>NW_028095197.1:16448281-16894164 GCF_014824575.4 Sturnira hondurensis
AAATAAAAACAACTGCTCTGACTGATTCCAAACACTGGGGAAAAGTCAATTTGTGGGTGTGGACGGGATGAGCTCCTTTCACAAGGAAGAGCAAGGCTAAGCTGGATAAAATGTGTCCAGAGGACTTTAGGAAGCTAGATTTCAAAATATTTGAAGAAAAGACAGGCATAATCCCACAAGTTTCCAAAAGAAGACAGTACCAGGAGGTGCTCAGAAGCATGACTGTGGCAACTCCACTGAAAAGAGGTGAGGAGGTTCTTACAGAAACGGGAGCCATGGCCCACAGCACTTGAAGCTGGGACGTAGGACGGACATTCAAAAGGATGGAGGCGATGACGACTCGATGACGACTCTATGACAGTGACAAGGAACCAGATAGAGAGTATCAGCCCTGTGAAAATCCTCGAAGGATCAAAGCGTGCAAAGACAGTAGGAACCAGAGAAAGTGTCATGGGACTAAAGGAATTGTCATAATAAATGGTAGGAAGGATATATTACTATCTCAAATGACACCATATTCCTTTAGGCTCTGACAAGGACTGTGACTGTAGAGCTGGACAGACAAAAGTAGGCAAGAGTGTGTTGAAATCTAAGGTTGGAAAAGATGTAACTGATGCCTTTTGAAATCTAGCCTGGGGTCAAAGTAGGTGGTCCACGGTCTGTGAATCAAACGGCATACATCTGCCTATCTTCAAACTTTCTTATTGCTAACACTTTGGGTCCTGGGCTCTTCTTCACTAAAATCTAGTATCACAGCTCTGCAAAACACAAGCAGGCCTGCACTGCAAAACCTCAAATAATAAACATGGGTCTATGAAAGAGGAACACACACTTTCAAGTTCAAAAAATATTTTGATATATCTTTTCTTGCATATACATTGTTGAGTGAAATTGGTTTCAGTTTCAGGTTCCCCTTGGTGTTACCAGTTTGTCTCATTTTTTCTTGGGTTTCCTCACTGGCAGTTCCAAATGATTATAAAGCAAAGGTAGCACAATTTCTCCAAGGCCATTGATGTTGTAGCGTGTATCAAAATTTCCTTCCTTTTTAAGGCTTGATTATTATTCATGTGCATACATCCTATGGTATGTATATAACCATACTTTGTTTACCCATTCTCCTGCCTATGGATATTTGGGTTTTCCCACCTTTTGACTAAGGTGAATTACGCTGCTATGAACATGGGTGTACACACATCTGTTTGAACCTCTGCTCTGAATCCTTGTGGGTATATAACCATGAGTGGAATTGCTGGATCGAATGGTCATTTCATGCTTAATTTTTTGTGAAGAACAGCCACAGTGGCTGCAGCATTTACATTCCCACCAGAAATACACCAGGATTTCAGTTTCTCCACATCCTAGTAATCTCCTGTGGGCGGGTTTCAGAGACCCACCCAACACAGGTAGGACCTGGGATATCATCACTTCCCAATGAATATGCAGAAGTAATGATAATAAATGAATTAACAAACATGATGTCAACAAAAAGCCAGCTATGATTTTTATTTTTTAAAGAGTTTATTTATTTATTTTTAGAGAGAAGGGAAAGGAAGAAGAAAGAGAAGGAGAGAAACATTAATGTGCAGTTGCTTTTCTCATGCCCCCCACAGGGGACCTGGCCCACAATCTAGGCACGTACGCTGATTGGGAATTGAACCAGCGACCCTTTGGTTCATAGGCCAGCACTCAATCCACCAAGCCACACCAGCCAGGGCATCAGCTACGATTCTTACTTCAACAAGCCTGGGATACTTGAAATACACATATAAAATCAGCTTTAGCTAGAAATGAAAAATCTGCTGAATGAGAAAAAAAATGTTGAGTTAGGAGAAAAGAAAAAAAAAGAATCCAAACTGTTTAAACACACTGAACTTTAGCAAAAGATGTGTTTCACAATATATTACTAACAATTTTTCTGCTCTGTCTTGCAAAACTAATGAGAAAATCAGGTCAAATGAGAAAAAAGAATATTGGATTTGTAGAAAGGACACTGTTTAAACATAAAACATGTGAATGCCAGGACTTTGCCCCAGTGGATGGCTGACTGCACCATAAAATCAACTTTTTAAATCATAACTAGATAACTATGTGGAGAAAAATACTATTAGGGGTACAAGGGTTGAAATTCTAGAAGTTAAGAGCCACCTATGTGGCTAACTGGCTTTCCAAAAGGTTGGGGGAAAAATTCCAAACTCGCCAGCAAACTATGAAAATGTCTTTCCCATACACTTTTTATAATAATCTTGGGAGTCTTAACTGTCAATTTTAACACATAACAATATCATCTTGTTTCAAAATCCTTGTTTTGGTGGCTAAGTTAATTGAGCTCACCCTCTGTGCCAGGCACTCTTCTTGGTTCTTAAAGAATGTGAATCTTCTAGCAGGAGAGACCAACATGGATTCAGGAACACAAATAAATGATGCAGTGTGTTGGGAGACAGTCAGTTTAGTGGAGGAAGAATGTAAAGCATCAGAAATGTTGGACTGGGAAGTAGGGGGCTTTTGTTGTATTAAATAAGGTGACCAGGGGTCAAGGTAAGTCTTTAAACCTCACTGAGAAAGGGAGATTTGAACAAAGATTGGAGGAAGAGAGGAGGGCAGACATCTAGAGGACATCTCAGGGAGAGAGACAAAAGACCCAAGTGGGGCAAACATGGCCAGTTCAAGGGACACCAAGGAGCTCAGTGTGGGTGAAGCAGAGTCAACTTGGGGAAAGGTGCAGCCGATGAAATCAGAGAAGTAATGGGGAGGCGGGATCAGGGAAGCCACTGTAAGGACGGGATTTTTACCAAGTGAAGTGCGGGGCCGTTCGGGAGTGTGAGCATGAGAGGACTGATCTGTGTTTTAGAAGGATCTGGCCACTGTATTTAGAATAGACAAGAAGGCAAGAGTGAGAACATGACAGGCACATGAATGCAGTGACCATGGTGGCAGAGATGGAGACTGCGCATTGTCCCCTGGCGTGGGGTCTCCCTAAAGCTGATCCAGCTACCATAACCTCTCAATGCCCAGTCTGCCAGAGAGAGAGACCAGTGCTGACATGCAAAAATGGCACTCCTCTCTGAGGGATCAACTGGCCAGTCAATTGCAATGGCCCTTTACGTGCTGGAAGGGCAAATAATTTGTTCTCGCAGGAATCGACATTTAGTCTGAGTATGCGTTCATATTTTCTGACCAGCAGAGCTTTAGCCTGTACCACTCACTGTACAGGAGTTCACACAGTGTCTGACCCACAGACATGGAACTCCACCCACTGTAACATCCAACCAGGAGACCCACTTCACAGTGAAGGAGGTTTGGGAGTTATCTCATGATCAAGGGATGCATTGGTGTTATCACATACCACCATATCTAGAAAAGCCAGTTTAGAGAGCAAGGGATTGGCCCACTGATGGTGCAGCTGAAGCACCATGTTGGAGGCAACAGTGTGCAAGAAAAGGGTCTCGTTCTCCAGGATGCAATGTACACACTGACTGAGAGAATCCTCTAGTGCACTGTGTCCCAGCAGGAAGACCAGTTGGGTCCAGGAACCAAGGCAGGGAAGCAGGAGTGGTCCCACCCACCAATCCCAGTGATACACTGAGGAATATTCTGTCCATACAACCTTGGACCCTGCAGTTAAAACGTTCCGGTCCTCAAAGGGGGAGCCCTTTGTCAGGGGACACAGCAACGGTCTCACTACACTACAAGTTACTGCTGCCACTGTTTATATTGAGGAATCAATAAGCAACAAGACTCATCAACTTGGTAGGGACAACGGATCCTTATTAGCAACAGGAGGTAGGACCACTGTTACACATCAGGGACAGGAAGGAAGCATATGTGCAATTGATCTCAGTGCCTCTTGCTACTCACTCGGCCATCTATGACTGTGAATGAACAGGTGCAGAAACCCTGGCCTGAAAAGAATGTAATCACCAAAGGCTCACTCTGCTCAGGAATAAAGGTCCGGGTCACACCACTAGGTAAACCAAGAGCAGGAGAGCAAGGGAGCTTAGTATGCATAGTGGAGGAGGGAAATGATTACTAGTTGCCCTCAAACCAGCTGCTGGTATGGGCTGTGTAGCTTGTTCCACCATCCTACCTCTTCTAAGTTCCCTTTAGTAAGAGATGCTCAAGGGGTCCCTGGGGCAGCAGCTTCCTGAGTGTGTGTGGATAAGTGGGTTTGCAGGGGGCAAGCAGAGGCCTGCAGCCACCAAAGACACACACCGCTCAGATCACCTTTCAAGAAAAAAACTGACCTGTGAGAAATTCAGTTAGCTGACAGCTCTTCCTAGGCAGTCCCTGGCCACTAAACATGACAGGGACACCACAGTCTGGAAGTTTTGTATGAAAACTGATGGCTGTAATAAGTAATCTTTACTCCAGAGCTGCCTAAGACTGTCGGCTCTGCTCCACAGTCTGAGTTTTTCTCTACCCAATTCTGCTTCCTTCCCTCTTTCCTTTGACAGCAAACACATCAGCATTATGGTCTGAAGGCTTTCCTTGCCAAATCTTGCTTCCTCCCCTGTATTTTTCAGTTGATACCCACCAAAAAAGTTCTTATACTCCTATCTCTATTTCACTGTTTGCTTGTTCCAAGAGACCTAAATCGACAGAGTGACTGAACAGGGATGAGATTCACAGCACCAAGAAACTTGGGGTGGGGGAAGATGATGTTTGAGGAAGACAGAAATTTGAGCAAGAGGCCCAAAGATATTTTTTTAAAGATTTTTACCTATTTTTAGACAGAGGGAAAAGGAAAGAGAAAGAGAGGGAGAGAAACATCAATGTGTGGTTGTGCCTCACAAGCCCCTCACCAGGGACCTGGCCTGCAACCCAGGCATGTGCCCTAGATCGGGAATCAAACTGGCAACCCCTTGGTTCATACATAGGCCTGCGCTCAATCCACTGCGCTACACCAGCCAGGGCCCAAAGCCATTCTTAAAGCTCAATTGTCACGGGCTGAAGTTGTTTTTAAAAGTAAATATATTTAATTGACTGCAGAATGTATTTAGTTGTATGCAGAAATACTCTTAGTAATGAGTCGCACCACTTTACAAATGTCGAGAGCTGTCCTGGCTGGGTGGCTCAGTCGGTGGGAGTGTTGTCCTGTACACCAAAAGGTTGTGGGTTCAATTCCAGATCAGGGCACACACCTAGCTAGCAGGCCCCATCCCTGGTCACAGCAGGTATGGGAGGTAACCAGTCAACGTTTTTCTCTCACATCAATGCTTTTTCTTTCTGTCTCTCTCTCCCATCCTCTCTCTCTAGGATAAATAAACATCCTTGGGTGAGGATAAAAAAAAAGTTTAGAACTTGGAAAGAGGTTCTATCAACACAAAATTTATGTCATAAACTAATAGATTTTTAGAAACAATGGAGATGGAAGGGCTTATGACAAACACTGTGACTTTTATGAATAGAATTCAAAATCAGACATTGTCCGTCACTGTAATTCCAACACAATGCCTGTGCAGAGTAGGTGCCCACAGCACATTTGCTGGATTAGCTTGGTAGCCTGCAGAATGCTATCAGAGAGGGCAGCCACTCTTGAACAAGGAGGACCATTCCAAGAAGTTTCCTAACATGAACATATGTGTGGAGAGCCTTTCTCTTACACCCCCCACCGACTCCTATCAACAAAGCCTGTAAATTCTACAATAAATCTAGAACCCAACAATTTACCACTTGTATGGCCTCCACCCTGATACAAGTCACCGCTCTCTTCTGGATTACTGCAATAACCTCCTAACTTGCGTCTCTACACCTTCTTTGCCCATCCCACCCAGGAAGTTCTCCACACAGCAATCAGAGAAATCCTTTCAAAACACTAAGTCGGATTCTGTCACTTCTCCACCTTAAACCCTCCAGTGATTTTCCATGTTTCTCTGAATAAAAGCCAAAATCCTTGGCTCTGGCTGGTGTAGCTCAGTGGATTGAGCACATGCCTGTGAACTAAAGAGTTGCTAGTTCGGTTCCCAGTCAGGGCACATGCCTGGATTTCAGGCCAGGTCCTCAGTGGGGGGGTGCTTGAGAGGCAACCACACATTGCTGTTTCTCTTTCTTCTTCCCTTCCCCTCTCTCTAAAAATAAACAAACAAAATCTTTTTTAAAAAGTCAAAGTCTGTACAATGGTTTTCTGCCCACTACCCCACTTCTTGACATCTCTACTATCATCAGCTACTCTCTCTCCACCGCTTCCTCATTTCCTTCATCTGATCTCCTGGGTTTTCCTCCAAGGTGCCTAGGAAGCTTCTCCTTCATGGCCTTGCATCTACACGTAAGTGTTATATGAGTACAAACATTTATGGCTTTTAGTACTGTTCCCTCTTTTTCTCCCGGGTGTCTGCTGGCTGGCTGCCTGGCTTGTCTCTACTCTGTCACCTTATCAGGGAGACTTTCCTTGATTAACCCGTATGTCAGAGTCCCAGCAGAAAAACATGCCACATTCCAATTAGTTATTATAATGGGCTGAAGTCCATATAATGGACATATTATATATGTCCACCCCTGCACCCCCCCCAACCCCTCGCAAAAGATATGTTGAGAACCTAACCCTCAGTACTCAGAATGCTGCCTTATGGGTCATGCAGAGGTAATTAGTTAAATTTATACTGGAGTAGGGTGAGTCCTTAATCCAACAAGCTGGTGTGAAGTAAGGTATCAGTCTTATATATAATTAGAATGATATCCATTGGTCTGTGCCCCTGGTTGTTGATAATGTGTGATCTTTTATCCTGGTTTTTGACACAGAATTCCTACATAGCTTGGAATTCCATGGGTGATAAGAGTGCCTTGTTCTGAGGCAGTTCTTGTGGGCTCCTAGGTAGAAGCTGGTCACCAGGAAAACTAAGCCATGATTAGAAGGTTGGAACTTTCAGCCCCCCCCTCATTCTCCAGACAGGGAAGAGAGGCTGGAAATTAAGTTAATAGGTGATCGTGCCTACGTACGGAAACCTCCATTAAAATCCCAAAAGTATGGAGTTCAGAGAGCCTGTGGGTTGGTAAACACACCCACGTGCTGGGAGGGGACGGCACCCAGCCTACACGGGGACTGCGGTTCCTGCACCCGGGACACTTGCCTACGTATCTTCTCATCTGACTGTTTCGCTGTGCCTTTTATCCTGCCTTTATTATGTAATAAACTAGTAAATGTGTTTCCCCAAGTTCTAGGAATAGTTCTAGCAAATGATCAAACCCAAGGAGGGGGCTGTGGGAACTGCAGTTTATAGCCAGCTGGCCTGAAGTACAGGTGACAGGCTGAGACTTGTAACTGACATCTGCAGCGGGGGCAGTCTTGTGGCACTGAGCCCTTTGCTTGTGGGATCTGCTGCTTTCTCAATGGTAGATAGTGTCAGAATTTAGTTGACTCGTAGGACATTCGGCTGGTGTCTGCAGAAAATGGAAGAGTTGCTTGGTGTGGGGGAAAAAACCCACACATCTGGTGACCGGAAGAACTGAGAGTAATAACTGACTGGTGATATAATAAGAGAAACAACCAAGTTTTTCCTACCCCACTGGTACCCTTGTTGGAAGAGACACAGAGTGATGGGCATACAAAGGGAGCCTGTCACATGACGATGGAACCAGAGACGGAGGGGCAGCAGCTGCAGGCCAACGAAGCGGCGACTGCCGGCAAAGCAAGAGAAGCTAGAACAAGGCAAGGATTTTCCTCGACGGGTTTCAAAGGGAGCGTAGCCCTGCCAATGCCTTAATTTTGGACTTCCAGCCTCCAGAACTGCGAGGCAATAAATTCTGATTGTTTTAAGGCACCCAGTTTGTGGTGCTTTGCTATGGCAGCCCTAGGAAACGAACACAGGTGTATTCCAGGAAGGTTCAATAGAGACTCTTTACAATGAAGTACGGGAGAGTACAACACGGGGGAAACCACAGGGAGAATGCAGTACCCTGGAGTGAAAAATAAGGGCTCACTAGGCCTGAAAGGGCAAAGCAGGGAGAAGTTATTGCAACTTAGAAGGAGAATATCAACTGTAAGAAGAGTCACCCAGAGGGCCACCCTACAGAGGCAATCACCTTGTGTCAAGAGCACTGCCAAACACAAAGAGAAGTAAGTTCCCTAACTTCACTCTCCTCCCTCACTCCCATCCCCTGCTAGGACTCCCCCGGAAGCCAACAGCGGCAACCCACACAGATCAGCCTTCCTGGGGTCCATTACTAGGTGAAGAAGAGGGAAGACAGAAGGACGGAGGAAAAAGAATGAAGGGCATCTGGTGTATTGTCTGTACCAATATATTTTTTTCAGAGAATTATTAATTCTCTGTAGGTGCTTTTTAAAAAATAGTACTTATTGCCCTGGCTGATGTGGCTCAGTGGATTAAGTGCTGGCCTGCAAACCAAAGGGTCACCAGTTTGATTCCCAGTCAGGGCACATGCCTGGGTTACAGGCCGGGTCCCCAGTGGCGGGCACGCCAGAAGCAACCACACATTGATGTTTCTCTTCCTCTCTTTCTCCCTCCCTTCCCCTCTCTAAAAATAAATAAAAATAAAACAAAAAAATTTGGCACTTATTAACACCTGATACAGTATAAATATCTGATTTTAATTTACTATTTATCTATTATCCCACTAGAACAGGATTTTCAACCTTTTTCATCTCAGGGCACACAGAGTACTAAAATCCTGCAACACACCAAAACATACATTTTTTGTCGAAAAGTAGATGACCAAAAAGTAGATGTAGTTTTGATGCATTCACACCAGAGGGCTACTGTTGTACTGGCTATTGTCATTTTTTTATTTGATAGTCCACAGGGATATACAACCATTTACCATCTCTGGGCCACACTGGAAAAAGAAGAGTTATCTTGGCCCACACATAAAATACACAAACACCAACAAAAACTGATGAGCGAAAAAAACCAGGTTTAAGTATATTTATGATTTGGGGTTGGGCCTCATGCAGGCTGGACACCCCGACACGGAAGAGAGGTTAGTAGCCCTGACTAAATAGTCAGGTATTACGTTTTAAAAATTCTTGCAACACACCAGCACACCTGCTGTGGTACACCAGCTGGAAAATTGCTGCACTGGAATAAAAACTCCTTGAGGGCAGAGACTTTGCTGTGTTCTCTATTGTATCCCCAGCACCCAGAAACAGCTGCTGGCGAGGAGACAGTCTCGGGAACTATTTGCTGAACGAATGGTTTTAAGTCTAGTATTTTTACCCTGCTATTTTCTAAGTCAGCAGATGCTGCATTCCCTGAAATCATTTTGACTGATTTCCAAAATACACAAGCAAAATTCCCTGGCTTATTACCAAATACTTAGCATGATGACTCCATTTGCTTTTTTTATCTTGGTTTAATAGCTCTTGAAGAAGCCCAAGCTTATCCTACAAGGCCTTGCTCATGGAGTACCCTACCTTTGATGGCCTTTGAATTGGGGGTCGTGGTCCTGTCACCTATCACGTGCACTGTGGGTCTCTGGGCAAAGGCAACTACACCTTATAGGGACACATACAGACTGTCCAAACTGTGCCACTGGGTCAAGAGTAGGTATGTCTGGCAGTTTTTCCAGAAGTTAAAAGAATAGAAAAGCATTTTCTTTTTTTTCCCCTGTGTGGGAATTTGGAGGCTAGCCAATGGTAAATTATGCTCCAAGAGAACACTAGACCAGTACTATGACCCCAACTCACTCTTTGGCTACATGATGTTTGTGTGGATAGCAAGATCTCAGTGCAAAATGGTAACTTCTTATCTTAGCACTGTACTTTCGGAAATGTTCTTGGGTGAATCTGTCAATTAATTGACATTTAAAATCTACTGTTGCCACAACTATTTGGGACAATATATTGTATACATCTAGAAAAATTTTAGAGATACTCAAAACAATGCTTATTTCTAGGAAGGGGGGAAGAGGACTTTTACTTTCAATCACTCCCTTTAAAAAAAAGATACTGTTTATTTGCTTTTAGAGAGGGGAAGAGAGAGAAACACCAGTGCATGGTCCTCTACTGGGGACCTGGCCCACAACCCAGGCATGTGCCCTTCCTGGGAATTGAACCAGCGACCCTTTGATTCTCAGGCTGGCACTCAATCCACTGAGCCAACACCAGCCAGGACACAATCATTCCTTTTCTATGCTGCTGAATATATATACATATATATAGCCATGAGCCGAAGATTAGTTTAAAAAATACTAACTAATACTGCCCTGGATAGTATCTCTCCTTCCCTTCCCCTCTCTCTAAAAATAAATAAATAAAGTTTTTAAAAATTAAAAAATGCATACTAATACACGGAAGGCCATCTCTCACCTCCTCTCTTTTTTCCCCCTGCAGACAATCATAGTTGTGCCAGGAAACTTTTGGGGGGAAACATTTTAATATCCTAATAACTCAATACAGTGAGTATATTCTATCTTTAGAATGTCTCCACATGTTTTCTTACAACTGGTGTCAATTTTAACTAAAATGACTTCACCATTTTTCAATCAATGTATCTGAATATCTACATTGTGCTAGACTCTGACAGTACCATTATGAAGAAGAATGACACACATCTAGCCTCACAGAGCTTACTGCATTGGGAGTCAGTCAACATATGTTTGACTGTGTTTTAGGCACCGTTCTATGTGCTGGGTAAAGAGCCCGAATAAGACAGTGAGCTTCTCTACACAAGGAGCAGACATGGCAAGTGGGGTAGTCATGTGAGACAGACAATATGCAAGTTAAAAAATAATAATTTTAGGCAGATCCATGAAAAAATTTAAATCAGGGCAATGTTACACCTACTTCATGAAGTTCCGTGGGGCTTAAAGGACAGCATCCATGTAAAGTGCCTAGAACAGTGACATAAGGAAGTAAAGTTTAAGTCGGAACCTGAATGATGAAAAGGAGTTAGCTCTTTAAAAGATACCGGAACACCAAGTTTCAAACTGAAGTCATCCCAACTGCAAAGGCCCGGAGACTAGCACCAGCTTAGCACGTTTGAAGGATGCAAGAAACGTAGTGCAGAGCGATGACAGTAAACGGCCAAAGGAATGAGACGAGGCCCGAGAATCTGGCAGCAGTCAGATCTTGCGAGCTGTCCAAGGACAGGTAAAGCGTTTGAATTTTATTCTAAAGCGTAATTAGGTATTACCAGTAGAAATGACATGATTTGATTTATTGATGAAAAAGACCACTCTCGCTGCTGGTGTGGCTGTTGGGAAAAAATGAGTGGAAGTGATCAGTTGGGAGGCGGATAAAGGGTAATAATGATGGATTAGCCTAGGGTGGCAGAAGTAGAAATCATGAGGAATGGCTGAATATTGGGATATAGCATGGAGAATAAAGTTCGCAGAACTTGATAATGGATTAGATGTGGTAGCTGAGGGGGAGGAAGACAGGAAGGAGATCCATCAGGGATGATGGCTAGATTTTTTGGTCTGACCATCCGGGTAAGATGGTGGTATTATGAACTATGATGGGAAATGAATGGTTCCATCTGGCTGAGGTAAATTTCAGAGGCTTGTTATATTTCAAGGGAAGATATTGCATAGGCAATTGGCTAATCCTATCTATAACTAAGGGGAAAGGCCCAGGCTGGAGGCATTTCAAAACAAGGACAAGATTAGATCACATGGGGACTCATAACAGAGATACCAAAAAATGGAAGGCAGAGGGTTAGATATTGAATTACAATGAGTAGATACTTGTTGTGAAGGGGAAATACCTGGTTAGAGAAGAGAGGTTGATCAGGGAAAGTCCCACAGAAGAATATCTGAACTTCTAATATGCATGGAACACCAAGCAATGACATTGTATCCACAAGGACACTGTCCCACCCAAATACTTTGCAACTGATCTCATAGCCAGTGGTCTAACGGTAACTTTGCTTTTTACCAGAACCACAGAAAGTCAGAAGTGCCACAACCCTGGCTGCTGTGGCACAATGGATTGAGTGCTGGCCTGTGAACCAAAGGGTCACTGGTTGGATTCCCAGTCTAGGGCACATGCCTGGGTTGTAGGCCAGGTCCCCAGAAGGGGGCACATGAGAGGCAACCACACACTGATGTTTCTCTCCGTCTCTAAAAATAATACATAAAACCCTTCAAAAAAACGTGCCACAGGGAGTACCTAAATGTTAATGTGCCCTACTAAGAAACAGAATAGCCAGGCACCCAGCAGCAAAGGCCCTGGAGCCATTTTGTTTGGGTTCAAATTCTGGATAAACCACTTTCCAGGAGGGTGTCTCCAGGGGCATTACTCAATATACCCATTGAGTTTTCTTACCTATAAATGGACGTATTATTAATAGCTAACTACTTATGGACTGCTTATTATGTTCCCTGTACTAAGATTTTGAGATTTAACATATTATTCAACACCCCGCCCCCTTTAATCAATAGAGTTGATGCTATTAATATCCTCATCTTACTAATGAGGAACCAAAAGCCCATTCACCCATTCCACAAACATCTGTATGTCTGCTCTGTGCCAGGCATGTGTCTTCGTGCTGTGAGTACATTGGTTAACAATACAAGAGCCTTGCCTTCGTACAGTTTCACTCTGGAGTTTAGAGAAGGGAGAAATACGAAAAACATTATAAAGAAGTGTACTGTAAGGTAACTACAAGATGATAAATGCTATAAAAAAAGACTGAGCAGGATAACGGAGCTATGGAAGTTGCGGTTTTAAGTCGGGTATCCAGGGTAGATCTCACCGAGAAGGTGAGTTTTGAGCAAAGATTCCCAAGATTCCAAGGCGGCGAGACAGCGAGCCACCCAGGTGTCCGGGGACAGAGCACTCAGGAGCGGGAACAGCGAGTGCAAAACCAGGAAGGATCATATGCTTAGCATCCACCACCAACACCAACCAGAGGAAGCAGGTAAGACATGATGAGGCAAGGGCTATGCACCCAGTATAATAATTCTGGCTTTTACTCTGGCTAAGATGAAAAACTAATGGACAGTTCTCTCCAAAGGAACGATATAACTTGATCTCCTGTTATCGACCCTTCTATTTAGGCTCAAGGTCCACACAGGCAATCCGGGCTCCCAAGGTTAAAGAACCAGTCGCCACCACAAAGGCTCAGCTACGCAACAAGCGCCCTGTAAGCGCCCACTCATTACTGTGGTGACCAAGAACCTTTCACTTAAGCCCGGCCCGGACCTACCGCCCTCTAGCTCCCCAGCTCCGGAGCTCAGCATCCACTGAATCCCGTCTCCACGTAGCGCTTTCCTCGCTACCGATTGCGCAATTCGAGCCAGGGCAGACGGGCGGAGTCTCGGTGTGGGCGGAGTCTCGGCGTAGGCGGAGCAACAGCAGGGCGGGGAGAACACCCGGGGCTGCAGACGCAACTAGGTACCGGCTAGAGCCCCGTAGACTTAGGGATTGCGCCTGCGCACACCGGATCCAGGCCGCGGACATTCCAGCGCCGCCTTTACCCCGTCCCAATTCCGGGGCCGAGTTCTTAGTTGCGCCTGCGCACAGGCTCGCCACATTTTACGCCTGCGCGCTTTGCCCGCCCGGCCCCATCCCCCAGGTTTTTCGGAAGGGGGAGGGGGCGCGTCTCGGCGAGTCACGGTGATGGCGGCCACCGGCCTGTGATGAGCTAGCGGATTCTCTACTTGTTTCCAAGAGCTCCTGGAGCTTCCTGCAGACTCAGTGGCTGGCGCCAGAAACTTGACAAAGCACGGCGGCCCGAAGTAGCGGGAAAGGCCGCAGTCGCGGAGGTAGCGACGCGGTCCGAGGCCACGGCTGGGGAAGAGGCCGATCCGCGGGGCGAATGTGACAAACCCCCACCCCCACCGCCTTCCTCCCGAGAGCACGAGGAGCGCGGGCGACCCCGGGGCCCCGCCAGGCCACAGACCCCGCCCAGCGGCCAGCACCCGGAGCAGGCCCGGCAGCGGAGCGGCGCGGCGGCACCATGCAGGTCACCCTGAAGACTCTGCAGCAGCAGACCTTTAAGATCGACATCGACCCCGAGGAGACGGTGCGAGCGACGGGGAGCAGGGGAAGGGGCGGACGGGCACGGGCCGCCGGGCCTAGGCGGAGGAGCGGCGCGACAGTGCGCAGGGTCCCCGCCTCAGCTCTGAGCAGGGCCTGGCGGCGCCTTGAGCGGCGAGAGCCCGGGTGCACCTGGGAGAGCGTGGCGTGGGGCTCCGGCTCCTGGCTTTTGATGAGGCCTGCGGGCTCCGGGCGAGGGCAGGGTCGGGTGTCCTTGGCCCAGTGGTGTGCGGCCGTCTGGACCCTTCGGAGTTGGCCACGGGCTTTGTGGCAGGAGTAAGGGAAGCGGTGGCAAGACGCCGACGGCCTGGTGGCAGATGGCGTGGAGCTAGCGCACGCACGCGGGGTACTTGAGGCCTTGTACTGGGAGCTCTGCTTCGCCGGGCCAGGGGGGGGGTGGTCAAGCCTTCTTTGCGGTGTTGCTGGGCACTGTGCAGTGGGTGCTGGGGTGGGGGGAGATGTAGGCGTCGTCACTACTCCTGCGTGGACCTGGTTGGGTGCTAAGCTCGAAGATAAAGAGCCTTTTAAAAAGGGGTGTCAGGTTCCGCCCGCCTCAGGGTGAGAGGTGAGGCGTGGGGAAAGTGAATTCTGTGCCCTCCACCCCCCAGAACTGGTATATCTTGGCTGCAGTTCTCCCGCCACGGAACCCACCACCTATATGTAGATTGGTCTTTGTGACCTCTTTGGTGGTGAAGATTTTTGCTTTTAGACCCCTTTCCGGTCCTCGGTGTTAAAAGTCTTGAAATTGTAGGAGTTGGAACCCTGCATCCTCCCCTTCCTGCCCCCAGTAATAACACTTTGAGGGAGAAAAACGAAAATGAAAACTTGACTCTTAATGCAGTTAAGCCTTTGAAAACTTAGTAAGTCCACATGGTAAATTCTCAGACCATCTTCTGTATGTTTGACTGCCAAAAGAGCCACTATGTTGAAGTCAGTACAGTTTTATGCCAAGAATCTAAAAATGCCATGGGTATAAATTCACGGCTTATGTTGTGGAATTGTCACATTCTACACCGTTGAAATTGTCATAATGCTAAATTTAAACGAGCAACTTTTTGCCCATCTGTATTTTACAAAAACAGTCGATTCTATTCTTGGCGTTAATTAAATAGATCTGAGTTTCATTGTGGCTTTGTACTTAGTTGCTATGTACCTGACTTGCAGAGATGAGATGATTAGATGTTATTTGATTGGTGATCGCTAAATGGAAGTGATTATTAATCACTGGATAGATAGCTTTGAGTGAGGACGTATGTTTATCTCATTTAATCTAAAGTTTTCTACATCTTTAGTCATTTAAGAAACAGTTCTCAACCTTTTTGGAATTGTGGCACAATGATTTTATTTCAAGATATGTGTAGAAGTATGCTGTGTGATTAAATTCTTAAAGTTGCAGAAAATACCGACTACAGATGAGAAACGTCAGTGTGCTCAGAAGTAATTGACAACACCCTGTGGATTGATGTTACTAATAGAAGTCAGATTAATGAACATTTCTACTGTTTAGTGTGTACTAGTAACTTAGAGGATGAAAGTTAAAATACAGCTGTCTCTAATGTTTTCAGATAAAACTTTTCATAATTGTCTATTTGATTTTGGTTCTTTGTAATATTAAATGTTGGTGCCACAGGAACTTTACCAGCTGATAATATTCAGAATTAATTCCAGAATTATTGAAACATGATTTTTAAAAATATCTGTGTTTATTGAAGCTATTCAGTGACTTTTTTCAGCTCCACTGAAGTACTTATATACTGTAAGATTTTTATAGCTTTTTGGGTACTTTATATTACCGTAGAGCCAATATTACGTTTGTATAGATTTTTAACTATTTGCTATTTTCCATTTTATTTCTGAGGCAATGTATTAGTTATATGAGTTATAAAATATATATAGTTTCAGAAAGCTCATTGTTGCAGGGTGACTTTTTAGCCTTATTTTACTCTTTGTATAAATGTATAAACCCACAGTGTTAGTCTGGGGCAAGAAATGAGAACATTTCATCTGTGATATATAAAACAGTTACATTAAAATGAATCATAGGGTTTCATTTTAGTGAATTTAAATTTCAGAAATGTTTTTCGAGATGGAACTATATTTACTCAACAGTGGTTTTTTAAAATTAATTTTTTTGATACAGAATTTAAGTGAAGAATTCTGGTAAGAAAAATAAAGATTATGTTTATTTATAGAGAGACTAAGTATCTTGCTTCTAATCTTGTGAAAACTAGATAACCAAGGATATTAGAGATAGATCTAAAATAAAGGGGGACGTGGACTTCAGTGAGATTTATGTAAGGAGATCCACATAGAGTGAAAAGATTTTGTTTTCTGAGACCTCTATTTTGGCTGCTCGAAAGTTTGTCCTTGTCTGATATTTGCTTACAATTAAGGAAGTGAAGTAACTTCAAGTTTTCAGTAGAGAAATTTCTTGTGGAGCATGAGCAGGAGCAAAAATGAGTGAAAGAAAGAACTGAGATGAGAATCATAGGAGTGATTCATTTGCTGAATAAGTAAATGTTAAGTGAGCTTTGGCAAGACTGGAGGGTGTGGGGACTTGTGGCACCTGGTGTGGGTCTTCTGGAAGCCTAAGGGACATAGTGGTAACTTTCGGGGCTGTACAGTTGAAGTCGTCTGAAGGGGAAAAAAAACAGGAGGATTTAGGTGGGTGTGTTTGCTTTAGTTTCTGACTGATGAAAATCCTCTCTCCTAGTTTTTAACTAACAAAATTTTCTTGATACTTACTAGCCATTTTGAACCATTGCAAGTCTTTTCTTATTTATAATAGTAATGCCTGTCCTCTTATAAAATATTCAAACTGATATAAACAAAATGGGAAGATGCGATGGGGAAAAACCATCGCTTGAAAGAATATTCTTCATTATGTGGAGAAATTTCATCTGAAAAAGCATTCTGAGATGTCTGATAGACTGATAATCATACACAATTCCTTAAAACTTAAAAATTTAAGATTGGTGGTATGATGGAGATTTAGAGGGAAATTGAGTACAAAAAGATTTTAAGCTCATATCTAAAGTCACTTATTTTTTGTTATTGTTTTGTTTTGCCATTACTTAAACCCTTTAATTGAGAACAGGTGGATTAAAAAACAAAAAATAATATTATTGTAATACTGTGAACATCTTATTGTATCACTGAAAATGAGAAGGAAAAGTATGTGTATGCAGATTGAATCTTTCAATCCGTTAATTCTTGTGACTTTTGTGTACTTTCAATAATTGGACCAAAAACAATGCCCAGCTGGAATGACACTTTAAATGCACATGCCGCAATGTATTTATATTACTGTACTCATATAACTGACGTCAAAGCTGTGTATGTACATTGAAAGTTTTTGCTAAGAGAAGTGTAAAGATACAGTAGTTTTGATTACTATAAATAGCGTAGTGTGCTGTAATCTGCAAATAATTGTTTCACTGTGCTGTTTATCTGTGATGTTGATTATGATATAAAATATTGCTTTAGTACTTCGTATATGGTGTCTGCTAGCCATTTTTATGAGTGAATTTTTCCTACTGTTCTTTATTGCATTTTAATTTAGTTGTGCTGGAGTTGTGCCTTAAGATGTTCCTGGATTATTAAAACATCCGGGAGTAAAGTATTAAAGATCTACATTGCAGAGAAGAAACTACGGTTTCTTTGGCTTATTGGTATGGTTTCTGCTAGACTTTTGCTCTTGCTGACCTGGCATAGCATCTGCATTTAATAAAGATCTTTTGAATGAATTGAATATGTTCTTTTGGTGAACTGTCAAGTCATTGACCCCTTATGTTTGCCTGCTGATTCATTTATTTAATATTTGTTGAGTACTTATTAAATCTCAGGTCCTGCTGTCATAGCGCATACATTAGAGTGGAACTAATTAGTCAAAAAGCACATTTTTAAAACCTGATAATTATGAGAGCTATGAAATAGAGTGGGATAATCTGATAGTGCATGGCTGGGTGGCTACTTTGAAATTGGTCACAAAAAGCCTTTCTGAGCAAGGTGACATTTAAACCGAGATCTGAATAATACTAATAATAAGTATTCAGATGAGGAGAGTATTTTCTATAGGTAAAGTCCTTTAAAAGAGTGTTTTGGGAACCAGAAAGTCTTGTGTTGCTGGGGGAGGGGAGTGCAGATTAGAGATTGGAGTGTTAGGTAGGCACCAGAGCTGTGGGCCTCTGTAATCACCTGGGGGGAGGGGTTCAAGGTAGACTAGGAAGCCTTGGGGGGTTTTAAGCAGAGGAGGAAAATGGTTTTTTGTATGATTTTAAAGAGTTGGGCCACTATATGGAGAATGGTGTAGAAAGAGCAGGAGCAAAAGCAGGGAGACCAGTGAGGAGGCTTGCCGGGTAGTCTTCCACTGGGCAGGCGGTCTCAAGCAGTGGAGGCTTCTACCGGGGAAGTACAGTAGAAGTAGGGATATGAAGAGAAGCGGGTGGATTTGAGATAGTTTGAGAGAGTAGAGTTGAGAGAATTTTTTGGTGGATTAGAGTGGGGAAAACAGAAATGAAAAATTAAACCTAAATTTTGGTTTTATAAATTGTGTGCTTACTTTTTTCCCTGAGATGTAGAGGGCTGGGAAAAGAGTAGGTTTGGGGGTCAGCGTGGGGACTCAAGACCTAAATTTAAAATGCCTGTTAAATAGTCGGGTGGGGAATACAAGGAGATTGGTTAGGAATCACAATTCCAGGGAGAAGTCTCCTAGAGACGGAGACTCACAGTAGGCAGCAGACAGAAGTGTGGTTGGCTTCAGATGAGATCATCCAGTAGTCTTTTTGTAATGCCTAATCCCCTTTGAGCCCTAATGCCTAATGTATTCATTGTTTGTGTTTACTTAGCATCTATGTTACTAGAATTGAGGAACCTTGATGGGAATGTTTCTGGGTATTAGGATGTGGCCTGGGGCTGAATCCTTGGGATGCCCTAGCACGTGAAGACCGAACAGTGATGAGGTCAGTCAAGAGCAACCTTTCAGGTAGAAGAATTTAAAAAAAAAAATGTTTCAAGGGGGAGGAAAAGGTCAGATGTGTCTAATAATTGAGAAATCAAAAGTAAGATTTAAAGCAAGACATGACTTTTGGTTTTGGTAACTTGGAGGCCATATTTTACCCTGATGAATAGTGCGCATGGGCTGGTGAGGCCAGAAGTTGGATTTGAGTGGACTGTGGAATGCTTGAGTGATGACGAAGTGGAGGTAGTACCTACAGACATAGATAATTATTGAGAATTGGTCATTCTCATCCAGTCATCTTTCCTTCTACTATACCTCAGTCCCATTGGTACGTAACTAGCACTTATTACTATTAGCTGTAGCTCTTTCCCTATCCCCACTAACCTGTTTTTGGTATGCCGCTTGACCTTCCCTCTGATTCCAGTTGTAATGAGACCTGTAGTCCATTTTATCCATACTCCTTTTCACTGCCCCCCCCCCTTTTTTACCACTTCCATCCTTGCCCAGCTATGAACAGGGCAGATAATTATAATCACCCCCATGGACAAAGGGTTGGCATAGTCTCTCTCTTGAGCCAAGTTGCCAGAATTTTGATTCTGGCTCTAGCATTTGCTGTGTTATCTTGGTCAAGGTGCCCAGTTATGGGCCTGTTTCCTCATCTGTAAAATGAGAGCATTGGCACTGGAAGTCCTAACCGCATAGGGTTGTTTTGAATGTTATGTGAGTTTGAAATAACATACATAGAGTGCTTAGAGCTTTGTGCCATGGTCCCACTCACACTCTATAGTTCTTGCTTGGAAAACCCCAAATGTGATTAAGTTGAACCTTCTGTGCCTGCACCTGTGCAGCTAGATGATGTGCACACAGCAACATTGACTTGTCTCATTTAAATTCATGAACATTAACCTTCATTATTAGGCCCTTCCTCTGCCTCCTAATCATACATTTCCCCGATCCATTCACAGATTTCATGTCATCTCTACTTATTTTCTGATGACCCTAGATTTCATATTTTATTGAAAAGTTGTATTTTACCGAGAATGCAGAGACTATTGGGACTTTTACAAGGGCCTACCAGAGCTACCTGCCTGCTCACCTTGACTTGTGGATGGCTGTCTATTGAGGATGGTGCTGAGGCCAGTCCCTTCACTTTTCTGCTGTATCCTGTACTGCCGTGTCATCTGTGAAGGGCATGACTCCCATCAGTTCTTCTTTTCTCTTCTGTATCATAGCTTTTTCCATTTGTAGAGTATACATACATTTCCTCGACCTTAAAGAACTCCCCCCGCCTTCCAAGATCCACATCCTCCTTTGGGTACTGCCTCCTTTCCCTCCTTTTCCTTACAGCAAAACTTGGAATCAGCTCTTGAGTCTGTTTACATTTTTCTCTGTCTTACTCTCTTTCACATGTATCATACCATTTCTCAGCTTGAAGAGCTTTCTCCCACTTTGTAGTTGTCCTGTGTCCTTGAGCACAGTACTTAAGTCTCTCTTCTCATTGGTAAAATAGAGTAATAATAATAATGCTTTATCTGTCTTCATTACTATTATACAATAATAATAATTTACCTGTCTTGGTAGACCAGATGTGACAATCAGATGAGATCATGGATCTGAACATTTTTAACGAATTGTGAAATTAGAAATAAATGTATGCAATTTAAAAAATGAATTCTGCTTTCATCAGTTTTCCATTATTGGTGGATGCTTTCACTATGCTTTCTAGAGACATTTGTGTAAATGAGATGGCCTTCTCATTCTCTCAACTTGCTGTAATCAGCAGTGGCAAACAGTTTTGGAAAGAAGTGTTCTTCTTTTGGCTTGAAAGTTATGAGATTATTTGATGGGTAATGTATAAAATTCTTGTCACTTTTGGAAAGAAATGTGCTAAATTTAAGCCTGCTGTAGCACAGTGAATCCTGCCGAAGGACACTACACCATCTGTTCACTATAAGTTTGGATAAATAAATTTCTTGTGTAGTGTGTGTAAGAGCTAATTTTATGACTGAGTGAACTTTATAAACCCTTTAAAGTATTATATAGACCTTTTCTAGCAGAGGGGTAGACTGGCTATGCATGACTCATAATAACATAGGAACAGGTCCTAGGTGCTTCAACAGGTAGAGAAAAATGTATTTGTCACTCCCTCTCCCCTGCCATCCACACTTTTCTGCTTGGATTAGGTAGTTGGCTTTTTTGGTAGTGCATTAGGTCATTCTCTGCCTATATAAAAACTTAAAAGTCACAGGTATCTTGGGAGTTACTGCTTTTCTATTTCCTCGGTCTTCAAACTCTGTGCCTCTTATGATCTTGTTGAAATCATACTTTTAGGAATATGTTTTATAATGAAATAGATTAAATTGGCTGTAATAGGTTGGCTTAGGAACCTAAAATACCATAGTTTCTATGGGAGATATGGATTCTGAATAGTATATATAAAGTGGTAGATTTGGGAATCATAACTCTAAGAATTAATTGCCTTTGTTTACTGTCTGTTTATACATTATTAATATTGTACTCTCAGTTATTGTTTCAGTAAACAATATCACTTCTCTTGTGCTTTCACTCTTTGGCCTGATGGGAACATTTTTCCTGTTGCACTGAAGTCGACTAACATTTTTATAATCAATTTTATTTTAAGAATTAACAAGAACCTACTTTGGGGGAGAAATTCAGGTAATGCTGTGTGGTGCCTGTGCCAGTTTCTCAAATGGAAGGATACCACCCACGGAAACAAAAAGGAAGGAAAAGGCTTTGCCCTTAAGTGTAAATCTGTGAAATACTTTTGTAAACATACTAGGCTTAGGACTCTCTTTCCTATTGCTAATGATTAATTGTCAAAATTTAGTTGCTTTTATTTATTTTTTGTAATTTGCTAGGCTATATATTATTAGAACTACTGCTTCAGACTTTCCCCCCTAGTACAATCTCATGTTGCAATACATTCTTGTGTAATATAGGTAAGAATGACTCGGGGAGTGCAGTGAGGTTTTTTTATTTTTTATTTTTGGTTTTTTATTTATATTTTATTGACTGCTATTATAGTTGTTCTCATTTTCCCCCTTTGCCCCCCTCCAAACAGCACCCCCCCATTCCCTCTGGCATTTCACTCACCATTCTTCATGTCCATGTGTCATGTGTTTAAGTATTTGGCTACTCCATTTCCTATACTGTACTTTACATCCCCATGGCTATTTTGTAACTACCTATTTGTACTTCTTAATCCTGTTACCTCTAACCCATTCCCCCACAACCCCTTCCCATCCAGCAACCATCAAAACATTCTCTATAACCATGATTCTGTCTCTGGGGTTTTTTGGGGAGTAGAGGACAGGTTTGTTTGTTTGTTTGTTTGTTTGTTTTTAGAGAGGGGGGAGGAGAAAGAGGGGGAGAGAAACATCAGTGTGTGGTGGCTTCTCACGTGGTCCTCACTAGGGACCTGGCCCGCAACCCAGGCATATGCCCTGACTGGGAATGGAACCAGTGATCCTTTAGTTATTACTCAGCCCACGCTTAATCCACTGAGCTACAGCAGCCAGGACTCTGTCTCTGTTCTTCTTTGCTTAGTTTGTTTTTAGATTCAGGTGTTGATAAGTATTTTTGTTATTTCATTCGTTTTAGTCATTTCATTATTTTTGTCATTAGTTCATAGTTTTTATCTTTTTCTTAAATAAGTCCCTTTAACATTTCCTATAATAATGGTTTGGTGATGATAAAGTCCTTTATTTTTTTCCTGGCTAGGAAGTTCTTTATCTTCCCAACGATTCTAAATGATAGCTTTACTGGGTAGAGCAGTCTTGGCCTTAGGTCTCTGCTTTTCATGACTTTGAATATTTCTTGCCAGTCTCTTCTTGCCTGCAAAGTTTCTTTTGAGAAATCGGATGACAGTTTATGGGAACTCCCCTGTAGGTAACTCTCTGTTTTTCTCTTGCTGCTTTTAAGAGTCTTTCTTTATCTTTAACCTTTGACATTTTAATTATGATGTGTATTGAAGTGGGCCTCTTTGCATCCCTCTTGTTTGGGACTCTCTTTGGTTCCTGGACTTGGATGTCTATTTTCTTCACCAAGTTAAGGAAGTTTTCTTTCATTTTTTAAAATAAATTTGCAGTTGTTTGCTCTTTATATTCTCACACCCATCTGAAGAAAATGGTGGAATGCTTAATGTTGTCACAGGCTGCTTATACTATCCTCATTTGTTTGTTTTTATTCTTTTTTCTTGTTTTTCTAATTGGTTCTTTTTTGCTTTTTATCTTTCAAATTATTGATTTGATTTGATTTGATTTGATTCTCAGCTTCATCCACTCTACTGTTGTTTCCCTGTAACTTCTTTACTTCAATAAGTGTATCCTTAATTTTTTTTTTAAGATCTTATTCACTTTTAGTGAGAGGGGAGGGCAAAGAGAGAGGGAGAGAAACATCAGTGTGTGGTTGCTTCTCATGCGCCCCTTACTAGGGACCTGGCCCGAAACCCAGGCTGGTAATTGCCCTGACTGGTAATTGAACCGATGACCCTTTGGTTCACAGGTCAGCTCTCTACCCACTGCACCACACTAGCCAGGGCTATCCTTCGTTTCTGACTGGGTCTTTTTTATGCCTTTGAGGTCCTCACTCAGTTTCTTGAGCATCCTTATAACCAGTTTTTTGAGCCCTGCATCTGATAGATTGCTCATCTCCCATCCGTTTAGCTCTTTTTCTGGAGCTTTGATCTGTTCTTTCATTTAGGTTATGGCTCTTTGTCTCCTCGTTTTGGCAGCTTCCCTATGTGTGTTTCTGTGTCTGCAGTAGAGCTACTTTTACTCCGTCTTCATAGGGTGGCCTTGTAGTAGGTGTCCTGTAGTGGCACAGCCTCCCCAATCGCCCATGCTGGGTACTTGAGGTGCACCCTTCGTGTGGGCTGAGTACACCCTCCTCTTGTAGATGAGCCTTGGTTGCTGTTGGCAGATCAATGGGAGGGATTTGCCCAGGCCGGTCAGCTGCACGGACTACCTGTGACCACTGACCACCAACCTCCGCCCTCCATGGAGGATCAGCTGTGCAGGGGCAGGGTGGTGGTGCTCTGATGTGGACTGTAGCTTTCCACTGTGTGCGCCTGCCCTGGGGTTTTGGGGTGATGCAGGTCACGTTCCTCCCCAACCTGTGTTTTGCCTGGGGCCACCCTGCCCTGCTTGTGCTATGAAGCAATCAATCTGAGATGGCTGCTACTTGTGCTGAACTTGGAGATTCCCAGGTGAAGCCAAGTGGATGGGCCTGTGGCTCTCTGAGGCCAACTGCTGCTTGTTTGAGAGGATTTAGGAAGTTGTGAAGCATAAGCCAAGACTAGTCATTTGTATGGAAAAGCAGCCTGGGTGGGGCAGAGTCACTGGGGACCTCCAAGGCGGGTCAAACAGTGTTAGCCGGGTTGATGGAGGCTCCGATATGGCAGCAGCCTGCTGGCTCCATGGCTCTGCAGGGAGAGAGCTCAGAAAAGGGACAATGGCCTCTGCTTACCACAATGCCAGATACTTCATCCTCTGTCCCACTCATGCCCTTCAAGCCGCCATCCTGGTGCTGGAGCTAGCTCAGAGGGAGTGAGTCTGAACAGGTGAGTCTGTGTGCAGGTTCTTCAAGAGGAACTGCTTGGACTCTAGAAGTTTCTTCCANTGAGGCCAACTGCTGCTTGTTTGAGAGGATTTAGGAAGTTGTGAAGCATAAGCCAAGACTAGTCATTTGTATGGAAAAGCAGCCTGGGTGGGGCAGAGTCACTGGGGACCTCCAAGGCGGGTCAAACAGTGTTAGCCGGGTTGATGGAGGCTCCGATATGGCAGCAGCCTGCTGGCTCCATGGCTCTGCAGGGAGAGAGCTCAGAAAAGGGACAATGGCCTCTGCTTACCACAATGCCAGATACTTCATCCTCTGTCCCACTCGTGCCCTTCAAGCCGCCATCCTGGTGCTGGAGCTAGCTCAGAGGGAGTGAGTCTGAACAGGTGAGTCTGTGCAGGTTCTTCAAGAGGAACTGCTTGGACTCTAGAAGTTTCTTCCACGGATTCAATCTCTACTGGTTTTTTGCAGCCAGAAGTTATGGGGACTTATCTTCCTGACACCGGAACCATTGGCTGGGGGACCTGGTGTCTGGCAGGGACTCCTTGCTCCTGAGATACGCCTTCCAGTGTTTACCCACCACACGTAGGTTGGCACCAGCCTACTCCACATTTGTGCCCTTCCTAGCAGTTGAGATGGATGTGGTTTCTTTAATTCCATAGTTGTCAGACTTCCGTTCAACTCAATTTCTGACAGTTCTGAGTGATGGTGCTATATTTTAGTTGTAATTTTGATGTGGTCATGCAAAGAGATGAGCCTTGTCTGGCCTATGCTGCCATCCTGACCGGAGGCCGGCCTGCCGTCCTTCCTTCCTTCCTTTTAAGTTCTAAGTTTTCTCTTAATTTTTAAATATTAAAATAAGGCTTGTTATAGTAAAGAAGGTAAAAAATTGATAGGCTTTGGGCCACTGGTATAAGTAACTACTGGACTTTATGCTACTAGTCACATTTTTATACCTACACTATACCTATTTTTGAAAAAAGAAATTGCTTAGCAACTAGATTTTTTCTTTTAAAGATGATTGCAAATATTCATATATGCATACATATTGCCTTCCTTATATGCCTTTCTTATATCATCATCCTTGTACTGCATAGTATTCAAATGAATGTATGTGCAATAAATGTATTTCATAATTTCACCATTGATGTATTTTACTGTTGTTTTCGGTATTACCTGCAAAAGTGTAGTGCACATATTTTGTTCATGTATCTTGAAGTACTTGTGAGCAGCTCTTCAGGATTGATGTCTAGATAGAGAATTTGTTGGATTGAAGACTGGCAAGTTGCTTCAAAAGTGCCTGCATCGGTGCCCACAGATATTAACAGTATTTGTTTACCAACACCAACTTCCATATGAGTAAGTAGCAGGGATTCAAATAGAGATATAGCACAGATTGAACGAGTCAAATATTGTGAAGTTCTTGGCATGCTGCTTGGCATCTGGTAAGTTCATAGACCTATGAGCTGTCACTCATTTAGCCATGATGTTTCTGGGCAGTTTGCACAGTTCTTTTTCCTGTGTGCAGCTGTGACAGTAATAAGGAACAACATAGTGACACAGTAATATGGACAATACACTGTAACATTGAGGAAGCAGGATTATCAGAAATACTCAGTTGCTGACCTAATCAATAAACCTTGGTCTCAGAAATCTTGTGCAAAAGTTTTATGTAAGAAGACTGACATGCAGAACATCTATGAAGGGGATATAATTTATAAGGTACTATTTTGATACCTGAAACATACTACTTAAATTTCTTAAACAGAAATTACTGTTTTTAAAATGGCTGTTGGCCTGATCTAGGGTAGTGCCATGGGATGCAATGTAGTGTTCAAATTGGGAAGTAGGTGGTGCATTGGCACCGCAGGGAGATGATTTGATGGGAGGCAGATGAGAGAAGCCAGAGAAAAGCACTGCACAGGGGAGCGGGTTAAAAGGGGTGGCCCATCAGCTTTTGCATTCGCATTTGAAAGTAGGCTACAGGCATACCTCAGAGATACTGCTGGTTCAGTTCCAGACCACCACAACAAAGCGAGTATCAGAATAAAGTGGGTTGTATAATATTTGTGCTGGGGTGGGGGGAGTGTGCCTTCAGTTCATTTTTTTTAAAAAGCAGTATCTGTGAAGCACAGTAAAATGAAGCACATTAAAACAAGATATGCCTGGATTATTACGGTTGTCTCCCTTTGGGGGCAAAAAATTAAAGCCATGCCAACTGTTTAGTATGAAATATCGAGTATGCTTTTTTTCAAAGTGCACAATTTCATAAGAGAAGTGTACGTGTCTTGGCTAGAAAAAGTTTGGTTTCTTGAGTGTTTACCATGCTTTGTCTATAGTAGAATTAGTTATAAACTCTATTCTAAATTGCAGCTAAATGACAGTTTAGTCCCTGCTTGTGTGTTAGCCTTGGGTAAAGTAGCCCTGATTATTTCCTGGGACTGGTGAGCTCAGTTTTGGATCCATCCTGTTGAGATGACTTACTGGAACAGGAGCTTTGACACAGGGCTCGGCACAGTTACAGAGCCATAACTGCAGGCATCCCTGGCCATAACCTTCTCAAGAGAAACCGTGCACACTGTTGCTACCTGTTCCTCCTTTGCAACATCTGGAAAGAAGGCCTTTCTATACATAAGCTCTTTCAAAGTACACTCGATTTCATTGGGTTAGGGAAGGTTTAGGCAAAGTACTGTAGAAGCCATCCTTCAACAAATACATTACTGTTGAATTGCCCACGAGACACCCATTAAAGGTATCCAGTAGAGAGTTTGGGTATGCATTACCGAAGAATGTTGGGAGAGAACTGGGATAGAAATACAGATGACATCTGGTTGGTTATTAAGAAACTAAGAGTAGTTTTCCTGTCCTGGAAGAGGAGAAAGGAAGTCTAAAAGGGTTGGCTGAGGAAGATATTACAAAGGAGCGAACAGGGAGATAGATAGGAGGAAAAACCGAAGAGTGTGGCGTTATGGGAGTCAGAGTAAGGCGGTGTGAAAAGGAGACAGATCAGTACTGTCGAATGGGACGGGTCGAGTAAAGTAGCGAAGGACCAAGAAATGTCTGATTATGATGTTGCTGAAATAAGTAATACTGGTGAAAGTCTAAATGGAATTGTGGGAGTAGGCTCTCCTGGAGAAAATGAGCAGCAAAGTGCAAGCGTCTGTTTATCAGCATTGTATTGCACACTTGAGTAACAGGTGTTGGGTTACCAGTGAGTGAGGACAATGTTTAGTTTTTGAAAACCACTTGAGACTGAGAGGAGAGAGGAGCTAGCAGGAGACAAGGAGTTGTGAGTTTTGTTTTGCTTTTTAAAGAAGATGGAGGATTGGATCTGTTTAAATGTGAAGGAAAATGAACTGGCTTTGAGGGAGAAGTTGAAAATAAAGCTGAGGAGGGTAGGAAGTGTAATGACTTGGGCAAGGTACAGGAGAACACTGGAGGGAGCCCCTGGAGGCGGGAGAGAATTAAGTTTAAATGAAAGCGCTACTGTCTTTAATCTTGTAGGTGGGAAGGGGATTAGGTTGATCTGGATGCAAAAAAAAAGTGTCATTTTGGTGGCAGAAAATTGAGGGTGAGTTCCTCTGATGTCTTCTTTGTTTTGAGTGAGATAGAAAATGGACACAGCGGGGGGGGGGGGTAGTGTTGGGAATCAGATTTAGAGGGGAGAGTGCAGGTTTGGAGTGTACCCTCTTGGAGAATGGAGGAGAGGACTAACCAGGAGAATGGAAGGATACAGGATATCATTCATTATCTCCAGTAGCATTTAGAAGACTGGATATAAATGTGGATAGGCAGTCGGTTAGGTAGTTAATGGTGCCATTTGTTAGCTAAATGAGACAAATGAGTGTGGCACCATGGAGTGGTTGGAAGAATTTTATGTTCAGTACTGACGATTTAAGTGTGTCAATCCAAGCCTGAAATTTTGCCTGACAGGAGTGGCAGAAAGACTAGAAGGTTTGTGATACTGGGAAAAAATTGGTAGAAGTAGTGACTCTGCTGTCTAAGCTGAATAGAGCTGACAGTAATGAAATGAAAGTAGAGGATCTATAGGAGCGGAACCGTAGAAATGAACGTCACATGGAGGGTTAGCAACAGGGGAGTGGGAGGAGGAGAAGTGGGGAGAAGGTACAGAGAATGAGTAGCATGACGGTAGGTAGAAAATAGATGGGGGGGGAGGGCAAGAATAGTATGGGAAATACAGAATCCAAAGAACTTAGACACATAGACATAAACTAAAGGGGGGGTGGGGGAGGGGTGTGCAGGATGAAGGGGGGGGAATAGGACAACTGTAATGGCATAATCAATAAAATACATTTAAAAAAATAAAAATAAATAAACTCCCCCCAAAAAGACTTTTGACATACTGCCCTCAAAACGGTTACCCTTTTTACCTTTTTTAAAAATAATTTATTCATTATGCCATTACAGTTTTCCCATCCACCCCTTCATTCCCCTCCACCTGGCACACCCCCTCCCACCCACATTCCCCCCCTTTAGTTCATGTCCATGTGTCATAAGTTCTTTAGCTTCTACATGTCCTACACTACTCTTGCCCTCCCCGTGTCTATTTTCTCCCCATCATCTATGCTGCTTATTCTCTGTACCTTCTCCCCACCCTCCTCCTCCCACTCCCCTGTTGCTAACCCTCCATGTTATCTCCATTTCTGTGGTTCTACTCCTGTTCTAGCTGTCCACTTAGTTTGCTTTTGTTTTAGGTGTGGTTGTTAATAACTGAGTTTGCTGTCCTTTCACTGTTCATATTTTTTATCTTCTTTTTCTTAGATAAGTACCTTTAACATTTCATATAATAAGGGTTTGGTGATGATGAACTCCTTGAATGTGACCTTATCTGAGAAGCACTTTATCTGCCCTTCCATTCTAAATGAAAGCTTTGCCGCATAGAGCAATCTTGGATGTAGGTCCTTGCCTTTCATGACTTGGAATACTCCTTTCCAGCTCCTTCTTGCCTGTAAGGTCTCTTTTGAGAAATCAGCTGACAGTCTGATGGGAACTCCTTTGTAGGTGAGGACTCTTTGGGTCCCCCTTCTTTGGGACTCTCTGAGCTTCCTGGACTTCCTGGAAGTCTATTTCCTTTGTCAGATTGGGGAAGTTCTCCTTTATTATTTGTTCAAGTAAGTTTTTCACTTGTTGCTCTTCCTCTTCCCCTTCTTCTACCCCTATAATTTGGATGTTGGAATGTTTAAAGATGTCCTGGAGGTTCCTACGCCTCTCATTGTTTTGAAATTTTTAGAAGATTTTATTTAGTTTTAGAGGGGAAGGGGGGGGAGAAAGAGAGAAACATCAATGTGTGGTTGCCTCTCACGTGGCCCCCATTGGAGACCTGGCCCACAACCCAGGCATGTGCCTTGACTGGGAATCGAACTGGTGACCCTTTGGTTTGCAGCCCGTGCTCAATCCACTCAGCTACACCAGCTAGGGCCTTTTTTTTTTTTTAAATTCTTGTTTCTTCATTCTTTTCTGTTTGGTTGTTTCTTCCTTCTGGTCTACTCCATTGATTTGAGTCTCAGTATTTTTTCCATCACTATTGGTTCCTTGTGCATTTTCCTTCATTTCACTTAGTGTAGCCTTCATTTGTTCATCTAATTTGCGACCAAAATTAACTAGTTCTGTGAGCATCCTAATCACTAGAGTTTTGAACTGTGCATCTGATAGGTTGGCCATCTCTTGGTTGCTTAAAAGTATTGGCTCTGGCTGGGGCTTTGATCTGTTCTTCCATTTGAGCCATTTTTGTTGGGGGGGGGGGTCTGGTTGTGCCTTTTACATATGAGGGGCAGAGCCTTAGGTGTTCACCAGGATGAGGTAAGACACATTGCTAGGTGGTGATGCTGTATGTGTGGTCAGGGTCAGAGAGGGAACAAATGGAGCTTGCTCCACTCTCTCTTTAATTTCAGTCTCTTCTGCTGCTTCTCACAAGCAAATTAGGCCCCTCTGGTACTGGTTCCTGGGTGGGTGGGCTTGTGTGCATTCTAGGAACATGTAGGTCTCTCCAACGAACTTACCTGTGAGTCTGGGAGTCTCTCCCTGCACCTTTTCAATCAGTGCTTTTAAGCTTTTTTTTCCAGTGTCGGGATTTCGAGGTCTGTCTTGCTGCCCATTTTGCCTGGTTCATCTGTGTGCGAATGTGTGACCGAGGTCAGCCAGCTGCCTTGTGCACCCGGGTCCATCAGCCACTGCTTTTTCCTGCCCCGACCCCTCTCTGCAGGCTGCCAGCTCTGCCCCTCTTACTTACTGGTCTGGATGAATGGTTGTCAGACTTCCATACAGTTCAATTTTCTGTCAGTTCTGGTTGTTTTTTTGTTTCTGAGTCTTTGTTGTCCTTAATATTGGTTGTGTGAGGAGACACAGTGTTTCCACCTACACCTCTATCTTGGCTGGAAGTCCAAAACAATTACCAATTGATATTCTCGATTTGAGAATGTATCTCTTCACCCTACTACCAAGAATTGTATACAGGACAGTCTTTCCCTGTATAACAGTCTGTTGGACTAAGGCTGCCTGACATTAAAATCTGTGCTTCTGGTTACTGAAGACTATTGAACTTTTCTTTTTGACTCAGCTATTGCGAATGCCTGCCCCTGTCATCTTCCATTTTTCTGTTGCCATAAAAACCATATTCTACCAGTTTACTTTCCTTAATTTATTTGAATTTTTCCTTTTGATATTTATTTTGTTATTTCTATTTAAGTTGTGTGCTTAGTTTGTTAATTTTTCCTCTTTGTTTAATAATAAACACTTTTAGTGTTAGTCTGATTCCTTTCGTAGCGAAACCACATAAGTATTGATGTGCATAGTTTTCATTATGTTCTTAATATTCTTTAATTACATTTGTAATTTCTTTGGAGCAAATGTTATGTAGTAGTAAGTGATTGGGGGGCATTTTGGTGTTCTCTTTCGTCCTACTTTATAAGGGTGAGTACCCCCACCCCATTCTTTTTTTATATACAAAGGTAGAAAACAGTTAGTACTTATTTAGACTTTTAAAAATAGTGTAATAGTCATTGTGGCCTAAACTGTTAAAATACATTCTACACAGGTGCTGGAAATAAAAATACAGTTTCTATTGCATAGAAACTGTGTATAGGAATTAAATCTGACTTAGTTGCCTACTCATCCTGACCTGTCAAGGAAAGATTCCTGCTTATTTCTTTGTGTGTGTGTGTGCATGTGTGTGTGTGTGTCATATTTTTTTTTATGTTTTTTTCAGCAGTTGAAAACTGAGCACCACCTATGTACTAAACCACCACATACTGTTCTGAGAACAGGATTTATTCATAGTGACACGTGTAGTCTGTAATTTGTGATTTTCACCAAGCAGTCACAGTTACAAATACTGCATCACTTCCTCTCAAAAAACATGTGGAAAGAAATTTATCATTCACCACAAGAGTGCTATAACCAGGCTCTGCCACCACACAGTTGACTTTGGGCAAGTCAATTAGAATGTAAGATAGCACTTCATCTGTTTTTAATATTCCTTTAAACTTATAAATTATTGAGGACTCAAATAGCTTGTCTATGTGCTTATTTATTGGTATTTGCCATATTAAAAATTAAAACATTTTTAAATTTTTAATTGATTTTGCTATTATGGTTGTCCCAATTTTTCCCCCTTTGACCCCCTGCACCCAGCACCCCCACTCCCTCAGACAGTCCCCACGCCATTGTCCATGTTCATGGGTCATGTGTGTAAGTCCTTTGGCTACTCCATGTCCTATACTGCACTTGATATCCCCATGGCTACTCTAAAACAAATTTTTAGCATGTTTATTTAAAAGTGATAAACCCACTACATGTTGTAATGTATCTATTTTTACATGAATTATGTTCTAAACAACAAAAGGCAGTAGTGAGAAAACTGCCATTGTTTTCCTCTTTTGCAAATTTCTTTAATGTTTGCTTAGTAGAAGATAGATTCTTGTTTGTTTTTGTATTTAGTTTTTGTGATATCACATGCTTTGTAGCCTCTGGAAAACTTAACTGTATACATGGGAGAAAATGAGAGTGAAAAGAGGCAAATAATTTTTCTTCACCTTGCAGACTACCTGATAGGGTCCTATGAACCTTCAGGGCTCCCTGGACCAGGCCTTGAGAATCTCTGCTGTAGGCCTTAGCATCCCATGGCAATATAGGGGTTTAACTAGATTGTCTTGAAAGGTCACTTTATCTCAGATATTTAGATAGTGTTGGGTTAGCCAAGAAGTCCGTTAAGGGTTGTTTTTTTTTTTTCTGTACGATGGCTCTAGGAGTGCTTGGTTGTCTTTAACTTCATTTGAAACAATGTTAAATTATATTGTGACAGCTGTCATATCAGCATGCATTAAAAAAAACTTACCAAAATTGGTGAATTTTGTGCAGCCATTTTAGTATTGAAGATGAAAGAAAATATGCAACATTTCTGGCGTATAATGCCTTATTATTTCAAAAAAGGTAAATGTGTACCTGAAACGCAGAAAAGAATTTGTCAAAAGTGGTTTACAGAGTTTCTTGATACTGTTGACATTTTGGCCAAATAGTTCTTTACTGTGGAGCTGTCTTACGCATTGGAAGGTGGTTAGCAGCACCCTGGCCTTTCTACCCACAAGAAGCCGACATACTCAGAATATCCAGATCAATAAAGTTTTTGGTAAAAATAAAAAAGCAGGAGATAGCCGACATACTCAGAATATCCAGATCAATAAAGTTGTTGGTAAAAATTAAAAAATGTGTCTTTTATTTTATTGAAAAAATGTAATGGACTTTTTGGCCAACCAAATGTCTCTTATTTTTCACTGTTACATAAAATGCTGACTGAATGAATGTATAGCTAGGCAGAAGGCGCAACATCAGTGTTACTTAAAGCAGGGCAGACCATAGAGTTGTTAAACAGGTTGTGGGCTCTCGTACTTTTATTCTGAACCACTCGTAGCATACAGTTTACCATTTAATAAAACTGTCCTGTATTAAATTGTTTATTACTGTGGAATATATATTCACAGTTTACTGATGTTGAGATCAGATTTTCTGAGTGCTTTTTTATAAAGTTTCTTGTGTTAGTTTTACCTTTGAAATTTAGAACAGAAGAAAACAGCTGAGGGTTTGGTTTTTTTAAAGACTTTATTTATGTATTTATTTATAGAGAGAGGGGAAGAGAGGGAGAGAAACACACCTGTTGCTTCCTACAGGGAACCTGCCCCACATCCACGCATGTGCCTTCATTGGGGGATCAAACCCCTCCAATCTGCAGGCTGACATTCAGTCCATTGAGCCTCAACAGCCAGGACAAGACACTTCTGATGAATTTCTACTCTGGGGAACGTTAGAATAGCCTGTGATGCTGCTGACTCATTTCAGGAAGATCAGTGTAGCAAGAGTGATTTATATAATTTGCAAAATACTCTGCTTCAAAGCTTGGAGCCACAAGAGCTGGTTTGGGGTTTCAGCTGCTGTGTCATAGTAGCAATGTGATTTGGCAAGGATATTTAATTTCTATTTGTTTCCTTATAAAATTGAGTGGATGTATTCCCATTTGTCAGAGTTTTGAGGATTGTGAATTTGTGTTAATGTACTTGAAGTCATATAAACATTAGTATAATTTTATTTTGAAAGATTATACCATCACTTTTTAATTGTACAAAAGAACCCTCTCTGTATCCCTATCAGAAATTTTCACCTAAAGCTCAGAACTGTCAACTTAGACACTTTTAAAAAGTGTTCTGGGAATTTGAAGGAAATGGAATTTCCCCCATTGTTTCTTAGTCCTTTAATGAAACTAGTTTCATTATGTTTCCTTGCCTCTTAACTCCTATGCCACTTTACCTTACAGTTTCAGAAATGAATCACTTCATCAGAGGCATGTTGTCGTGTAACTTTAGAACCCCAAGAGACCTTGAGGATCATCTACTGTATTCCATCCAGTCCCTCTTTGTAGATGCTGAGAGAAACCAAGCTACCTGTTTAAGATCATTTAAGGAGTGCAGTGATTCTCAGCCTTGAACTTTGGAACTGTTTGTAGTAAAGATTTTTAAAGATATGATGTCAAGGCCCCTCCCTCAGAAGTTATGTTTTTAATTGGTCTTTATAAAGCCCCCTTTGGTAATTATAATGAAACATGACCCACTTTTCCAGTGAATTGTTTGCCTTATAACATTTCACATTTAACTTTTTTAAAAGATTTTATTTATTTATATTTAGAGGGGAAGAGAAAAAGAGAAGGAGAGAAGTATCAATGTATGGTTGCCTCTCGTGAGTCCCCTGCTGGGAACTGGCCTGCAACCCAGGCATGTGCCCTGACTGGGAATGGAACTGCGATCGTGTGGTTCGCAGGCCGGTGCTCAATCCACTGAGCTACGCCAGCCAGGGCTCACACTTAACTTTTATTGTAGATGGAGCCATTTTATTTCTTAGACCTTTACTTTCTTACTCTGGGAAATAAGCCCATAACCTTTATGAGAGCCAGACTTTTTGATGTTGAACCTTTATTTTAAATAAATTTATCAATTCAGCTGGTAAAGTATTTAAAATATCTATGTATGTGTAACAAATGGTGGTAAAACAAAGTCTGTACTTGTCATACCTAATAATATAGGTTAACTTAACAGTGAGTCTTTTGGTACAATGTTGTGAGGACACAGTCATTAAGATTTTGGCAGCATTAATTAATGTGTATAAAATTTTTTTTCTTGCATCATTTATCAGATTCTGGATATCTGGATTGTCATTGTCATTTAACTTTTTCCCCCCCAAAAATCTCTATTTTTCCTATAGGTGAAAGCACTGAAAGAGAAGATCGAATCTGAAAAGGGGAAAGATGCCTTTCCTGTAGCGGGTCAGAAATTAATTTATGCAGGTATGGACTGAATATTGAAAATGTGCCGTTTTCTTTACTGTAGTGATATCTTTTAGTTTTGGAAGTCATTTTATGAATGGTAGTGTATACAGATTGATTCTGTCAGAAACATGATTGTACACACAGAAGCAGTGAACAAGCAGTCATTTGAGTGTATTAATATTCAGTCCCCCTTTATTCACATTTGCTACACACACATCTCTAATAAGGTTAGTTTTGTTTAATCTTTTGTAAATTTTTATATTTTTAAGTTAACTTTTTATTGAATAAATTTGATGTGTAACATAGTAAGTTTTAGTTGTATGGTGTGTTAGATACCTTCATTATAGTGATTTGTTTATAACGTACCCACATTTATCTCATGGTGTCATTGTAGTACAATATTATTGTCTGTATTCATCATGATGTGCATTGTGTCTCTGTGGTTTACGTACTGCTAGTTACAAGTGTGTGCCGTTACATACCATGAGTCTCAGCCCCTGCCCACACTGGTAACCAGTCCCCTGGTAACTTCCTTTGAACTCTGTTTTTTACTGGTCTTACTTTTTTAGATTCCACCCATAAGTGATATCATACAGTACTTGTCTTTCTCTGTCTGACATAATCTCACTTAGCATGATATTCTCAAAGTCCATCCATGTTGTGTGTCATAAAAGGGGGGATATCTTCCTTTCTCGTGGCCAAATACTATTTTGTGTGCGTGTCGTTTTTTTATCCATTCATCTTTGTTGGGCACTCAGGTGGTTTCTTTTATTTCGGCTACTATAAATAGTGCTGTAATAAACATAAGAGTACATATATCTTGTTGAAATCCTGTTTTCATTGGGTATATACCCGTAGGAGGAATTTCTGTATAATTTTTCATAATGGTTAGACCAATTTACATTCCCACCAACAATGTATAAGGGTTCCCTTTCCATCATTTTGTTCGTTTTTTTGTTGTGCAGAAACTTTGAGTTTGGTGTAGTTCCATTTGTTTATTTTTTCCTTTTGTTTGTGATTTGGCTTCATGTCTAAAATGTTATTGCTAAGGACAATATTGATGAGCTTCTCTTCCCTTTTTCCTTTTTCTTAAATTTATTGGGGTTTCATGCATTTAATTCTAGGAATTTTACAGTATCAGGTTTGATTTTAAGTCTTTGCTTTATTTTCAGTTAATTTTTGTGAGTGGTGTGGGAGAGCGGTCTAGTTTTACAGTTCTGCTTCTCCACTTTCCCCAGCATCATTTGTTGAGGAGACTACCACTTCCCCAGCTTTTGTATTTTTAGTCAATCTGAGCCTTTTTTTAATCTGTCAAAATGAAACTATATATACTGATTATGTTTTTTTATGTACTTGGGATCATTCTATGAAATTAAATTTCATTTTTTAACTTTTTAAATAAAATACCTAGAGAATGACTAAAGGATATAGAAAACCTATGTCAAAAGACAATAAATAAATGACAAGCATAGAAAAGGTTAATATTCAGATTATATAAAGAGCTCTTAGAAAATAATAAGGAAAGGATAACCCATTTAAAGAAGGGACAAAGGATATGAATAGGAAGTTGCATTACTGACCTTACTACTAACCAGGAAAATGCATTTTGAAAATAGACTTTTAATATTGTACTTCTGTGGAGAAAATGCTTTTCATTGTTCTTCACAATCAACATAACATCATCATTGTAGATGTCAGTAAGGTGGGTCTTGGATGGTTCGTGGATTCTTATCTTTTCCTAGATGGAGATTTTTTAATATCTTCTTAACAGTTAAAGAAAACACTAACCCAAAATTAACAACTGGAAGTCTAAAGAAGCAGGTAGTTGATGGCAGACACAAAACTAGAATTTCTGGTTGCCAGTTCACTGTTTCTTGGTCCCATGTAGAGGAACTCTTCCTGTCCATCTTCATGCCTATAGCTTATTATTCAGTAACTTTTAAAGATGGAAAACTAAGTTCAAGGAAAAAGAAATTTGAAGGAATCCTGCCCTAACATTAGACCTTCAGTATTACCAAAGTCTTTTGTACTTCATTATGTTTTACCCAGCTCTGTATCACCTTGTCATTTCTATATACTATTAAAGTACAGTTTATTATGAGTATCTTACTTTTATAGCATTGGAACATTTTTGTTTTGCCAGATACCTGGTTATTGGTGGAAGCAGGAAATTTGTTCTTTTCTCTTTCCTTTCAAGAAAAGGGGTTATAGGTTATTCCCCTTGGGCAATCTCAATACCCAATTTTATTTGTTTTCATAATTTCCTTTCTTAGGATCTAGTTAATATTTCCTTAACCAGCAAGTCTATTATTTTAAGTAAGAATTTTTTAAAATTTCAAAGAATTGCTTGGGGTTTGTGTATACTACATGCATTTATCTTTTAGTCAAATGCTTATGCCTTTTTAACTAGTCACGTCCATTTATATTTTATTTTATCTTGGCTTACTGGTTAATGTTTTTCTTTTGGGGAAAGTATTGATAGAATTGATGTTGGTGATTTAACTTCTGTTATGGTAAGGCAGAGGTTACTGTACCTTAAATAACTTTTTTTTTCCACTTTGCATACTAGGCAAAATCCTCAATGATGATACTGCTCTAAAAGAATATAAAATTGATGAGAAAAACTTTGTGGTGGTTATGGTGACAAAAGTAAGTTTTAGCATTATTTTGTATATCTTCGTGCACGTGAGCTTTTAAGTAACAATGATTTCAAGTCCATCCCTTACATTTTTGAGTGAATATAGTTTATGCGCATCCATAGCAGCGTGTAATTACTATTTCTAAAGGTTTTAATAATTTACCTTGGATCAACCAAAAGTTGATTTAAAATTTTATAAACTTGTAGTTTGAACATAATTTTAAGTAAATTAAAACAATTGATATATAGAATGGCATGTTAAATATTGTTAGGCTTCAGCCCTGGCTGGTGTGGCTCAGTAGATTGACTGCTGGCCTACAGACGAAAAACCAGTTCAATTCCCAGTCACAACACGTGCCTCAGTTGCAGGTCAGATACCCAGTAGGGGGCACACAAGAGGCAGCCACACATTGATGTTTCCGTCTCTTTCTTCTGCCTTTCCTTTCTCTTTAAAATTAGTAAATAAAATCTTTTAAAAATCATTAATTTTTTCAGAGTAAATCCAATGATTATGTAATTATTAGAAAATGTGGTTCTTGGAAATTGAATCAATGTTTCTTATTGTAGTTTTCATAAGGTTATCTTAAATGGACTTGCTAAATTATGTACTATACCTCATATTCTTCTCAAGGTTTTATAGCAAAGACAAGGCGCAAGTAGACTTATAATTTCATTGATATTTATTAGTTAATGGGATAGGTTTTGAGAAACCAGAAAGGAAAAGGCAGCTGAAAAAATGATGGAATGATTATTATGAGTAAGTTTTTAACAGGAACATTTCTGTGATTCATTAGACTAAAATATATTTGGGATAAGTTACAAAAGCCAAAGGTTTTCTGTAAAGCAAAAATAAATATAGGTTCTTTCAGATATTTTATTTATATACTTATTTAATAATACATAAGCATGCATGAAAGAGTTAAGACAGCTGTGGAAGTTCTCATGACATTGATTTTTAGGATTGAATTGTCATAATCTGAGAATAGTTTTACTTGTAGCACTGAAAATAATTTTAAATTAGAAACCAGTTTATCAAAGACTAAAAATAGAATAAATGTGGGTTTTAAAGTCCTAAATAATTGATATATGCAGTAAGAAATAGAGTTTATAACATTTTAACTACTACAAACTTTATACTGAGACACAAAAGCAACACTTTACATGAATTGGACTTGAAAACAAATTTTTGAGAGTGTGGTCCAGTGTCGTTAAGTGCATTCACAGTGCTATGCAGCCATCACTACTATCAGTGTTCCAGGACTTTTTCATCTTCCCAAACTGAAACTGTGCCCATTAAACAGTACCTTGCCATCCACATCCCTCCACCTCGACATTCTTCACGTAAGTGGAATCACACATTATTTATCCTTTTATGACTGACTTATTTCAAGGTTCATCCATGTTGTAGCATTACTATCCTTTTTAGGGCTGAATAATATTCCATTGTCTCATCTAGTTTTATCATACATGGTACATAATGGAAAATTCGGTGGCCACACATCTGGATATGTATTTGTTTCTGGTGTTATTTTCTTTAGTATTATAGTAACCTTGAATATTAGAACATAACTAAGAATTAGCAGGGTAGGTCTCAGAATAGATGCATGCGTTTGGAGAATAACTATTTGGAACCAAGCCCCCCTCCCTTTTTTAATGTTTATTGATCTTAGAGAGAGAGAGAGAAACATTGATTGGTTGCCTCCTGTGCCACAATGGATTCGAACCCCTAGTCCTTTAATATATGGGATGATGTTCCAACCAACTGAGCCACACTGGCCAGGGCCAAGCCTTTTTTTATTTTACATAGGATTCCAATGATATTGGTGGTTGATTTATTTTCAAGGTAATAGTAGGGGGCAGATATTAGATGGGAAAGAAGACTGCTCTAATTAGGCATTATAGAAGCAACGAGAAATTGCCTTATTACAAAGAAGAGACAGGAAAAGCAATAAGATCAAAAGTTTAGCAGAATTTCAAAAAGTGAGGTGGGTTTAGTACTGTCTGGAACAAGGCTTAAGTCACTCTAGCAACGGAGACCTTAAGGTTAGTTACAATATTATATTGATTACAAATGGTCTTAAGGAAAATATTAAATGGACATAATGCATTGAAATTACATTTTTATATGGATTGGCATTTTAAAATATTAATAATTTGCAGAGTATTAAATTGGCAGTTTAAAAAGTTACAGAGCTAAATGCAGGACTCCTAGAATAGGGGAAGGAGGAAGTAAATGCTATTACTATTTTTGAAAGTTCCTTCCCCCTACCTTGCACTAGCCACTTTTTCCCTAATGCACTCTATTGGCTCGAATGGACCCACACATGCCAGTGCATTGCTTTTTTTGTTTTATCTTAGAGCAGGCTGTTGAATTTTAATTCCCATCTTCCATCAGAACAGTTACTTTTTGTCATTAGGAAAAGTTATAAACTAAGTAGGTAGTGAGCATTGATGGGCCTTAGAGAAAGGAAGAGAGTCGTAAATAACAGTATGATTTTTACCCATATATAATTGCTTTTTGTTCTGTGGGAATCTTTATGGTTCTGCTTCTAGTTCAGAAAGTTCAGAGTGTGTGATTATAACTTAGCCTTTAGTTTTCTTTCTAACTACGTGCATAGGTCAGAAGTTCCGTTAACATCTTTGTACTTAATATCTTTCAGTTTAAATAATTTTTATTTCATATTAGCTTGCTATGAAGGCTGAAACTGTTGGCTAAAGCTAATTGAGGTTGGTAGTTAATATATGTTACTCTCATTAGCTTTGAAAGAGGAACACCAGTGGTGATTCACAGTGCTGATATTGACTGTTATGTCATTTTACAAAGTTTTTTTCAAGTTACAAGTTTGTATTATTCGTGTTGTGTTTGTAGCTTCTTGTACTTAGAGATCAGGTAATAATGTAGTATTTTATCTCATTCATTATGCTGCTTTTTACTATGTTTAGCCCAAAGTAGTGACAACACCAGCACCGACAACAACTCAGCAATCAAATCCTGCCACCACGGCCACAATTAGTTCCTCCACGGCACCAGCTGTGGCTCAGGTCCCAACCCCCACCCCCGCTCTGGCTCCCACTCCCACACCTGCGTCTGTCACTCCAGCGTCAACGACAGCATCTTCTGAGCCTGCACCTGCTAGTGCAACGAAACAGGAGAGCCCTGCGGAGAAGCCGGCAGAAACACCAGTGGCTCTTAGCCCAACATCAACTGACAGGTGAGAACTGGATTCTAGAAAATGGTATCTCAGAGTATGCCCGTAATTAGAATTTCATGGATGTATGTATTTTGATTATTGTTTTTGATCAGATTAACTTTCCATATCCTATGTTAAACCTTTTCTAAACTTTGAACTCTGGAGAAAACAATATACTTTTGTCTAAGTTTCTATACTCCAGATTTGTGTACTCTGCATTTCTTGTTCTAGAGGGAAAGGGAAAGAGGATCGGAGTCATTATTCATTTCATGTAAAAATCAAATGACCAAGAAGATCAATGATAAAATTACGATATATATGGTAGCTGACATATTAGTGTTCTGCCTTTAAGTGTGGTTTCTATGTCTGACCTAATCATCCATGTTAGGAGGTGTTTGAATCACCTGGTTCATTGCTCACTTGGGGCCTCTTCTCAAGGAGTTGATTCCCTAAAGGATAGCATGGGCTCAGGTAATAAAATAGTTTCCCTATGCCTGCCTCCTATACTTTCCGTTAGGCGTTCTCAGACACCATTGCCTAACTTGATATTTCTCCTTTGTACAGTTAAAAATGCATTCAACACTTTTACCTGGTGGAAGACGATCCAAAATCAGGCTAAGCTATTACATCAAAAGCTTGTTGGTCAGTTCTGTATAATGCGAGAGAACTTAAAATTTTAACAAATTGGTTTTCCAAACCATTTAAACATTGTAAATATAATTAAGAATGTCTGGAGTTGGTACACTATATCTTACTTCCTTAAATGCTTTAAGCTCCTATTTTAGAATTGACCAATACATTTTAATGTGCTGATTCTAATACCATTCATTCAGATGTCTTTATCATCGCCATCCATTTTGTTTCTTCCTAGGACTTCCTATAGTTTTACTCCCCTATCCTAAGAGTCAGGATTACCTTTTCAGACCTCTATGGGTTGCATAAATGAGTTGATGGTCAGTGACCCAGAAGAGCAGACCCGGAAGTTGTTCCCTTAGTTAGGCTTTGTGCACCAAATATTTACTCTTATTTCCAAAATTATACACCACAAAGAAGGCTAACACAGGTAGGGAAAGATGAGAGAAACTCAGAAAATACACTACCTAACTGTGCCTCAGTCCCGTTATCTGTGCCATAAAACATTTAGTGCCCTATAAACCACAAAAGTTAGTGAGATAATTATCAGGAGATATTCTGATAGAATTTGAGGGGTGAAAGAAAGTTTGTCATTACCACTGGCTTGGCATTTTATTATCAGGGATTTGTTTCTTAGGTCAGTTTTGTTCTTTAAAAACTATTGGAGTGCAAATTCCACTCAATTCATTCTCTAAGATTGATAGCTAACTTAGAGGAATTGCATTTGTGCACAAGAATTGTATTGTTTGTAATTGAGGACAAATTGTAACCAACCTAAATATTCATTAGTAAGGTGAGGGAATAACTTACCGTGTAACTTCCTCCTATTGGAGAACAGTGCTATTCCAAGTGTGGCAGTGAGTAGACAGTGTCAGCATCACTGGCAGTTTGTTTGAAATTCTTAGGCTTCACCTCAGACCTTTAAATCAAAATTACCTGGAGGTGGGTCCCAGAAGTCTGTATTTTTAACAAGCTGTCCTGGTGAATTCTCAGGCTTCCTAAAGTTTGGGCAGCCCTAATATCTAGTACCAGAGCCAGTTAAAGTATGCAGTATATATGCGTATTAAGTGAATGTGGTTTCAAGGCTATGTTATCAAGTGTGAAAAAGCAAATTTCAAAACAGTATAGGTAATAACCATAAACCAAACAAAAACCACAAACAGCATTGTACATTTTCAATGGGTATGCATATTAATGTGTAGAAAAAACAGTAGCAAAGGAACAATGCACTGATAAGCAGTTTCCTCTCCTGGTGGGGAGGGGAAAAGTGGTGAGTGAAATCAAGAATGAAAATGATGGTTAAATGATACCTCAGTCTTGGCTGTACTGTTTAAAAAAATGTTAAAATGTGCAGAAATAGCACAAATTATTCTTGAGAGTAGCTCTTACTAAAAAGACTTCTCAGTGAGAGACAGTAGTCTGGAAGCAGACCAAATACATATCGGGACTTTATGTGAGATAAAGATAGAATTTGAGACCACTGAAATCATCTTAACCAAAAAGTCAAGGAAAGGGGACCAATTAATAGATTTGACTACAGAAAGCATCTAAATCTTGGCAACCAAACTGAAAATTCCTTAGTAAGAGCCTAATTTCGTCAATTAAATGGAATACCATGCATGTCTTGGGAAAACTTGAGGTGGTTGTGTTTGTACTGACGTGCAACATTTGTTAAATAAAACACACAAAAGAGGGCACAAGTGGCTGTTGTGTAGAAACTGGTGGCAGTGGTTGTCTCTGGGCAGGGGTCTCGTGCAGGAGAATTAGTTCCCAATATACATTTCTTTTTGAAGTGTTGCCTTCCACCCATGTTAGTTGTACTGTCTACAGGGTCCGGCAGAAGTAACGCCTCCTTGAGCGTGGTTGGTAGGGTAATAATATGTGTGTAATAATTTATAGTTTTATTTTGAACATTTTACCTAAAATGTCATATGGTGTGCTTGAGTATGATATTATGTTACAGAATTACATGCTTATGATTTTGTAATAGGAGATTTTGTAATAGAAAGGGGGCATTATTTGTCCAGGCCCTATAGTTAATTAAGATACTTTAAAAATTATACCAAAGGATTATAGTAATCATATTGGATATTATGAGGCCAGGCACTTTGCTAAGCACTCTACCATCAGTAACCCTACATACAACATCTTGGGATACGTGGATACTATTATTGACCTCATTGTGTTGATGAAAAAACTGAGCTTAGAAAGTAATACATGAATTCAAATTTAAGTATTTTCCCATGCTTTCACTGTGCCACCCACAGTTTTCTCACAACAAAAGTGTACTATGTTAGTCCCTTTAAACTGGTTACCTTTCAGTTACAACTTGGATTTGCCCAAGTTTTTATGGTCATTCTTACCTATAAAATGTAACTGAAATTCTGCTGTGTAGAGACTTCCCAGGCCTTTTTAGCCTTATGCAGTTTCCACGTGTGCTACTTATCATGTACTCCTATTGGCATTTTTCCTGTGGCTTGACACAGATTATTTGACTTCTTGTGTAAACTTTTTCAAGGAAATAGTTGTGCATCTTTTTTTTTTTTGTTCCTTAGATAGTAAGTTATCTGTGAGATGTTATTTTATATTTTTGAACATTTTAAGCAATGGATTTGCAGAACAGAATGAGTACTAACATTCTCAAGCCATAAATGTTATGAATAAAGGATTGAAGGTTTAATTTAAAAGACTGCTTAAATACTGTAGCCCCATGTTTATTTTTAATTAAAATCAAAGAATCTCTTTAGAAATTAGACAGCTACGAAACTATGAAACAAGGAAGGACTTAGGACAGGAGAAGCAGCAGGAGTGAGCCAAGGCAGGGCTGTTGGCTCACTGGAAAGTCGGAGAAAAGGGGACCCTGAGAACAGGCTCAGGGAGTTAACCCAGGACGAGCTGCTGCACCCATTGCTCCCCCGGCTGCAAGTGTTGTGGGGGTCCCTTCAAATTTGGGCAGTAAAAGGAGAAGAGGAGGAAGAAGGTAAAGGCACAGGTGTGCTCCCAGAAGGGGGAGCACCAGTTACTCAACTTCACTGTAAATTTTACATGTTTTCTGATACGATGTTCTGAATAACTTTCACAGTACATCAGGAGATTCTTCTCGATCAAACCTATTTGAAGATGCAACAAGTGCACTTGGTAAGTATCTACATTGTAAATAACCTTATAAGAGATAGGGAAGAGGTGTAAGTTTTATTTTTCTAGATCATGATAATGTAGTTTTTTTTTAAGATTTTATTTTATCTATTTTTAGAGAGAGGGGAAGGGAGGAAGAAGCAGAGGGAGAGAAATATCGATGTGAGAGAAACATCGACCTGGGACCGAACCCACAGCCCAGGCATATGCCCTCACCAGGAATCAAACCAGCAACTTTTCGCTTTGTGGGATGACTCCCAGTCAACTGGGCCACGCCAGTCAGCGCATAAAGTGTTAGTTTTCATGGTTGCTTACAGTAAAGCTGCTCAATGATTGATTCACACAATTAATGTACTAAAGACTTTGTAAGTTAATGTTTTATACTTTGAATCCTTTTTTTAATTTTCAATTACAGTTGGCATTCAATATTATATAGTTTCGGGTATTCTATGTATTGGTTAGAAATTTATATAGTTTATGAAGTAATACCCCCAATAAGTCTTGTAACTACCTGGCACCACATACATTTATTCCAATATTATTGACTGACTATGTTCCCTAAGCTGTACTTCCCCTCCCTGCAACTATTTCATAATTGCCAATTCTTAATTCTTCACTTTTCTGGCCGAGCCCTCCAGTCGCTATCCCATCTGGCAGCCATCATTTTGTTCTCTGTATCTGTCAGTTGTTTCTGTCTTGTCTGTTCGCTTACTTTGCTTTCTGGAGTTCACATATAAGCAAAATCCTATGGTATTTGTCTTTCTCTGTTCAACCTATTTTATCAGTACTTAGCACAGTGCATTGTAGATCCTTTGATATGGTTGGAAATAGACATTGAATCCTTTAAATTACACTGTTAGAGTTGAGCATACTCCTTTCCTTAAAGCAAATAGTTATATTTTCCAAATGTGAATTTTAAGGAGATCTTAACAAAGTTTGTTTAGTGTACAAGTTTATTACAGAGTGTCTTTGAAATGAGTATAAAATGTTACTAAAACCATCTCAAACTTCATCTTTATTCACCTCCAGCCTTTATTCAGTTTATGGCCTTGTAAGGTTTTCATCTATACCTTGTTGCTTCTATTATACTTGCCATGAAAATACCTTTTTACTCCAACTTTTTAAAAGTATATTTTATTGATTATGCTATTACGGTTGTCCCATTTTTTTCTCCCCTTTGTCCTCCTCTGCCCTTCACCCCCTCTCCCTCCAGCATTCCCCCCACACACACCCTACCCTCTTTCATGTCCATAGGTCTTACATATAAGTTCTCTGGCTTTTCCATTTCTCGTACCAGTCTGAACCTCCCCCTGTCCATTTTGTACCTACCATTTATGCTTTTTAATCCCTGTACCTTTTCCCCCAATTCTCCTCCCTCCCCACTGATAACCCTCCATGTGATCTCCAGTGTGCTTCTCTTCTTGTTCTGGTTGTTTGCCTAGTTTTTGTTTTTGTTTTTTAGGTTCAGTTGTTGATAATTGTGAGTTTGTTCTCATTTTACTGTTTGTAGTTTTAATCTTCTTTTTCTTAGATAAGTCCCTTTAACATTTCATATAATAAGGGCTTCGAGATAATGAGCTCCCTTAACTTGAGCTTATCTGGGTCAAGAAGCACTTTATCTGCCCTTCATGTTAAATGATAGCTTTGCTGGATAAAGTAATCTTGGATGTAGGTCCTGGCCTTTCATGACTTTGAGTACTTTTTAGCTCCTTCTTGCCTTCAAGGTTCCTTTTGAGAAATCAGGTGATAGTCTTATGGGAACTTCTTTGCAGGTAACTTTCTCCTTTTGCTGCCTTTAAGATTCTCTCCTTATCTTTAATCGTGAGTAATTTAATTATGATGTGTCTTGGAGTGTATCTCCGTGGGTCCAATTTCTTTGGGACTCTGAGCTTCCTGGATTTGCCTGTCTGTTTCCTTTGTCAGATTGGGGAAGTTCTCCTTCATTGTTTATTCAAGTGAGTTTTCACTTTCTTTCTCTTCCCCTTGTCCTCCTGGCACCCCTGTGATTCAGGTGTTGGGACATTTAAAGTTGTCCCATAAGTTCCTATATCTGTCTTCATTGTTTTGAATTCTTGTTTCTTTGTTCTGTTCTAGTCGAATGTTTATTTCTTCCTTCTGTCCCAAATTGTTGATTTGAGTCCCAGTTTCCTTCCCTTCACTCTTGATTCCCTGTGTATTTTTCTTTATTTCACTTTGCATAACCTTCACATTTTCCTATATTTTGCGACCATACTCAATCATTTCTGTGAGCATCCTAATTAATAATGTCTTTCCACCTTTCCTCTACACCTAGTCTGTCAAAATCAGTTTTTTCCTCCGCCCTCTTCATTTTTCCATTGTAACTTTTTTGGTACAGTCCTGCTATTTCTGCTAATTTCTGGTCTACTGGCTGACACCCCCATTTGTGCCATTTGGTACTCTGTATTACTGGAAATGGTGGAGAGGTAGAAGACCAAGAGCAGTAGAAGGGAACAGCAGCTTCGGGGACATACAGGCTTCTGCATTCCTTGCTTAGCTGCTGCACCAGCAGAATTACAACAGCAGTAGCACCTTGTAAGATCTTGGCTGGCCCTCTGACCTGATTGGACTTGAACTCCATGATACCCTGTTACCATTGAAAATGACACACTGGGTTGCCCACAGCATACAGGAGCAGAATAGTTGTTTAAATAATCAACCTAAAATCACCTGGATGTACCAAACCCACTTTCACATCTTTGAAAAACTGTTTTCTAGGATTACCCTGCTATCAACTGAGTATTAGCTCATCTCCAATCAGGAAAACAGAAATCACTGTATTTCAAACAGAGAAAGGCTTAATCTTAGGAAATCGTTGCAGACATAGTAGAAGGGCCAAAGGAGATTGATTACCGAGGTGTCAGTAAAGTGCTTTGTAGCCTCAGAGCTAGAACCAGCTGGCACTCGCCCCGATCCTGCTGAAGGCTCTGGTTATTGCCACTGCTGCATCAGTAGAAATGTAGTGATGCTACCGAGCACCAGCCCAGGCGTACACTCCTGTAGCTGCTGATGGTGATGCCTTACCTTGGCATCCTTTATCTGCTATAACGGCCATTCTCAACTTTATGGTTTGAGGATCCAGTTACTCTTTAATCTTTCACTTACCAGTCTTTACATTGATACTCTGCTTCTTTCCGCTTTCTTCCTCTGTGATACCACTCTTCTTGATTCATAACTCTGTTTCTTCTCAGGCTTTCTCTAGTTAATTATTTTAATTTTACCCAAACTTTAAACGTGTGCTTTTTTTTTACATTTCTGCTCTACACTTAGTTCAAATTTCAAACTATGGGAATGACAGGCAGACCATATGCTATATATTGGCTTAGCCAAAAAGTCTATTACATTTTTTCTGTAGTATGGCTCTAGTAGTGGTTAGTTGTCTTTAACTTCATATGAAACAATGTTGTGACAGCTGTCGTACTGGTGTGCATTTAAAAAAAAAACTCACCAAAATTGGTGAATTTTTGTGTAGCCATCTTAATATTGAAGATGGAAGAAAATACACAACATTTTCAGCATAGTATGCTTTATTATTCAAGAAAGGTAAAATGGAACTGAAATGCAAAAAAAAAAAGACTTGTGCAGTGTATGCAAAAGGTGCTTTGACTGATGGAACATGGCAAATTGGTTTGCAAAGTTTCTTGGTATTATTGACATTTTGGCCAAATAATTCTTTGCTGCAGGGCTGTCTTATGCTTTGGAAGATGTTTAGCAGCACCCCTGGCCTCCACCCACTAGAAGCCAATAGCGGGAGAGAGCCCACATATTCAAAATATCCAAATCAGTAGTTATTGGTGAAAATGAAAAATGTATCTTTTATTTTATGGTAAAAACATAATGGACTTTCGACCAACCCAGCAGAATTCCCATATACTATTCTATAAGGATTCTCAAAATTTTAACTCACATCACATCTCCTTGTGAGCTCCAAAACTCTCTCTTTTTTAAAAAATGCTTTCTTTGAGAAGGCTTTTTTTCTCTGTTTATTTTCAGAGAGAGGTGAAGGGGGAGAGAAACATCAGTGTGCCACAGGTACATCATTTTGTTTCTTCTCACACACCCCCTACTGGAGACCTGGCCCCAAACCAAGGCATGTGCCCTAACTGGGAACCTGCATGGTGACCCTTAGGTTCTCAGGTCGGAACTCAATCCACTGAGCTACACAAGCTAGGGCCCAGATTCATTCGTAAACTGCCAACTAGAAAACCTATAACCTCTACAAATTCCTTAGGCTTCAGGTGACTCTTCTATTAATCCCCATTCGATTATTCTTTTTTATTCCCTTCCTTGCATGTATCATCGTCCACCCTCTACCAAAATGCTGGCATCATTGTTTGACCCTCTGCCTCTCATGGCCTAGTGAGCCTGGGAGTTAGTTCTGTTGCTCCTTCTACCCAAAGTCTGTGGAATATTTGTTTTTACTGCTATGTCATCACCTTAGTTTATGTTCTTACCTCACTGATATTCTTTAATTACCTGGTTCTAACTAGTCTATTCTCTGGCATAGTAGACTTTCTAATGAGGTCATTGTTAGTTCATTTCATAGCTCCTTAGGTGGTGTAAAAGATAAATTCAAAATTCACTCTTATGACATACGTGAGGTACTTCATCACTACTTCTGTAACCTCTTTAGCTCTGTCTTGTGTTGTCTATTGACCCTAATTTTCTTTGTACTTTTAAGATCTAAAAAGTGCCCCGGCTGTTGTGGTTCAGTGGATTGAGCCCTGGCCTGCAAACCAAAAAATTGCCGGTTCAATTCCCAGTCAGGGTATATGCCTGAGTTGTGGTCCAGGTTCTCGGTTGGGGCCATGCAAGGGCTAACCAATCAATGTATTTCACACGTCAGTTTTCTCTCCCTTCTCGTCTCTCTAAAAATAAATAAAACAAATTAGAAAGTATCAAGACTGCTGAGTCATTTCTTTGTGATTTTTTAATAACTTGATTAAATATGAAGCATAATTTCGGAAGCTCTAGCATAATGACTAGGCGTGGGGGCTCTGGGTCTGACAGCCCGTGACCGTGTCTCTGCACCATGACTTTGTAGCCATCGGTACCAGGGTCCCGCTCTCTCTGCACCTCAGCCTCACCTTTAAAGGAGAGGAAAGTGGGCTTTCTCACAGAGCTACAGCCTGTTAAAGCAGTGTCGTTCTGATACTTTACCGGTCTTAATTTTGTTCTTATGGATGCTGAATTTTGTGTCTGGGACGAGATTACTGAAAGAATATTTGCTCTTTAGTGGCTTTGTGCCAGCATTGTATCAGGGGTAATTTAAAAAGTAGACATATATTTTAAAGTTTTTTTATGGAACGGGGAAGGAAAAGTCATGATCCTAAACAAACTTTCAAATACCACATTTGCTTAGTGATAATTAGTTTTTTAAGCTGTACTTTCATAACTCACATGCCTTTATTTAAAATTCCACAGAAGGAAAAAAGCCATTCAACTGATGAATGTCATCTAGGTGTCAAGGAAACAGTTAATGCAAAATAATATAGTCCCTTGTACCGGCATTCAGATGAGGGCAGAGGGAAGTGTGAAATGTATTGCAAATCATGATAAATGATACGTTAAAAACTAACGGCTTTCATTAAAAAAAAAAGAAAAGAAGGCACTTGATAGTTAACAATACCTCACCGAGACTGTACCATTTAAATTGAGAACTGTAGCCTGTAAAGTAACTGGCCAGCACAGAGGCTTGGTGTGTGTGAGGGTCCTGGGGCAGGAGAACAGTGAGTTGTGAAGTAAACTGGAGAAGATCATTGTGGTTGGGATGTCGTGTACGGAGGATTGTTGAGGGTTGGGAGCCCGAAATGAGATGAGATACTCTTTTTAAAGCTTACTACTTTGGCAACAGCCTGAAGAATGAGTTGTAGGCTTGTGGGTAGGAGAGGAGGAAACAAGTTTTAATCTAGACTAGTGATTGCTCTGGACTGGTCTTAAGTGAAGGCAGTGGAAAAAGAGAGAACTGAATGGGTTTGGGATGTAATTTAGAGGTAGGACCTACCAGATTTGCTAATAGATTAGATGTGGAGGCAAGGGGGAAAGGGAATTGAAATCACCAAGGTTTTCTGGTTCGAGTACTTGGGTTGGATATTGGTGTCGTTTGTTCAAATAGCAGCTCCCTGGCTGGGTAGCTCAGTGAGGTTGGAGCATCATCACGTACACCAAGAGTTACAGGTTCAATTCCTGGTTGGCACATATGTAGATCATAGGTTTGATCCCCAGTCAGAATGCAAATGGGAGATAACCAATCGGTGTTGTCCTTTCTCCCCATCCCTCCCCTCTTCTCTCTCTCTGTCTAAAATCATTAATTAAAAAAATTTCTTGTGAGATTAAAAAAGAAGGAGAAGAAGTGGAGCTGGCAGGTAATGGTGGGACACATTTGAGGGGAGAATCTTTAGAAATCCAAAGTCATATATGGTGCTGGTTTAGGAGCGAGTGGAAGTGAGGACGTGGACACAGCATGCAGACATCTAGGGCTGTTAAAGGAAGAATGCAGACAAATGGACCAGTTCTTGCAGGAGAACTGGGATGTGTTCAAGGGAGGCAGGTTTCCGTTTTTAGGATGACATTCAAGGACACAGTTAACTGCTGACCAGGGTGATTAAGTGGGGAGGGAAGGGTGGAAAATGGACAAAATAGGCAATAACTAAAAGGCCCAGTTCTTTGGGGAGACAAGAAAGGGAATGGTACCCAGAACACAAGTGGAAGAACAGAGAGTTTACGTGAGGGAAACGTGATTTACTGTGTCTGGGTCATTGTACCAACTTTGTATGGGATGTGAAATTTTAACTTTAACCTCCTTTCTCCTTCTGCTTGGATGATAAAAGGAAAAACAACTTGTTATGGCAGAGTTGATTGCTTGAAATGCTTCTCTTATCAAAAGTCATTTCATCTGTCTCTTCTTCCAGATTGCCATCCCCAACCTGCTAAATAAATCTTTATTTGTGCTACATTTGTACCTGATATTTTTACTGTAGTCCTTAAACATACTATATTAGTTTTCTGTTGCTACTGTAATAAGTTACCACACACTTAGCAGTGTAAAACAACACAGATTATTACTACCCTACAGTCTGCATGTTAGAAGTCTGACCCCAGGCTTATTGGGCAAAAGTTAAGGGATTAAATCACTGGGCTAAAATCAGGGCTGTGTTCCTTCTCTTCTGGAGACTCGAGGGGAGGATTTGTTCCAGGTTCTTTCCAACTTTTAGAGGATGCCCACACTCTTTGGCTCATGGCCCCCTGCCCCATCATGATCAAAGGAGCATCGCACCCCCAACCATGCTTCTGTCCTCACTTCTCACCTCTGTTTCTCTGACCCTCTTAATTCTCTCCCCTCCTGCTTTAGAGGGCCCTTGTGGTTACATTGGGCTCACTCAGATAATCAGGATAATTTCCCTACTTAGCTGATTAGCAACCTTAATTCCTTTTTGCCAGCTAACCTAACATACTTGTGGGTTCCAGGGATGGGCAGGAGGGCCATTATTCTGCCTACCGCGTATATGTTGTGGTTTATAGTGTTAATTCATCTCCATATTCCTAGCACTCTAGTGCTTGAAACATTGTATACATTCAGTAAGGATGTGGAGAATGTTGAGTCACTAAATGTTCCCTTTCTTTTCCCTCCCCGCACTCCTGTAGTGACTGGTCAGTCTTATGAAAATATGGTAACCGAGATCATGTCAATGGGCTATGAAAGAGAACAAGTGATTGCCGCCCTGAGAGCCAGTTTCAACAACCCTGACAGAGCAGTGGAGTATCTGTTAATGGTGAGAAACACTTTACTTTATTCATTGTGCTTTAAGACCAGTATCCCAAAGAAACAGTGATTTTAAAGGAACAGTAACGATTCACAGTAGAATAATAATATATGCTAGATAATTGTCATAATGCTTTCATTTTCTTAGTATGTTAACATTTTGTGCTGATAAAATTACCTGTCCTGAAAGATTTTGATACTATTTTTAGTTACTGAACAGCGTGGCTGGTGGAGGTGTACAGTTGGCTCTTTTGGAGCAGGTCCCTCTGCCGCACTCATGTCCTCGGGGTTTGGACTGAGAGCTTTTGTCGGGGGCCTGGGCACGTACGGGTTTGTTTTTCCATGTAATCTAACATTTTAGTAGCTTTATTGGCTGCCGGCATAATTTTGAATATACTATTTAGAGCAAAAGTTTTAAGTTAGAAGCCCAACCCACATTTTATTTGACTTACACTCTAAATTTTTATAATTAATCGATGATTTTTTTTAACTGGGAGATTTCACTTAAAAAATTAAGATAATCTGGTTTATCTGGACAGATTGATCCCATATTTTCACAAGGGATTAGGAAAACTTTTAGATCATAGATTCTTTAATTCACCATTTTCTGATCCACTCACTGTTACCTGACAGTATTACACATTTAATTAACGTACAAAGTTATTTGCCTAGTTTCATTGATATTTGAATTATTAGCTTGTTTATAGTTGGTAGCAGCTGAGGGGATTTCTATTAAATTACTGTTTTTACTGGCATAAGGCTTTTGAGAAATAGGTTGTTTTGGGCATGGGTTAAAACCTTTGATGTTTTATGACAGTAAATGTCTTGGTTTTCCAGATGTGGCGTGGGCTAAAATAATAGGGTAGAATTTTCGAATAATCTTAGATTAATATTTTTTAGTTTAGTTTTTTGGGGTTTTTTTACTATTATCTTTAGAGAGGAAGAGAAGGAGAGAAGTATCAGTGTATAGTTACCTCTCATGCATCCCCTGCTGGGAACTGGTCTGCAACCCAGGCATGTGCCCTGACTGGGAATCGAACCACGATCAGGTGGTTCACAGGCCTGAGCTCAATCCACTGAGCTACACCAGCCAGGGCTAATATTTTTTAGTTTTAACATTTCATTCTATACTTGTCTAGTGTTTTGAAGTATTATCGAAGTCTAAATTGCCCTGAATATCATCCATGATCCTGTCTGTTTGGGAGATATACCGTCCACAGTTAACCCATTCCTTTGTTTCCAGGTTGTGCTTCGTTAGAAACGCCCTTTCAGATAGTAGTTTCAGGAGAGTCGTAGTCGTGAGTCTCTGCCTCCACTTCATTTGTGAACTCATTTGCATGTGAGAGTCATAGACCTGTTATTAGCATATTAGTTTTAATGTTTAAAATAATTTTTATCCTCACTCCAGGACAGTTTTCATGTTTTTAGAGGCGCGGTGGGGGAGGGGATCGTGGCTCTGTTGCCTTCTTATGTGTGCCCCCAGCTGACCTGGGGCTGATCCTGTGGCATTTTCAGTCTGCAGGACAACACTCCAGCCCACGGAGCCATACCAGCCAGAGCTTGAATGTCCTTTTTCATTGTCCTCTTGAGAAGCGTCTTTAAAATGCTGGCGGTTCATTTTATCAGTTTGTTTGGAATTGAGGAATCATTGGATTTATAACCACTATGGATCTGTTTGTGGTTACTCCTCCCTCCTACCCCTTCAAAACCCCACATGGTCTATTAAAGTACTGCCTTTCCTTATATAGAATGACTTTCATTTAGTCCTGGTTTGGAATTCTCCATCAGTTTAATAGAGTCATGTTTTTATCTAGTAGATTTGAAACTTCAAGGCATAAAAAAATTAGCTCCCTCAAAAGCATTTGCTGTTTTCAGTGCCTGAAGGGTCATCTGATGCAGGCAGCTGTTCCCTGCTGTTCAGTACCCTCAGCTCATTGTATTTATTCTTTTTCCAATTACAGTCAACATGTAATATTATTATATTAGTTTCAGGTGTATAGCATACTGATTAGACATTTTTATACCTTACAAAAGCCTTGATTATATGTTTACAATTTTGGCTTCAGATTTATTGGGAAATGAAAACATTTCCCATTATAGTCTTTTATTCAAATGTAACGTTTCCTTCTTTGTTCTCCTTCCAAATTCTGTGAAGATGTCTTAAAGACATTTTTTATAAGTTGTATATGAGAAGTTCTATAAGTCATTTTCATCAAAATAGTGTGTTTCGAGTCTTCCAGTGCCGTTTTAAGATATTGTAACTTCAGGAGATAAATGCTGCTACCTTAGAAAAAGCATCACCTGAATAATTATTTAAGTTTCTTCTATACCTGTTTTTGTAAGTTTTGAATAATCAGTTTTAATTTTTAATGTGTGATGCTTTCTGGATGATGCTTCTCAGAACCGTGGATCAGCACAGGTGATCTTCTTGCTTGGTCGCTGTCATCACTTGCTGTCTCTGTTAGACCTGTCCCTCCCGCCCCACCGCCGGGGGTCGCTTCAGAAGTGCCACCTGTGCGTCAAAACCTTTCTTTGTAAGATCTTAATGCTAGACTTACAAATCCAGTTCTTTCTGAATTACAAAATTTGTTTACTGTATTTTGCTGTGTATAATGCACACTGATGTGTTTGGCCCAAACTTTCAGGGGGAAAAAATCTTTTGATTTCTTAATTCAATTTTTTATTTGTTTATATTTAGATACTTGTTTTTTATATTATAAAGGAATTTTTGCATTGATTTTCATACATACAATGGTCTAAGAAATTTTAGGTAACAAGTATTTACAAAACACAAGAGCCAGATACAGAGGTAAGTCAGGTACTACCTGTATGTATATAATGTGCATCCTTATTTTTTCCCTTCAAAAATTTGGGCAAGAAAGTGCACATTATACGTGGTGAAATACGGTATACCTTAGATCTGTACTATCTGATAAGGTAGCTATTAAGTACAAGTGGCTATTTTAATAAAATGAAAAGTAAGTTAAAATTTTAGTTTCTGAGTAACATTAACCACATTTCAAGTTATCAGTAGCTACATGTGGCTAAATGGCTATTTTATTGGACAGCATAGCTATAGAATATTTTCATCATCCTGGGAAGTTTTGTTAGACAGTATTACATTGTATTGGGTTGGCCGAAGATTCATCAGGTTTTTTCCATATGGCGCCTCTACTTGTCACAATGTTGTTAGATTGTATTGTGACTGTTGGCATATCGGCATGTGTTTTAAAAAATACTTATCAAATTTGGTGAATTTTTGTGTAGCCATTTTAACATTAAAGATGGAAGATAATAAGCAACATTTTCAGCATAGCATGCTTTATTATTTCAAGAAAGGTAAAAATGCAACTGAAACTCAAAAAAAGATTTGTGCTGTGTATGGAGAAGGTGCTGTGACTGATCGCAGGTATTAAAAGTGGTTTGTGAAGTTTTGTGCTGGAGATTTTTCACTGGACAATGCTCCATTGCTAGGTGGACTAGTTCAAGTTGACATCGATCAGATTGAGACAATAATCAATGTTAATACCATGTGGGAGATAGCCAGTATACTCACACTCTCCAAATCAAGTGTTGAAAAATCACTTGCACCAGCTCTGTTATGTTAATCATTTTGATGTTTGGGTTCCACATAAGTTGAGGGGGGGGGGACCTGGACCGTATTTGTGCATACAATTATCTACTAAAACGAAATGAAAATGTTCCTTTTTATATATATTTTATTTCTTTATTTTTAGAGAGAGGGGAAGGGAATGAGAAAGAGAGGGAGAGAAACCTCAATGTGTGGTTGCCTCTCACATGGCCCCCACTGGGGACCTGGCCTGCAAACCAGGCATATGCCCTGACTGGGAATCGAACAAGTGACCCTTTGGTTCACAGCCCACGCTCAATCCACTGAGCTACACCAGCCAGAGCCAAATATTCTATTTTTTAAAACAAATTATGCCAGGTGATGAAAAGTAGACACTTGACAATACTGTGGAATGGAAGAGGTCATGAGGCAAAGGAAGATAACCACCACCAACCACACCAAAGACCAGTCTTCATCCAAAGAAGGCAGTGTTGTGCATATGGTCGGATTGGAAGGGAGTCCTCTATTATGAACTCCTTTGGAAAACCAGACAATTAATTCCAACAAGTACTGCTCCCACTTAGACCACTGAAAGCAGCACTGGATGAAAAGCGTCTGAAATTAGTCAACAGAAAATGCATACTCTTCCATCAGGATATTGTAAGACCATGTGTTTCTTTGATGCCCAGGCAAAAACTTAAAGCCTGGCCAGGAGGTTCTGATTCATTGCCATATTCATCAGACATTGCACCTTTGCATTTTCATTTCTTTTGGTCTTTACAAAATTCTCTTAATGGAAAAATTTTAATTCCCTGGAAGACTACAAAAGGCGCCTGGAACAATTATTTGCTCAAAAAGATAAAAAGTCTTGGGGAGATGGAATTATAAAATTGCCTGAAAGATGGCAGGTGCTGGTGGAACAAAACAGTGAATATGTTATTCAATAAAGTTACTGGCGAGAATAAAAAACTTCTTTTATTTTTACTTAAAAATAGAGCAAACTTTTTGGCCACCCCAATATTGTAGCCATATGGGTTCTTCTGTACTACACTCAGGCCATTTCTAACCAAATTTAAATGTATGCATCTTTCAGGTAAGACTTGATTCTTCAGTTCTAATTGAAACAGACATCTGTGTGATGCTTTTGGAAATTAGACAAGGCTATTAAATATATTAATAAATATTTTACTCTGAATAATTTAACTAACTTTAAATGACAGGATATTTTAAAGCTTGGGCATTGTGTTACAGGGAATTCCCGGAGACAGAGAAAGTCAGGCTGTGGTTGACCCCCCTCCAGCAGCTACTACGGGGGCTCCTCAGTCTTCGGTGGCTGCAGCTGCAGCAACTACGACAGCAACAACTACCACAACAAGTTCTGGAGGTAAAGTGGAATCTTTTGGATGGGGAGGAAATGGCTCTGAAAGATATTTTTGCTTGTATTAAACCTCATTGCTCCAGTTTTGGTAAAGAGCATAGTATTCTGAAGCTATTTCCGATGGGTTGCTCACCTTGTCTCTTTCTCTCCTTTTAAATGTCATAAAATATGTATAATTTCAAAGCCAGTACTATCATAGCGGTTATCCAGGGAAATAAAACCTCATGAGGTTTAAATTCTTGTATCAAGAGGTAGAAACAAATTAAATTCAAGTGTCCACTGGCCAATACTCAGATTTCTATTGCCAAAAGTTTGACTACAAAGCGAAGTCTTAGATAGGCCCAGGAATTACTTGTATTCTCCATCATTCTTCTGAATATTCATAAAGTATTCAAACTTAATTTTGAAGAGGCCAGTCTTTGATACATTTTCTAGTTCTAATTATGGCAGTCAATTCTGGTTGACAGAAATTTCTAAGCTCTTTTTTTTAAAGATTGTATTTATTTTTAGAAAGGGGGAGGGAAGGAGAAGGAGACGGGGAGAAACATCAATGTGTGCTTGTCTCTCAGGCATCCCTTAGAGGGGACCTGGCCCGCAACCGAGGCATGTGCCCTGACTGGGAATTGAACCTGCCGCCCCTTATTTCGAAGGCTGGTACTTAATCCACTGGGCTACACCAGCCACGGCTCTAAGCACTCTGTATACGTTCTCCCAGGGGACTAGCTTTTCATTTCTTGAGATTCAGCATGGGGGTGGAAAGAAGAAGCCACAACATTGGTTCAGATGGAGGGGCTGCTCTTTCTAGCAACACTTACTAACAAGAGTTTCCGACTCTTGTTTTCTTCATCTGTAAAGCTGGTGTTACACGTAGAAAAATAAATATCCGTCTTATGTTGTCATTTCAATTTGAATGATTGTCTTGAATTAAAATTTAGGAAATAACATCTAAAAAATTCTCATTATCCATTAGAAACCTCAAAAACAATTCTTTTATATACAAATGTTGATTTTTATATAGTATAACCAGACAAGCACCACCACCCCCAAAAGTCACAAGTTCTAGATCTTATACTTTATTTCACATTATTAATTAGTATTTATTATTATAAAGGGATCTTATCCCAAGTGTTTGTACATTATAAATTTGAAATTTGAGGGTCATAATAAAAAATTCTAACTGTAATTGAGTTTGCATTAATAAAATCCATCTGATCTGCAAACCTGAACTCTTAACTTTTAATTATTAAATACAGGAGTGGGCAAAAAAGTAGATTTACAGTTGTGACTATGTAAAAACAGGTGTTATTTTTTAATTTATTGTTTTTTGTGGGGTCTTTTTTTTTAAGAAAGAAACATTGATTGTTCTTCCACTTATGTTGTTCATCGGTTGCCTTTTGTCTGTGCCTTCACCAGGGACTGAACCCTCAACCTTGGTTTGGTGGGATGATCTTCTAATTAACTGGGTTACCCGTCCAGGGTGAATTTCTCCTTTTTTTTTTTTTTAAGATTTTTAAAATTTACTTTAGAGAGATGGGGAAGGGAGGAAGAAAGAGAGTGAAACATCAATGTATGGTTGCCTCTAGCACACCCCATACTGGGGATATGGCTTGCAACTCAGGCACGTGCCCTGACTGGGAATCAAACCAGCAATGCTTTGGTTCACAGGCCTGCAATCCACTGAACTACACTAGCCAGGGCTGAATTTATTCTTGTATTACTATTTATTAATTTGTATTTTTCCATGCAAACAGCTGTAAACCTACTTTTGTCCACTCATTTTGAATTTCCCAGGAATTTAAGCTCAAGATTGATTGAGAACTCAAATTACGTAATTTTTACTTTTCAGTGTCTTCTATCTAAATTATGATTGAGCCAGTTCTTTATGTATGTAATTGCTACTTTTGTTTAAAAATATTTATGTGTATTCTAGGACATCCCCTTGAATTTTTACGGAATCAGCCTCAGTTTCAACAGATGAGACAAATTATTCAGCAGAACCCCTCTCTGCTTCCTGCACTGCTGCAGCAGATAGGTCGGGAAAATCCTCAGCTACTACAGGTGACTACCCAGGGCTCACTTCAGAACGGGGTTCAGAGTGTGTGTCACAGTTTGAAAAAGTCAGTGAGTACTCCTTCCCCTCCACCAGTGTTAAACCAGTCCTCTGAGCTGCTGCCTCAGTAGAATACGGTATAAAGATAGATGTCCAGAAAACAGAGTTGGGCGTGGAGGTTCGGTTGATTTTAGTTGGTCAGATGGTGAATTTGGGAACTACTTTATTGAGGAATCTGAGAAATTCTTCAGCAAAGAAACTGTCTTTTTTCCCAACCTTGTTATTAGTGTAGCACCCACCAGGTCTTAGAAAATACACTTGTAGGCTTAATTCGTACTTAGGTCACAAAATATTTCAGTTTATACATCACTGTACTGCTTGCTCGTGTGGAAGACATACATGGGTTTTGTCTCTTCCTATAGTCATCAAGTAGTTTTTTAACATTGATTATTTTTTTTGGCAGGGTACATGTATGAATGATAATTTGAATTCTCTTAATTTTTCATTGTTTATCTAACTCAAGAACTGAGCTTCTTTAATAATACACAAGGAATCATATCCTTCCAAAGACTAAATAATCTAGAACCATTCCAGAATATTACAGTTGCAAAGTTACAGCTTCTCTCTTATTTGTATGTAGAATTCTTATTTTCCTGGAGATGTTTTATATCAATGTATTGTTTTTCTCTGCCCTTCAAACCACCGCAGCAAATTAGCCAACACCAGGAGCATTTTATTCAGATGTTAAACGAACCAGTTCAAGAAGCTGGTGGTCAAGGAGGGGGCAGTGGAGGTGGCAGTGGAGGGGTTGCGGAAGCTGGAAGCGGCCACATGAACTACATCCAAGTAACGCCTCAGGAGAAAGAAGCTATAGAAAGGGTGAGTTTCAGTAAAACCTGCAGTTCAGTTTTTAGTCACAACAGCCACATGAAGGTGCTCAGTGTTTACGTGGGGCTAGTGGCTCCTGCATTGGGTAGCAGTGATCCAGAGATTTCCATCGTAGGAAGTAGTTCTTTTAGAGTCAAACAGAGCATTTCCCTTAGGAATTACAGTCAAGACAAGCTCTTCTTAGCCCTGCTCTCTCGTCTTGTCTTTGTGAGCCCAAGGACCAGTAGCGACTACCATTCTAGCATGAAATAGTTATAAATATACTAAGAAACTAAAAAATTCGTTGATGTTTTAATATTCAGGGGGAACACTGGTCTTCAGTTGTCTGCCTAATTAAGATTGATGGAATCAGCTGAGAAGAGCTTATAAAAAATTGGTATTAATTTTTCTCTAAACAGTTGGTAAAATTCAGCAGTGGAGTTATCAGAGCCTGGTTTTTCTTTGGAAAATTCTCTAATTACTCATTCAGTCTCTGTACTCATCATAGGCCTATTCAGATTACCTGTTTGTTCTTGAGTCAGTTTTGGTGTTTTTTGTTTTTCTAGAAATGTGTCTATTTCATGTAAGATATATAATTTGTTCATAATTTTCCTTTTAACAGTTTTTATTTCTATGAAAAATAGTAATGTGTTCACATTCATTCCTGACTTTAGTCATTTTAATCATTGATCTAAGGGGGAAAAAAGCACTAAGTTGGTTTGGTTGATTGTTACTTTCCTAGTTTTATTTGTTTTCTCTCTGATTTTTATTCTTTTCCTCCTCTGCCTGTTTTGGAATTTGTTTCTTCTCTCTATTTTTTAGTTTCTTAAGATGGAGGCTTAGGTATTGGAGGTCTTTCTTTTTCATGCAGACACTTAGGTCCCTAACCTTGCCCGTGAGCACAGCCCCAGCAGTGAGCACAGCCCCAGCAGCGTCCCCTGAGTTCCGGTGCTTCGTGGTTTGGTTTGGTTTGCATTGCGCTTTTGTTCTAATGCCCACCTGTTTATGAATTTCTCAGGTTTCCTTTTATTACTGGTTTCTAAGCTCATTCCATTGTGGTCAGAGGACACATTTTCTATCATTTTAGTTCTGTTTAATTCATCGAGGTTTACTTTATGGCCTAAAATGGTCTTTATGGAGAATGTTCTATGTATACGTGAGAAGGACACATAATCTGTAAATGTCTCTTAAGTCTAGTTGGTTCTTTATGTTGTTGAATTTCCTGTTTCCTTTCTACCTTCTGCCTAGTCGGTATACCCGTTATTGAACAAGGGGGCTATTGAAGTCTCCACCTATTGTTGAATTGCCTCTTTCTCCCTTCAGTTCTGTCCATTTTTGTTTCATGAATTTTGGAACTCCTATATATATATATATATTTATAATGAAGTCTTTCTGATGCTTTATGATCATAAAATGTCCTTTGTTATTAGTAACAATTTTTTTATGTTAAAATCTATTTTGGCTGATACTGATAGTCACTCCAGCTCTCTTTGTAACCATTTGCATAGTGTATATCTTTTTCTGTCCTTTTACTTTCAGCATATTTGTGTCTTTGAATCTAAAGTATGTGTCTTGTAGAAGCATATAGTTGGATTGTACCCTGTCTACCTTTTACCTCAGCTAGCCCAGCTTTAATCTGGATGAGACCTAGGTAACAAAATCATTTTTCAGTTTCCTCTCCTCTCATGGATGAATAATCATGCTGAATTGGGTCATGTGCCCAGTTTTTTAGGTCATTTCTTGATACAGTCTAATACAAGGGTATTGAGACAGTTGAGGAGGGGGTTCATGAATAGCATTTGGCGGACAAATATAGGTTCTAATGAATTAGATCATTGAACTTAGTGTTTCAAGACTTTTAAAGCAGTGATTATTGAGTTACAAGTGATTTTTTAGTAGACTAGGAAAGCGAAAGTGACTATAAAAATTAGGCACATAAAAATAGAACACCATAAATCTTGATCTCAGAAATATCATGTAGCATCACTAATAACTGATTGCCCATTTTTCTTGTATGGAGTGTTCCGTAGAGCAAGGAGATTGAGAATGATATTTGATCCTAATGAAAGATAAGACTTTCTTTACAAACCTGAGGTCGTTAATCTCATCACCAGTTGCTCCCATCCTTATCTTCACCTTTCATACACGAAAAGCCATTTAATTTACACATTTCTGTAGGGTCATTTATTTCTAAACCCCACAGTAAGCGCCTACTAGTGTCAGTGCCAGTTGGTGTCAGCACAGTGTCTGTTGGTTGAGCAGCTCTGGCCAGGAACAGAGGGCTTTGGAGGTGGGTGTTGGAGGGAAGGGCCTGGTTGCAGCTGGCTCCTGGGGTGGACCACAGACCTCTATTCAGGTAGGGTGGGTTCCTGTAACATTCTCAGGAGCTTCTTTGTCTTCCATAGTAAGTTTTTAAGTGATGATCGGTCAGTATGCTGTGTTGGGTAGTAATGTTTTCTTTCTTTTTTCCAGTTAAAGGCATTAGGATTTCCTGAAGGACTTGTGATACAAGCATATTTTGCTTGTGAGAAGAATGAGAACTTGGCTGCCAATTTTCTTCTACAGCAGAACTTTGATGAAGATTGAAAGGGACTTTTTTTTTTAATCTCACACTTCACACCAGTGCATTACACTAACTTTGTTCACTGGATTGTCTGGGATGACTTGGGTTCATATCCACAATACTTGGTATAAGGTAGTAGATGGCTGGGGGTGGGGAGGGAGGGGTCTAGGACACAGGGCAGGGATAAATACAGTGCATGTCTGCTTCAGTTAGCAGATGCTGCAGGTCCACACAGTGTGTAAAATAGACAACCAAAAACCAGCTTTTGCAGGTCTTTATATCTTGTATAAAACAGTAGGTAATTTCCTAGGTTTCACTCTTTTTAGTATACTAGATCCAGAAATTTAGTGTAATGCCCTGCTTAATATTTCTTTGACTTAACATTGGTTTCAGAAAGAATCTCTGCTACCTAGAATCTACAGTCTGTGTTTCATGGCAACACTGGATAATGGCTTCACGAAATTGAAAAAAGAATTGGAACATCTGTGAACAGAAATGCCAAATTATTGATGGTTATTGTTGCTGCTTCAAATAAGTATAAAATTAATGCTGAGAAAGCCCATTCTTTCATGTTAAATACTTGGGGTAAGGGAGGGAAGAAGGGGAACCTTTTCTTAAAATGAAAATAATTACTGCTATTTTCCAATCTCTTGATCATTGAATGTGAGACCCTTCTAACATGATTTGAGAAGCTCTATAAGTATAGGCAGAGTTATTTTCCTGTTTACATTTTTTGGTTTATTTTGGGGGGAAATTGGTAGGTGTCTAATTACTGTTTACTTCCTTGTTACATTGCAGTAAAAGTTTTAAAACCACCATTGCATGTTTGCTTTTGATGTATCCCTTTGTGAAATTAGCGCTTTGGGGCCAGTGGGGCAACAGCCTTCACGCTCCTCCCCTACCCCCAGCAGATTGTGTTTGTCAGCAAGTTGTGAGTTCCAACTGCTGCCTTTTTTAAACCCCACAAAACGCCGATTCAGTTTAGAATTAATGCAAATGTTTCAAAACTGGGTTTCTGATATTTGTAAATGTTTTTCCTTATTAGATAAGAATATATGACCATTAAAGTCATTAGGATTCTATTGCCTTCAAAAAGAGGTGGACAGAACTATAATCCTGCATCTTTCATTGCTTTGGAAAGACTGATGAAATCTTTTGGAAGGGTTGGGAGATGTGGCCGGAAAGAACTTTGGAATATATACAATCAAGATATCTTGTGGCATATTAAAAGAAAAATCTTAATAGCAGTGTTGGCTTTTATTTGGGGTGTTGTTTTTTTTTTCATCTCAGTTTTTTCTTTGTAACCTCCCTCGTTGGCATTATTTGACCATAAAGAGGGGGCCGATGTCTATTTGTTCAGTTTTTCCAATATAAACAAGACTATTTAAAGAAGGTTTTTTCCTACCATCTGATACTGAATTAAGATGGTGAATTTGCACAGATTTCTCCCTGCATAATCTCTTGCAGTAACCCTTAGTACACCGGTTGGTGGCGACTTTCAAGTTTTTCCATCGTGCACTCAGAACGTATCTGTTTAGAAATCATGATTCCCCCCCCCAAAATGTTAATCATTTAGTTAACTTCATGTGTTTATTATTCCTTAAACCAGCAGGCCTTTGGACTTTGTATTGCCTGTATGTTTTATGATGAACCATGCAAAATATCTCAGGAGAATAAAACGAGGATTTGTAAATATGTTCGTCTTTCAAGGCAGAGGAGTTGGGAAGAGGGGGGCACTTCTGGTCGGATTGTGGAATGCTTTCATTTGACAACATTCTGTGTACTACTCGGTCGTTCGGAGATAGAGGAAACTGGAACGGGGCGGCAGGGCGACGGCAGCCTCTCCCTTACTCGGGAATGTGACAGCAGAAGCTGGTGTCACGGAGCTCCTGTCCTTGGACAACGAAACTACACATACGCGGTGGGGTTGGTTCATAGCAGACGGCAGTTGAGGCCACGGCCGGCCACTCTCCATAGTGCCTTGTTTATCTGTTCGAAGGGCCAGGCCAGACCCTAAGAAAGCAGTAGGCTTTTTTGTTTTAATTTACAAACAGTTTTGGTATATCTCTTAACGTAAGTGACTATTTGACCTTGGAATTTCGCGTTTGACATACTATGTCATCTGTTCCTAGAAATGTTTTTTATTGTTTAGTTCTGTGGAAACACGGGAGGAAGCTTAAGTTTACATTTGTTAAAATCTTATTGCCATCCTCAATTCGCTATGTCTTCACATTGTATTAAAACACTGAAGTATTCCATCAGGTCATTTTTTCCTGTACAAGATGCCTAGGATTCTAAAGAACTAATTATAAAATCTTTTCAGTGCATCCAACATCGCATCTCTCATCTTTTAAGTGATTTTTACCATACGGAGTCGTAGAGAGTAAGGTGACGGTGCCTGTGTCACCAGTGCCTCTGTTGGTGAAGCTAGCAAGTAGAAGGCCAAGCACTGGGTCAGTTTTATTGGGTCTCTTGTTTCCTTTCTCAGTAAAGTATCAGAACAGAAATGGGGTGCCTGGTTGGATGTAAGTCAAGTTTCGTGAGGGCTTTTGGACATGTCAGGATCCTGTTTTTCTTACACATTACGTCTTACAGCAGCTAGCTGAAGATTGCTACAAAATGTCCAGCAAAACGGCAGCAGTTTCAGGGAGTGAGGACTTCCTGACCCAGTCGGTATTGGGAGGGCTCCCCGCCGGGAGATCCGCTTGTCCCTTCGGTTCACCTCTGCTGTCCATTTTTTTCACTTCATCCTTCCAAGCCAGGGGGAAGGATGAAGTAAAAAAAGCCCATGAGCCAAACCTGGCTCACTGCTAAGAATGGTCTTCACATTTATATTTTATGTTTTTAAAAATGATGATGGGTGAAAACTACTCCAATATCTGTGTTCATAAATAAATAGTCTTACTGAAACACAGCCAGGATCATTTGTTTGCGTATCATCTATAGCTACTACTTTGCTGTGGAGGTTTGATGTTGAATGGTTTCCACAGAGACCAAAGCCTGCAAAGCCCGAGTAAATCATCGCCTGGCCCTTTACGGAAAAGTGTGCCACCCCTGTTCTAAATTGCGACTAGCCCAACCTATGTTGAGTTGTACGGTGCTTTTTATTCCTTGTCGGCATTCTGGGCCTCCTGACTCCGGGTCTCAGTTTCAGTGTGGTTGGTTGGTTCCTGGCGCGGGTTCCTTCCATAGGAGTGGTATCACTCCCACCTCTGCACGGACAAAGGAAGCATTGTTTGTCTGCTGTGTTGGCCTGGCGTGTGTGTCGTGCCCTGAAATGATTCTTTGCAGTTGCTACACTATTTCTTGCTCTTAGAGGAAGATCATGAAATTCAGCACTAAGCGTATTGTCAAAGGCACCTGGCATAGTGATGAATCAGTCAGAACAAAAAAGGTAGTGAATCTTTGGTATCAGAGTTGGGGCAGTTGAACATCTGGGAAAAAGAGTGGGTGGGACCCTAGAGGGAGAAATGGAGCAGTCGGGCCTGTTTGAGTGTGTGTGGGTGGTGGGGAGGGGCAGTGACGGGCAGAGAGCGAAGGCTTGGGCTTGCGAAGGAAAAGATACAACACTGCGATAAGTTTCAGGAACCGCAAGGACAGTGACAGTGACAAAGAGGTTGGAAAGGCCTTCCTTAGCACGTTGAGGTTAGGTGTGGAAAGCTGGCTCCCCAAGTAGGTTTTTCACTGTGGAGAGGACTTGGGGGCTTTGCTTCGTAGGTGTGGTGCTGCAGATGGCAAAGTGAGGGGGAGCTTGGTCTCTGCCATTGAGCTACAAGTACTACTGAATGGCAAATGGAGCCATTACTGTTGGTTTTTTTTTAAGTATAACTCATCATCCAAGAACACAGATGAGAAAACAGTGACCCAGACTTTGCCCCATGTCTTACTCAGTTTTCTGTTGTTGATGTAGGCCCCCCTCATCCTCCTTTCCACCTGGCTCAGAGTGAGTTACAGATGGGTAGACGTCACAATCCTCTAGTGCATGAGATGGTCTTGAGGGCACCTGGCCTCAGCCTTAGCCCCAAGCAGCCTTGTCTTTCCACCCAGTGTTCTGTACAAAGATTGTCTTTGCGGTGATGAAAGTTACTGGGAAGCTCTCTGCCGCACCTGTACGAGCTCTCTAGGTGGGTCTCCTACCTGTCAGTGGCCTCCATGCTAAGCATGTGTCTACAGTGGCTAGTTACTGCCTGTGGAATAGCCACCTTAAAAGCTCAAAGGATGTTTGGTCATTGATAGCTTCTTTCTCTTGAACAAAGTCTAAAATTGTTTCAAAACGTGCCTGGTGTTTGGCTGTAAATTACGGGGGCCACTCTGGGTGTTATTTGCCTGCAGTAGCAGGTGAGAACATTTAATAAATCAGTTCAAAACTGACTTGTTAAAAATTGAATAAGAACGAATGGGGCTGGTGGGGCTATGCCTTAGAACAGGATTTAAATACACAAATTTCCTTTTTGGTCAATTAGGCCTGCTTCTGCTTGTTTGATAGCATTTTTCTTATTAAGTTATTGGGGTTATATTGTTCAGTGGGACCAGCTGGATAGCATTTTGACTTAATTTCTATATTGTCCTCAGTCCTAAGGAAATTGTCCAAAGAATAAATATCTTGATATTTTTTGGAAAGTTAAATGTTTTAACCAATTTATTACTACTTAGATTGTAAGAGAGGTGTCTTACAGACTGTCCCTCACCTCTGCGTGTTTGTTTTGGGAAGGAAGTGCCGCAGAAGTTGCTGCTGTGCTCTCACCGCCTCCCGTGCCGATTTGTGCCCTTGCTCATTCCCTTGGGTCGTTTAAGGAGGGTGGGGTCTGCCAGGCCTTTCTGCTGGACAGTTGCTGTGTCTCTTCCTATTTAATAAACATGTCATGGGGAGATGTTTTCAGAGTGTTAAGTATCTTATTTCTCATCAAAATTCCGCCCCTTAGTTTTACGAACCACGAATATTCTTGCCTGAATTGTTACTAAGATGGTTGCCTACTGGGGATTTTCAGGTGGCGTGATTTCTTTGGCGTTTATCAGCTCACGTTTTCCTGCGTTCTTGCATTCTCTCTCGCCCACTTTTGCTTCTCTATGGATTCAGATTCCTTTTTTATTCAGTGATATATGTAATCCAATACCACCACTATTTTGATGCTCCCGATGACATCGTGTGTGTTCTTAAAGCTGGCTCCTGTGTTTCTCGGGCCCTTACCATCCTCGAGAACTTTACTTTCGGGCACAACAGCGTATTCCGGGCTCTCGTACTTTCTGTGCCCCGTCCTTGGAATTCACCATGTCGTCAGGGAGCTCTGGTTCCCTTTCATGGAAGTGACGTTGAGGAACCAGGCGTGGTGCTAGGAGTGCTCGTTTGCTGCCAGTCTCCCTGCTCCCGAGCCATCTCTTGGCTCTCAGAAAATGACACACGTGCACACCACTCACAGCTGCGCTTCTGTGTCTATACAGATCACTGAAAACTTGGATTCGGGTACCTTGAATTCGAATCCAACACCACACCGGACCTAGCTTCTCCCTTTCCATGTTTCATCTCCTTGGTGAGAAACTCGGCTCCCATTGTGCCAAGTGTGTTTTCTTATTTGTCACCTTCCATGTATGTAACCAGTCTCAGGCACTCAGCTGCCTTTCTTGTTTGAGTGCTGACCACCGTCCTGCTCAGCCACTTTCTTTGCACAGCTGGAGCATTAATATTTTAAACGTTATTTTTCACTGCATTAAATGGAGGTGGAAACGTGTTTAGAGCACGTCTTCTCGGTTTAGCACTCTAATAACCGTACCTGTCTGCACAAGAGAAAAGGGTCTTATTGCTCCAGTTGCTGTGCCACCAGGTCAGTCTCTGGATGCCCTGGAATCACGGCACGTGGAGGTAAAATGCTGGGTGAGTTTCCCCGGTTTCCTTCTGTTACGGCTTGGGACCAATGTGCCGGTGCTGGCGAAGGAGACCTACCGCAGGAGGAGTGGGCTGGAGCGGATGCACTCCTTGGGCTGGGCTGCATCTGTAGTCGGTCCCTCCCCCAGAATCCTCCAGTGCTGCTGCCTCTCTGGTTCATACTGTATGTCCGGCAAGTAATGATCAGTCTCCTAGGGCTGGGAGTGTGGTTTGACACTGTTGCCTTTATCTTGCTAATTCCTCTGTGTCCAAAACCATAGGAAACCTCCCAGTGACCCCCTTTTCCCTCTGATTTGGGCCTGAGGCTTCTGTTTTCTCAGCCACTTGTAAATAACTGTAAAAGTGAAAACCCATAAAATGAGGTAGGGAATCAGAACATTTAGCAAGCCTTTTCCCCCTAATTTAAAGTTTTATTTTTAGACAGAGGGGAAAGGAGAAAGGGAGAGAAACATCAGTGTGTAGTGGCCTCTCAAGCGCCCCGTATGGGGGACTTGGTCCACAACCCAGGCATGTGCCCTGACAGTCAAACCAGTGACCCTTTGGGTCTCAGGCCCAGTGAGCCACACCAGCCAGAGTACCTGGCAAGTTTTTTCAAGTCAGCCACAGTGCCTTTGATCTCTGTATCCCCAGAACCTAGTAACTGGCTAGGCCAGAGGAGATGCCCAGTCAGTACCGCAAAGATAAATGGGCAAAGAACAAGTAGTTGGGGTTTTCAGCATGTTGTCTGGGGCTCTGCAGGCTTTATACCCTTTTCTGCCACACCTTCCATTTTAAGAAGCTGAGTGACATCAGTATCCCAAAAGCTGCTCTGGTTTTCTTCCCTCAGCCCAGGGACCTTGGCGCCAGATTCTGAGAGATTCGACATGTAATACAGTGAGCTGGCTGGTCAGAGGGAGAGTGGAATTCTGTTCACTGTTTTGAGACGGGTCCATGTCTGCGACTCGGGGAGCAGGCCAACAGCGCATTCTGGGTGCCTGCGCTGAGGCCAGCTCAGAGGGCCTCGGGCTCAGTAGTCCGGGATTCCGTTTTCATACCGCACGCTACACTGGCCTGAGCTGTGTCGTTCCACCTGTGTCCTGGTTTTCTCTGTAAAACAGAACCTGCCTCAGGGGCTGCTGGTGGGAGTCAGGTGACGGTGGGTTGCGGAGCATCTGTACAAGGCCAGCTTTGTTGTGGCTGCTGGCTGCTGAACTTGAAGTCTGGAAGACGTCCTCTGTGCTCCAAGGATGAGAAGGTGACCACTTCAGGACTGAGTGGGGCTGAGGACACCGGTGCGACCTCTGGGCGCCTTTGTCCTTCCCGCTTTGCCGTTTTCGCCTCCGCACTCCCCAGAGTCCTGTGGGGCTGCCCATTCGGCTGGGCAGCACGGCTCAAAGGCTCCAACATTGGACATCGTCTGCACAGAAAGTTACAATTTCCATGAACCGTTTCCGAGCAAGGCTGAATGTTCTGTCAGTTTCTAGGCCAAGGAATTGGCAGCTACGTCTCAGGTCCAGATCAAGTTTGGCAGAGAACCCAGCAGACCTGGCTGACAAAATGCCCACTGTTCTTTCACCCGTCCCACGGGGCTCTCGTCCCGATGTTTTCTTTTGATTTTTTCTGACAGTCTTTCTGATGTGCCAGAGGCACAGGAACTCAGGTTTGGCAGGGGCTCGTGGGTACCATACAGTGCCTCTTTCACACCTGATCCGCTCGCCTCCCCTTGAACATGGCATTCATGCTGCTGGCTCAGACTTCTCCTTCAGACCTTCCAGTGATTGCCCAATCCCCCTCGCCCCACTGCCTCTCCACTGGCCACCCTCAGCCCCTAATTCATGTGTGGGGGTCACTAAGCCAATGCCTCAACCTTTCAGGTCTGTAAGAAAGTGATTGTTTCGCTCCCTGACCACCTCCCATCCTCTGGCCAAGCCTTAATGCTGAAGAAAATCCCTCCTTCGGAATGAGTTTTGTCAAGGCCCTTCCCATTGTGATAAACACCCCTTCAGGGAGGGTCTGAGTGTCAGGACCTCTCTCCCCCTTGTTCTGTGCATGGCCTCCATTGCAGACTAAATTTGGGCTTGCTGGTTTGACAGGCCGCTTACCCTGGGGCCTCTGAGCCGCCTGTGCCAATACACCAGTGTTTCTGATGTGTCCACGTGGAGTCCACATCTGATCCATGTTACAGGAGCAAAAACAGCCAACCAACCCCAGACTTACTGTATCTCCCAGCTGTGAACTCAGGGCTATTCTTACAAAGTTCTGTTCTGGCCTGAGAGAAGGGAGCTAACCTTACCTTAACACGTCCGAGCAGCTCACCGTCTTAAATGCTAGCACTATTGCCATCTTACGACGCATTAACTGAGGCTGACCAGGCCAAAGTTACACAGCAACTGATTGCCAGCCAGGCCCCAAAGACACCTTGGTGATACTCTTGCTGTCATCCTTGGTGACATCCTCTTGCTGCCTCTTCACTTCCTCTGAGTGAAGTCTTTTTCCTTCCTGTGATTTTTTTAAACCCTCCTTGCTGTTTTGACAGGTTGTTTGTTCCCCGGTGATGTGCCTGGCTGTTGCTAGACCAGCAGTTCTTAAAAAGTGGCCAGGGCACCCGGGAGCTGGAGGGCTCTGTAAGGTCAGAACTGTTTTCCTAACACGGAGGCCGCGCACAGGTGCGGGGGAGTTTCTGGAGACTACAGGGCATGTGCTGTCGTAGCAGATGGAACGAAGGAGCAGATGCGAGAATCCAACTGTCTTCTAGTAAGCCAGACGACAAAGATTTGTAAAAGTCAAACACTAATTTTTTTAGAAATTATTTTTCATAAAGATTTTTTTAAAACATGGAGTTATTTTAAATAAAGTATTAATGATAACGTTTTAGATTTCTCCATCTTAATTTCTAATCAAGTAACTAACCCACATGAACAAAAACTCTGGTTTCTCGATTTTTAAGAGAGAGGAGAGGTCCTAAGACCAGACAGTTTGGGAATTGCTGTTAGGTGATGGTTTTGCCACCTCAGGCCCACGCAGTCAGAACATCAGGTGCCTGGAACTTGCTTGATTCCCTGCTGCGTTACCGCACCCCCATTCCCACTTTCAGGATTAAAAAAAAATGCTAACCTCTGCTTGGCTTTCAGCACCCTTTATAGACTTGCTCCAGCCTATGCCTTCAGCCTACCTCCCTGCCCGCCCAGCCCGGTTTGGGGCACTTCATGGCCTGGCCTTCCCCCCACCTCCACATGTTTGCCGGTGCTGGGCGCTCCGCCCAGAAGTTCTCTCTCTTTCCTCTCTGCGCATCTGAACTACTGCTCCACCTTTAACACCCACCTTTAACACTCAGTGTTGCGTGCTCCGAAGGTTTGCCTGCCCAGGCCAGAAGACTGCTCCCTTGCTCTACCCTCTGAAGATGAGATGCAGGAATTGCGTATCTGACCATAATTGTTCATTTGCGCGTCTGTATCCTTAGAATGTCAAAAGCAAAACTTGCTATATAATCACCGGCGGTGGGAGCTCGGCACTCACGGCTAACGGGAACTAGAAGGAATTGTGCTTGGGCGTGCTGGCCACAGGGCTGGGGTGAAAGGAAGGAGGCTTAGTCTGACATGGCCAAGGGAAAGTAAAATGAAAAGCCCTAGTGAATAACTGGAAAATGCCGGGACCTGACATAACAGGCTGGAGAGGTGTAGGGAGAATGCTCTCTGCCGTGACCTGGCGCGCCCCCTTGTGGTAAGGGAGAGCCACGTTTCAGGTGGGAGCTCGAAAGCGGGGTAGAGCCAGGCTGCTGAGGAAGAACCAGCACCTTTGGTAGAGGGAAGAGTTGAAGCCACCTGTGGGGAATCGGGCCAGGAGAGGAACGGAGATGCTGGTGTAAAAAAACCCAGCTCACAATGGTCCTCTATCGCCCAAGCTGTGCTGGGAAAAGTATATTCATTGGGCCCTAAGGCAAAGCTTAGCACTAGGCATCCCCTTGGGCCTACAGAGAAAATGATTAAGGAGGCAGGCTCCAGATGGCCAAAAGGCTCACCATTTGGGAAGGGGGCTTGGTCGAGTTCTCAGGGACACAAAGGGCTGTTGTTACCTGCACAGCCAACTGCAGAATTCCAAAGGAAGTTAGAGTGTGGGAGGGTTTTCCCCAGGGCTATCCAGAGGAGGCCTGGGTCTGGGGGGGAGCAGCGAGGGAGATGTGCGTGCTGGAGGAGTCCTTGGGTGGGAATAGGACCCCCCCTCACCCCTGCAAAGAGCTGACTTTAAGCTTTTATTTTTAGAGAGAGGGGGAGGGAGGTAGAAAGAGAGAGAGAAACTTCGATGGGTTGCCTCTCCTACACGCTCCAACTGGGAATCGAACTGGCAAACTTTCACTTTGCTGGGCAATGCCCAACCAACCAAGCCACACTGGTCAGGGCAAGAGCAGACTCTTGACTGGCCTTGCTTCTCGGCTAGAGATGGCAGCAGCCCTTCCCGGACTTTGATGCAGAGAGCCACTTTCTTCGGGCCCAACATACATGGCCAGGTGTCTGCCATTGCTACTCGGTCTGGACGTTTTTCCTGAGCCGACTCCTCCAATGACAGACCTCCAGGGGGTTGACTGCTATCTTCATGTGCATGTGTTGAGATGGGGCTATTGAGTCACTCATTCATCTATTTGTTCATTCGAGTAGTGTTTGTTGAGCACTGAGAACCAGACTGCTTACTAGACTGAGGACAGGGATTAGGGCCCAAGCCCTGCCCTGGGGGGTTCTGTGACAGAGCCTTGCCGCACCACAACAAGCACAACATCAGGTGCAGAATCAGCACAGAGACGGGGCTTCGTGGAAGCTGGGCTGTGAGGTTTGGTGGCAGCACACACGGCAGGAGAAATGGGAGGACAGGTGTTCCAGGCTGAAGAAGCAGCTTTTGCGATGGCAAAGACGCAAGAAAGGACCAGGCAAGTGTGGGAGTGAAGAAACCTAGTGTGGCTTGGGCACTGGTCTAGGAAGTGGGAGGTTATGTTAGGACAGAGCCAAATTGATAAGGCGCTCAAATGCCATTTGTGGACACTCACACTTGAGGGTAAGGTCAGTGAGTGGCCACGTGGATTCTGTGGACAGACCCCAAGGCCTACTTCATCAAGTCATAAATATTTAGTGAGTACCTGCTGTGTGCCAAGCATGAGGAGGAGGCTGAACGGGCCACCAGCCTTTAAAGCTACAGTTTAATGTTTTACATTTGAGGCTTCTGCCTATGATTCTATAATAGGGAAAAAGAAGGTTATTGGCAAAAAATAAATAAGTCTGCCACCTATCGCTTCATTGGGAGTCACTGCAGGTTTTGTTTTAATTGATGAGTGGGGGGGGCTGGTAGTATTATTTATTTTATTTTTAGCAGGGGAGAGAGATGTGGTCAGATCTGTTTTCAAAAAGATAAAGATAATTATGTGGCTTCTCAGCCCTTCCTTGCAGCCACAACACAGGAAGCCGGAAGTGCACTAAAGGGGGTTGGGGGTGTTCCCTGGGCCCTGCCGGATGCTCCCACAAGGCAGTAGTGGCAGACGATGTGGCTCCTCCCTCCCGTTCCAGGAGCCAAAAGGAGATGTCTGTTCCTTCCGGGAAGGAACTTGACCTCCTTTGCGGCTGAGAGCACAAAGCCAATGCAATCAGAATACCACCTGGGAAAGGGACCACATGGAGGACTGCCTGGCGGAGTGGGAAGAGCCCAGTCTTTGAAATGATGCACATGTGGGTTCAAGCCCTAGTGTGTCAGTCATGTGGTTTTGCACGACTCACTCATATTTTCCTGACCTGAGTGTCCTCATCTGTAATGATGATAATTATTATTTATACCTACCTCACTTACCAGTTATGACACATTACAAAGCCAGAGCCAAAGCAGCAGCACAGGATGAAGCAGACAAATGGAAGAAAACAGAAGACCCTGAAACAGAACCAAGAACAGCGGAGAGCTTGCTATGCGAGAGATGTGGCATCATGAATCAGTGGACAAGGGATGGACTATTGAGCAAATGGTGTTGGGGACACTGGCTTCTGTCTGGACAAAAATAAAGTCATGTTGTGTGTTCGTGTGTGTGTCTTCGGTTATCTTAGGTTGGCAAAAGGCCTAAAGATGGAAGGCAAAACTATAAAAACTAGAAGAACTTTATAGACCTGGCTGAGTAGGAGACGCCACCACGGACCAAAAGGTTCACACAAGGAGTCCACGAGCCAGGACATCGGCTGCAGGTCGGCGGTCAAGCTGTGCCGGGTTCTGGCCAAAGCAACTCCACCTTCGGCCAGTTTGTGCTGCAGAGGTTGTGCGTGAGTCCCTTTCCCAGGCTGATCCATAAGATGAAGCTGCCTGTCCAGGGAGACAAGTGAGACACAACGGCTGTGTCATGGGGATGACAGGTGTGTCCAGGAGGTGCCCAAACTGAAGATGTACACGGGGGGGGGGGGGGGCNGGGGGCGGGGGGGGGGGGGCAGGAGCAGCTACATCTGTGCAGCTGCCTCCTCAAGGCTGGGACACGATCCTCACCTTCAACCAGCCATCGCTGGACTCCTCCCAGCGCTCGGCGGGCTCCAGCCTGCTCTCTGGGCCTCCAGAGGGCCAAAGGCTCTACGGGCATTTGACAAAGCCCCAGCTGCCCTGCACAGCCACGCCAGATGTCAGATGCCCACCAAAGGCCCCAAGTTCCGGCACCCCAGAGGCTGACAGGCCAGCCTCAGCCACCAAAACTAACCCAGATCCTGCCTTGTTATGAAAAAGATTTTGGACTCTTGTGGGGGGGGGGGGATAAATAAAAGNAAACTAACCCAGATCCTGCCTTGTTATGAAAAAGATTTTGGACTCTTGGGTTGGGGGGCGGGATAAATAAAAGGAATATGAGGATGATTTCACCTCGGGGAAGGGAAGGATTTTTTTCAGCAGATCCCAAACGGACAGAAGGAGGTGGAGGTGGTCCTGGAAGGGCACGTGCTGCCTCTCAGGAAGAGGCCTCTGTGTTGTTGTGGGGGTGGGGAGGGCTGGGCCAAGCCACTGCCTAGAATGTCCGGAGGAGCCAGGGGAAGGACGCAGAGGTAGGGATCCCTGGGGACTTTACCCCAGCCTAAGGGAGTTGGCCTCGTTGGGCAGTTAATTGAAGTTTAGCCACTCTGGGCTATTTTATCTCGGGCTTGTCCTGTCCTGGGGTCACTCCCCCTCCCTCTGTGGAAGATTCCACGTGTGCAATTAAAAAGGCCCCGTGGTTTCCATCCCTGGTTGTCTGTTATCTGCAACTAGCCTTTAGCTGGCTGTTCATCAGCTTCCTGTAGGGGTGTCGAATGTGCTTACCCCCGGCCATCTAGTTCTGTGACCTTTAGAGACACCTCGGTCTCCAGTGCCTATGACACACATTCATTGCCTGCTAGCACACTCCATCCCAAGGTGCGCCATTCAGTTCACCACAGTGCAAGGTTTCACAGTTGGAAGCTCCCAGTGCTGGGGCCTGCCTGTGCTCCACCTACCTCCGTGATGAGGGCCCTTTTGGCAGCGAAGAGGGGGGTAATGCAGCTCCGCGCCCCACATGACCATCCCCTTTCTCGGACCATCCCAGTATCAGCTGCCACAAGTGAGGTTCCCAGGGAGCGAACACTGAAATGGGGTTCAGGGGTTACGATGTTTGTCAGGGATCAACACCTGTGAGGAACCGGGTGGAGGAAGGTGCAGGCCTGACAGAGCCTCGGCCTGTCCACAGGGTGACCTGGAGCGAGCCTTGCTGGGTCAAGCTGCCCCACATCTGGCTGAAGTGGCTGGGCCTTTATGCCCCCTCGACGGACCCCTATCACTTGGTGGCCAGCTGTGGCTGTCCCAGGAAGGGCACGACTTTGGACAAGGCTGCTCCCTGCAGCTGGGCAGCAAGTCCTTCCACAAAAAGGGATCTGGGAGCAGTCCCCGTGGTTACCACAGTCCGTGAAAGCAGACTGTGGGGACAATAGTAACAGCCGGTTTATTGTTTATGTGCCAGATGATGCTAAGGGCCATTCCCACTCTAAGGCAGGGACCACTGTTATTATTACCCCCAAGTTCACACGCCCAAGTGACGAAGCCTGGACAGCTTCAGTGACTTAGTCAAGGTTGCAGAGTATGTGATGGAGCTGGGATTCCACCCAGAGGCTTTTTAATTTTTTTTAAATAATATCTTCTTGGAGTAATTTTAAACTTTTGGAAAAAGATAGCACGGACAGCTCCTGTCCACCCTTCCCCCCATGTCCCCTGATGTGGACCTCTTAAATAATCATACATTGGTCACAACTGAGAAATTAATGCTGGTGCTTTACTACTAGGCCAACTGCAGACTTCGTGTGGATTCCCACCAATGCCCTTTCACTGTTCCGAGATCAAATCCGAGATACTGCCTTGCATTTAGCTTCACATCACAGGGATCTGGCCTCTCAAGTGTAAACATCTGAGCTGTCTGCCTCACCACCTGCTGTTCTCACAAAGGTTTTGCAGCCAGAAACCACTCAGGTGCCGCTTGCCGCCCCAGGTGTGTGGGGGCAGCCCTGGGACGTGGCACCTGACTGCTCACTGTTTTCTCCGTGTGCGTCTCCTCGCGCTGGCATGTGGGAAAAACTCCCACAGAACATCAGCCATTTCCTCGTGCTCCCCTGTGTGTGTGTGGGGGGGGAGGGGGGCGGGTGCTGAGTCAGGACACCCAGCGCTGCTTCAGGCTTTCTCCCTGTTCTCTGAGGCTGCCAGCTAGCTGGTCCCTGTGTCTGAGCCACCATCCCCTGGGCTCACTGGCCCTGCAGGTGTGGCCTGAAGCAAAGAGGAGTGAAGTAGGGGACCCCTGCTCTCACTCCCCACATCACTTGGTAACGCCCAACACCTCAGAGATGCCCGTGTGCGTCTGCCGGGGACCTGAGCCCCACGGGCAGCTGCTGAGCACACTGCCTGCACGCCGCGCAACGAAGGGGCTTTGCTGGCTGGGATGTGGGAAAGGTACCGATGAGTGCACTCCACTTCCAGCTTGCCGTCTACCACCTGCAAGCCCTGTGCGTGATTCCAGGTCCAGGTTTCTCGTGGAACCAATGAGAACAGCACCCTGTTAAAGAGGGTAGGCTGAAGCCAGATGATTCGGGCCTCTGCCATTTATCAGCTGTGTGACCACTGTCCTGTTACTTAACTTCTCTGTGCATCCGTTTCCTTTTGTGTACCCTGGGGGCACAACCTCCAGTTTTTAGGGCTCTTGTGAAGACGAAGGGAACGAACAGGTGCAAAGCACTGAGAACCATGCCTGGCACGGATAAACTCTCTACAAAGATGAGTTATCACCTAATTCACATGGATGTTTAGAGAGGACCAAATGAGATTATTGCAAATGGCAAAGCATGCTAAAAATTATTTGTCATTTTTTTAAACTACTTTCCTGTATTGGGGGGCACAGTGGGCCATAGGAAATCATTCTGTGTAAACAGTGCCTTGAAAAAGTCTGAACTGAATCATTCCTTCCCAGGGCTGCTGTGAGGGTTGAATGAGAGATCTCACGGAGAGAACTTAGCCTGGCGCCTGCACCTACGCACCCAGCAGAAGTCAGCTGTTGTGATTAGCATAATGAAAAGTAACCATCCTTGTCCCCGGTGCCATTGTTGTTGTTGGCTGTGTCTCTGTGTAGCCTGGCTTGCAGATGTGGCCCAGGCGGAGCTCCAGCTGCAGGGACCTGGGGTAGACCAAGGCAGGGGAGGGCGGAGAAGGGGGCTCCCCTAAGGCTGCTTTTGTTTGGCAGCTGCCTCCCAGTGTGCGCTCGCAGTGGCTTCCCTGTGTGCATGTAATGCCGTAATTGCAGCCTTCCCAGCTGTTGGCCAGGGAGACAGCCCAGAAAATGAGGTTGGCTCTGTAAATATTGAACCAAATTATGCAAATAACTCACAAGAGACACAGGTGCAGAGGCAGGGTCTGATTGGTGGGCTCTGGCCCAGCTTGCAGGAGACTCTGCCCCTTCTCCTCCTTAATTGCTCTGCCAACCAAGAGCAGCCCCATAGGGCCCCCACTGGAGCTGGGAGGAGGCGGGGCCACTCCTGCGTGCTCCTCATGGCCATCAGAAATAGGCATCTTTGTCAGTGAAATTAAGGGGAGTGATAATGTTGAGGGGCAATGGCATGTAGTTCTGGTCGTATCCTCATCTCACGCCAAAGGGGCTGCCTTGGCAAGTAACTCTTTGAGGACACAGACCTGGGCAAGGGGCTGACTTTCCCCTGCTCAGTGTGCCCAGCTGCAGGTGAGACGGTGGGGTGGGAGGATTTCCCCCCAACCCCAGAGGAAAGCGTTTTGGTGGCTCTTCCCTCCTAGCAGGCCAAGGCCCTGAAAACTCCCGTGGTGGCCGAGTTCACTGTGGAGAAACTCAAGATTCTAGAAACATGGGCTAGGGAACAGGGTTGGGCAAATAAAACTGAAGCTCTTTCATAGGTAGTCATGGAAGGGGGTCCCTGTGGCCTTCACACGGATGAAACCACATCTGGCCCGTCTGGTGAGAGTGCGCACGTGTGTGGAAATGCATAGAGTGAAGATTTGGGTTGAAGGAGCAAGGACGGGTTGCAGCAAGAGCCTCGGGGAGAGCCGGGGTGGGACAGTGGGCCAGGGTGGGGGTGCAGGCTGAAGGTGGGCAGGGACACAAACAATACTCTATTTAGCCCAGATGCCCAAGTGAAACACCAATTCGAGATAGAAGCCTTCTCTCAGCTCCTTCATGAACAGTGGCAGGGTCTGAAGTGACAGGGACAGCAAGGCCAGAGTGCCACTTTGGAAACCCAGCATTTCATGCTCTGTGTGTCCTGAAAGACGATCCTCTGGGGTGAGCCTGGGTGCACTCAGGAGACACGGTGGCAAAGCACGGCCCCAAGGCAACATCAGTATCACACGTCACTGAAGGAGCAGGAGTGGACGAGCGTGGGGAAGTGTTTGTGAGTTTTCATGAATCTGCCTAGATGTCTGTCCAGGGACTTTGGGGTGGTGGGTGTGTGGGAGGGCTTAGCTCTTGGGTCAGCAGGTAAGGGCATTATGCTAGTCTCCCATTTCTACAGCGACAAATCCCTGCAAAATTAGCAGCTTACGATTACACAGGTTTATTACCTTATAGTTCTGGATGTCAGAGGGTCTCACAGGATAAACTCAAGGCGTCAGCAGGGCTGTGTTTCTTTCTGGAGATTCCAGGGGAGAAAGAATCCATTTCTTTGCCTTTTCCATCTTTTAGAGTCTGCCTGCATTCCTTGCCTCATGGCCACGTCACTCAGGCCTCTGCTGACTTCACCTCTGACAATCCTTTGTCCCTCTTCTCAGGACCATTGGGGTATAGCTGGCCCACCTACATTATCTCCTTTTCAGGTCAGCTGATTAGCAAGCAGCCTTAACTCCCCTTTGCCATGTGACCTACCATAGTCTCAGGTTCCAGGAATTAGGATGTGGACATCTTGGGTGGGGGCATTATTATTCTGCTCCTCACAGGCAGAAACGGAAACAAATGGGTTATTACTCTTCAGGGTAACCCCAAGACTATCCAGTTTGGGGCGCAAGGTCTGGGGAAACTAGGTTATACTTAGAAATTTTTACGTCCGCGAAAATAAAACAAGATGGCATATTAAACAAAGCCAGTGTTGGTGATGGGTTTGTTCTACGTGTAAAATTAGGAACTGGCACGGTGCTGTCATTTTCTATGGAACATCACTCGTTCAGTGTAAACATTAAGAGAATGTTTTCCCTCCACGGTTTTAGGAAGAAACGTACCAGTTGATTTTGTTGTGTTGCAGATGGGCCCAGCGAAGAGGCAGCTTTCTGGCTTTTCTCTCGCTTTAGTCCTTCTTCCCAATAATGAAAACCTTTCTGATTTTACAAGTGAATGTTCCTAATTGTATCTACTCCCAAATTCATAAGAGATCATCTTTCTCTGAAATGATCCTCTCAAGGGAAAGGGTAGACTGGTGAATCTAGTGAAAACAATTAACCTTGAAGAAAACTGGCATTTGGGGGGAAACCAATAAAACAGACGAGTTTATCCAACAACAAAAACGCTGTTCTTGCTGCCAATCAGCTGGGGGGCAGCTGAAGGCACCCAGGAAGTTCTGTTTCTTGTCCATCCTGCCCAAAATAGCCCCGGATCCTCATCACGGGGATCAAAAGCCAATTTCATATCCAGTTTACCTCTTGTACATGGTCCCTCTCTACCTCTCTAGGCTTCTCTCTCCCCACACCTCCGGGGGCTGACCGCGAGGTCTGGGCCGGGCGAAGAGCCGTTGTTCTGGGAGAACCCCAGCACTTCCACACCTGCTGGCTTTGGCAGCCTCTCCCTCGTTTGTCTGACAAGACGTCTTCTGAGCCCCAACTCAAAGGGTCAACTGTTCTGTGCAAAACACTGCCCTCAACTCAAAGACTGGTGCGCCCAGGCCGCTGTCTGCCCAGAGCAAGAGAACTGGATCTAGTAAGTAAGTTAAAATCGTCATAGATGGCCTTGACTGCGCCCATCCCACCGAGCCCTCTTCTGTGTGCAGGGCCTTGTTTTCTCAGGATGCGCTGAGACTCTGCAAGGACACTATGACTCAACTCTTACCCTCTCCACTGTTCGGCTTGGCAAAGTTTAGAGAGATTGGAAATGTGCCCTAAATGATAGAGCTGGTAAGTGCCAAGTCAGGCCTCAGCGCCCCTCTGCTGAGCCCCGAGCCCATGACCTTAACCTCCCTGTAGACTGCTGGAGTGCTGGAGGCAGAAGCTGTAACAGTCCGTAGCTGTGGCCTGCTGCAGTAGACCAAGCAGGAGAACTGCCATGAGAAAGCCTTGGCTTACGTCCCATTGGGGCCACTTGCCAGCTGTGTCTTATTGGGCAGGTCATTTGCCCTGTCTGAGCCTCACTCAGTTTCCTCGTGCCTGTCTCATGCCCTTATTGTGAGGATCAGGTGAATGAGCTCATGGACACCCAGGTGATCTTTCTCAGCTGGCAACAGGGGGGTTTTATCAAGGGGTATCAGGGAAGGCTCCCTGGCCAAGGGAGCAAAACAGATAGAAGGAACAGACAGCCTCTGTGCTGAGGCCCTGGGGGCAGACACTGGGCAGATAGGGAAAAGACTACAAGAAGAAGCCCAGCTGCACAAGCAACGGCCTCCAGAAGTTTTCCCAGATGCAATAAGAATGTAGGTGGGACAGTCCTTGGCTTGATCATATTTCACTGCTCAGGGAATCAGCTCTGCTGTACTGGGAAGGGAAGGTAGGGGAAGGGAAGAGGAGGGGAGGGGAGGGAAGGAGAGAAAAAAGGGGGAAAAAAAAGAAAGGAGAAAAAAGGCCTCTGGGGAGAAAACTCCAGCCTTGCTGAAGTGCTGAGTCAGTGCCACAGGTGAGTGCTGGCTCTGGGGAGGGGTCCACAGTGCGCTCCCCCTCACTGAGCCACAGGAGGGCTCATTCGGTGAACAGAATGCCCGGTGGAAGGGGAGCCCAGCCCAAGCTCAGTGTCGGAATCTTGGTGTCTCAGCTTCCTCATCTGTAACACAGGGCAAAGGAAATCAAAACTATTCATAACATATAAAGTACCAATACACACAAAAAACAATAATCGTGGTCTTCTTTGGCCTGGGGAACTGGGTGGCAAGGGGACTCCGCACTGTGTACCCTTTATATGTTTTGATACTTCGAACCATGGGCAGGCATTAATTACTGAACAAGTAAACTTAGAAAAAAACCAATAAAGTCCGTAAGAAGGTCAAAACCAATAAAATCAAATAATAGTCATTATCGTGGCCAGCAGCCACAGCATCATTATTTAAAAGAGCGGGCACTTACCAGCTCTCTGCCCATCGTCTTCCTAGGGCAGATGGGGAGCTCTGTCCCTGCAAGGATCCGAAGCCTTGGAGAAAGTAGGTGGGGAAATTCCGACTTCACATTAATGACCATATAGAATCATTGGCAGCCATTGAGGAGGAGTTGGAGCCGTTCCAGGTGACCTGGAGGGATTCCCAGAAGTGCTGCTGACAGAAAAGCAAGATGCAAGGGAACAAGTGATCTCATTTTCTAAAACAAAGACCGACAGTATAAAGCTACAGACAACAAACTATAGGTTTGTGCAGGGGGGGAAGGGGGCGGGGGGGGGAGGGGGCCAAGGGGTGGAGAAAAGGAAGGACACACAACCAGACTGGGAACAACGATTGCCTGCGGGGTGTGGACTGGGTGGGGGATGGGACTGGTAGGTGTCCATGACTTTAAAAGATCGATGCCTTCTCATTTATGGGAATGTACACATACGCACGCATGCATGAGTTCATAAAGACGTACAAGAAAAGCTGATAACCAGCATTAATGGTGGTTTGTTCAGAGTGGTGAGATTTTAGGTGGCATTTGTTGTCTAGATATTTATAAGAATAGTTCCGATTACTAAAAATCACCATGTACTATTTATATGATCAGAAAAAACATCTAATTTCAATGGGATGTGCGCTGCGTTAACAGCTGCAGTTTAAATAAGGTCAGGTTGCTCTTAAATTTCAAACGCAGTGATTCCAAACTGCCTGCAAAGACCTCTCTGTCCCCCCTTTTTAGTTCCCCCTCCTCTGATGAACTCAAAACCCCAGAGGCAGGGCTTTGACCCCAGAGGCAGCCTGGGGCGGTCTTGCCCCCTTCTGCGGGAAGACACCCTCCGAGGCAGTGCTGCCTGAGCTTCTCTGTGAAAGGCCAGGCACTCAACTGCCAACGGTGACGCTCATGCTTATCCCCCAGGCCATTCCTCAGGAAGTGGGGCCGTTTTCCTCCAGTGTCACCCTCGGGGACTGCAGAAACCAGCTTCCAGGGCTTAGTGGCACGGCTCTTTCAGGCTACACACACGTGTGCACACACACAGCTACTTTCCACCTGGCAAACCCACGGTGCCACGGGTCTCAAGGCTCCTAGTCCAGCCTGTCCTGCCCCCTGGGAGGGTGAGTGATGGCTCTTACTTACCAGCTTCACTCCCAGCTGTCCCTGTTGCCCAGTGGTGGACCTGGGATCCACCTTCAGACCTGTGCCCCTAGAGGGTGGGGCCCCACAGGGGCAAAGCCTCAGGAATTCGGGAGGAGAGGCTGCCGACAGCCCCTCTCCTGACATGGAGGACAGGGACTTGAAGGATGGACAACGCCCGGAGGAACGTCCTTTCTCTCTCCTCTGTCTTCACTTTTGCCCACAGAAGGCAGTTGCTCAGGCAAGAATGCAGTCAGCCGTGCGTGCGTGTGTGTGTGTGTGGCAAAGGTGGGTTTACAGTTATCTGTACGGAAAATATTACAATAGTTCATAAATAATAATACAAGAATAAACTCTGTTTTGTGTACTCACAACTGTAAACCTACTTTTGTCCCACCTGTGTGTGTGTACTAGAATACTATGCAGCCACGAAAAAGGACGTCCTGCCATATTTTTTTTTAAACAATATAAATAGATCTTGAGGGCATTATGCTAAGTCAGAGATAAGCCAAACAGAGAAAGAGAAACCCCACACAACATTACGTTTTGCAGATGTGGGAAGACTAGTAGCGTGTTTGTATGCTGATGGGAACGACCTGGTGGACAGAAGAAACTGACCGCGTGGGAGAGAGATGGGGGAAGAACTGCTAGGGCCGTGTCCTCGCGATGCGTGAAGGGGCAGGCTACGCATTAGTTATTCCTCGCCCGCGATCCTCAGAGCTATAAGCTGTGTGGTTTGATTTATTTGATGTCACAGAGCCAGATGGCATTTGAGTGTGGGGGACACGTGTCTATGTCATGGACATCTCTACGCTGGTAGGAAGGATTCTGGAAACTTGGAAGTCAGTTTGAAGGGCTGAAAGATAATGCCAAATTTTCCATGGCCCTTGCTCGGGGACCTGGACACAGATGTCTTCAGCTCCTTAGATACTTCTGCATCGTGCTTGCCAAGCTCATGGTTAACAGTTACTGGGATTCTAATTCCCCGTAAGAAACACCACTGGGACCCCAAATTTCACATACCCTCTAATTACCGGTGGTGTCTCTGTTGTCATTACAACTGAGAGTGGTATTGCTGTGAAAAGAAGCAAGACGTCAAGGAGGTAGGAGGTGGACCTTGGGAGAAAGGTGTGGAGACCCAGGGGAGTGAGTTTCATGAAGAATGGGGTGATTGACATGAGACACTCACCGAGAGCTCAAGTGACATAAGGACCGAAAAGTCCCCCAGCTGGATTTGGCCAAAGGAGGCTATTGACCTTTGTCAAACCAGTTTCAGTGGAGAGGTCAGAAGGAAACCTGATTGCTGTGGGCAGAGGATACGTGGGAGGCGGAGCAGGGCAAACAAAGTGTGGGGGATATTTGTTCAGTTCACTGGCCCCAGCGTGAAGGAAAGAGAGTCCAGGATGTTGTAAGGGCAAGTTGGGGTGAAGGGAAAGTTGTTTCAAGGTGGGAGATTTTGGAGGGATTATGAGCAGAAAGGAAGGACCAGAGGGGGAAGGAGTGGAGATCAAAGACAGAAAGATAGGGAAGTCAGTGGAATAGAGTTTTGAAGGAAACGGAAAGGATTTGAGCAGGGTAAAGGAAAAGGAAGACAATGAGCAAAAACACAGAGATATTCTGAGATGGAGAAAAGCTGGGCGCTCACTTGGAGACAAAGTTCTGTAGGACGAAGGGCGGTGGGCAATGTTTGGGTGTGAGAAGGGCAAAAACATTTTTGAAAGGCTGGAGAAGCAAAGCGGCAAGGGCTGGACACAAGGATCTGGGAACAACTGCATGGGCCCGCTGACTCCGTCCCGGTGAAACCCGGAGAGGTCAGGGCCCGGTGCTGGGCCCCTCCGGAAAGGAGGATGGTAACATAGGGTCCCCAGATCAGGATTAACCAAAACTACAAACTAGGCATCTGTCAAGTACTGTGAGTGCCTCTGTGCCCACTCAGAGGTAGCCTCTCAGAATCGGGCTTGCTTGCCACCCTTGCTGGCTCTGACGGGTCGAGAAGTGGTGGGCTACAGAAACTCAGTTTTTCTCTTTGTCAGAGAAGAAACTGGGGAATCAGAGAGCAACTAGCTCCAGGCGTCTCAGTCATTAGAAAATGCAGCTAATGTGGGGCTCTGAATCATAAAGACAAGCCAGAGAAGTTTCTTTGAGCACAATAATGCCAGGGCCATGCAGTTAGAAAGAAAAATTTCAGTATTTTAACTGTCCCATTTGAAGGACAGTTACTGGTTTCTGTGGTGAGGGAAGGTGCCCTCAGGCAATCCAGAAGCAGCGAGTGAGTGAGCTCTGCTGGGAAGATCAACCTGCCCACCCCCTCCTCCTCTCAGACCACAGACTGACTCAGAAACAGGTAGGGGAGTGTTTCCAGACACCACCGGTGAAACTCGGGGTTCCAGGGTTTCCAAGGTCCAAGAACTGAGGATTAGGTCTTGGCCACATGGGGACAACAGAGTCACCCGAGCTGGGGATATGTGGACACTGGAGGGAGGGGTGGATTAAAGAGTGTGTGGAACCCTGGCTGGTGTGGCTCAGTGCGTTAAGTGCCAGCCTGCGAACCGAAAGGTTGCTGGTTCGATTCCCAGTCTGGGTACATGCCTGGGTTGTAGACCAGGTCCCCTGTAGGGGACCCAGAAGAGGCAACCACACAGTGATGTTTTTCTCCCACTCTTTCTCCCTTCCTTTCCTTCTCTCTAAAAATAAATAAAATCTTTAAAATATATATATTTTTAAAAAGTGTGTGGGAAACATTGGACAATGAGAGATGGGGGAGTCAGAGGAAGATGAGGACTGAGTGTGTTGTGGTTATGTGGACGGCGAAGCCCGAGAGTCAGGCAGTCGTGTAGGACCTTGTGCTTAGAAGGAACCTGTGCTTGTTTTAATCCTCTCACATTACCTTCTTGAAATGCTTAATTTTGAACAAGGGACCTTACATTTCCATTTTGCACTAGGACCTGCAAATGAGGTAGCTGATCCTGTGGGTAGGGCTCTAAGAATCCACACAAGTTGTTTGAGGTCATCACGGCTGCCTTGGGTGGCTGTCTGACACCCAAAAAGCTAACTGCACACCACTAGGCAGAAGGCACCAGACAGCCAACATTTCCGCCAAGACAAGGAACCCTCAGCCTGACTTTCTTGATATCCGCCCCCTCCTACCAGGATAAGAAAGAACAATGCTTTCCCCTTACCTGACACCCCATCATGACAGAATAAAATGGCCCAGTTACACCCTGGTAACCAAGGTAATGTCCTATCCTTCATCCCCATGGAGAGGGCATTATGTGGTTGCCATGGTCAGAGATCCTTTGAAGTAATTGCTTCGGTTTCTCTGCTCTCTGCCCTTCACTCAGCGCCCATTTATTGTTCATCATTATGTAACAGGCATTTCATTTCCGCTCCATCCATCAAGCGCTGAGCATGTCCCAGCTACCTGCAAACAATGGAGCCCGACAGAGAGACCTGGAAGGAGAAGGAAGGAAAGCCAAGTCCTGCAGAGTGGTTCGAACCAAAGCACTCCCCACCCCCTTTTCAACCCAAATGCAAAAACTCCTCTCTCACGTTATAAGTTCACTGCTTAAAAAGTAGCAATTTATCTTGCAGCAGGAATTTAAATCTTTATCATAAACTTTCCACCTTGGCCCCTATGGTGAACTATGCTCTCTCCTAGATGCTGGTGGAGGACAGAGGTACAAAATAATGCAGTTGAGCCAATCACCGGCCATAGTCCAAGGCAGAAGAAATCCTCCCATGAACATCCACTTCCAATGCGTTCTCTGGGTAAAGGATCAGAATGGTATGAAATAGATAAGATGAAATTTCCCCTTCACATCACATCGCCACGCCTTCCTCTCTCCTCAAACCTGTCAACAGTTTTGCACACATCCCCATTTTCTTTCTTTACAGATAAAGTTATAGGTATGTACAGATATCTCCCATGTACCTTTTTACACATATAACAAATTTTTTATTTTAGCCATGTTAAAATATACAGTTCAGTGACACTAAGTATATTCACATTGTTGTGCAAATATCACATCTATCTATCACCTTCTTCATCATCAATCCTTCCCTTGGGTTTATCAGTTGTAACATTTTTGTCACATTTTTTTAATTAAAAAAAAAACATTCCTGGAAATCCCTGCATATAGCACTCTGATCCCATTCCTATTTACCCTTCTCCAACCATTTCCCAGAACTTAGCGTTGATCTTCCCACATAAGTTTTTACCACACTGCTCTATTTTCTGTCTCTCTGACTTTGACTACTCTGAATACTTCCCATGTCTCAGTCTATGTGAGCTACTATAACAAAATACCATAGACTGGGAAGCTTACAAACAACAGAAATTTCTTCCTCAAAGTTATGGAGGCTGGGAAGTTCAAGATCAAGAAGGCAGCAGAGCAGGTGTCTGGTGAGAGCTGGCTTCCTGGTTCATAGATGGTTCTTTCTGTTGCGTCCTCACGTAGCAGAGGTGCCAAGGAGCTTTCTGGGGTCTCTTTAATAATGGCACTAATGCCACTCACAAGGGCTCCCTCCTCATGACACAGTCACCTTTCAGAGGCTCCATCTCCAAACACTATCACACCGGAGATTAGGTTTCAACATAGGAACTTAGCGAGGACACAGACACTGTCATAGCATCATAAAAGTAGGATCATGCAGTATACATATTTTGTGTAAAGGTTATGTCCCTTTGCACAATGTCCTCAAGGTTTATCCATGTTGTAGCAAATGTCAGAATTCTTTCCTTTTTAAGACTGAACAATGTTCTATTATACAGGGTGGGAGAAAAGTAGATAATAATTGCGAGTATGCAAAATACTGAGTTTATTCTTGCATTATTATTTATTAATCATTGCTTTATTTTTCATATGAACAACGATAAACCTACTTTTGTACATATATACCCTATATGTATATATCACACTTTGCTTATCCATTCATATATAACTCTAAAAAATTTTTGGAAATCCTCACCTGAGGATATGCTTATTGATTTTAGAGAGAGAGGAAGGGAAAGAGAGAGAATCACTGATGGGAGAGAAAAACATCAATTGGCTGCCTCTCATACGTGCCCCCAAGTGGGAACTGAACCTGCGACCCTTTGGTGTACGGGATGATGTGCCAGGCAACTGAGCCATCAGGCCAGGGCATCACATATAATTTTTTAGATACAAAGTTGAATGATTTCATAATGGACATAATAATCTGAATGTTACTATTTTACTTAACAACACCTATTTTTGTTATAGCTTATATATATAGATAGATCTATGTAGTTCTCTTTTTTTTTGAAAGATTTTATTTATTTATTTTTAGAGAGAAGGGAAGGGAGAAAGAGAGGGAGAGAAACATCAAGGCGAGAGACAAACATCAATCAGTTGCCGCCTCTTGTATGCACACTGACCAGGGACTGAACCCACAATCCAGGTATGTGCCCCAACCAGGAATCGAACCGGCGAACTTTCACTTTGCAGGACAACACCCAACCAACTGAGCCACACCAGTCCGGGCTGTACTTCTCTTTAGGTAGTAGTCTATTCTACTGTGCAGATGTACCACAGTCATTTAGCCATTCTACTTTTGCTAGGTATTTAGGGGATATACAGCAAATATTATCAACAGTCCCACTATGAGTGTTCTTGCTCATACTTATCATGCTCATGGGTAGGTGTTTTGTCAGGAGAGATGCTTAGAAGAGGAATTTCCAGATCCTGGATCATACTTATTCTTGCAACTGCCAAGTTGCAATTCAAAAAAATATTCACCGATTTCTTCTCCTTCCAACAATACGTGAATGTGCTCCCTTCCCCAAACCTTTGCCAATATTTGATGTTCATCTTTCACAGCTGTTTCAATATTCATTTTGCTGGTTACTAGTAAAGTGGAGCTCCTTTTCATTCTTTTGTTGGCTGCTTGAGTTCTATGAATTGTCCGTTCATATACTTGACACCTTTTTCTCACTGTATTCTAAAAACCACCCTATGAGGGAAGCACTCTTATTATCCCCATTTTACAGATAAAGAACTGAATATCCAATATCAGAGACTGTAACTTTCCACTTGACGGAGGGAAACGAGGGCAGGTTTCTATCCTTCGGTGTCATGCTGAGCCCTTAGCCTCTTGACATGGCCTCAGGCATCCCTGCTAGTGAAATCCTGGGTCACAAGGTTTCATACCAGCCAGTCAACATCCTCACTCTTACTAAGTTCTGGGCTGAGCAGGACGGACTGAGACTAAAGGTAACTGTGTCTAAAACCTTGAACCATGTGTTCTGAACAGAGTGGTATTTAGGGTAATGCTCCTGTGACTTAGACAAGTTTGCAGGACTTGTGAGAAGCCCCAGACCCTGTAGTAGGAAGACCATGGTTCCCCAGTCCCCAGGAGACCAGTGGATCAAACATAGAAGGGGAACTCATTTCAGGGCCATACCTGTGTCCTCTTCTTGTAGAAATGTAGCTGTGACAACAAGTCTTGGAGCTGAAAAAGGCCAAAACAAGGGGTCATTGTCTACAGGGCAGTAAGCTGATGTTGGATTTAATCCTTGTCCCAAATGGTCAGGTCTGGAGTCTTCCAGTCCTTAGTACCCCAAAAGTGACTAGGCCATGCCACGGGCTGCACAGGGAAATGCCAGGAGATGTGAGTGAGCATGAGTGCCTGGGAGGCAGAGAGCACCTCGGGCAGGGAGGGCAGGTATGCGGCGCACACGTGGCCACCGCATCCCCACAGGGTCCATGGCAGACACTGCTAATCCATCACAACCTGTTCCCGATAAACCCACACAGCCTCTAACCCAAACCCAACCCGGTCTCAGCACAGAGCACCATGGGCCACTATCATAATTTGGCCTGGGCTCTCAAGACAGACTTAGGAAATATTCCTGAACTACGACACTTTTATTAATCTCTCTAACTGGGGCTCAGATAACTGTTTTTTAAATTTAATTTTAAATTATAGTTTACACTCAGTATTATTTTGTATTAGATTTCAGGTACACAACATAGTGGCTAAACAATCATACATTTTACAAAGCGTTCCTATCTGATATTTTTAGTACCCACCTGCCAGTACCCATATACATCGTTATTACCATGATATTGACCATGTTCCCTATTTTGTAACAACCGATCTGTAGTTATCAATCCCGTCACCTGGTTCCCCCAGGCTGTCAGTCTGTTCTCTGCATCCGTGAGTCTGTTTGGAATGACGTTTTCTAACCTGAGCACAGGAGTGCTCTGTAGCGTTTTAATGAGATCTTCTGGCACTTGACCATCATCTTCAATCCTTCATTCTATTCAACTTATTTTAGGAGATGATGGGGTCTTGGAATTGAACTTTCACGGACATTTAGAGCAGTTCCTTTCATGCATTATGATCTGTGGAAATGCAAGATGTGACTCAGGAAGTCTGGGTGGGTCCTGACGTTGTGCTTGGCTAACAAGCTCCCAGTGGCATCAATGCAACTGAACTGTGGTCCACACTCCGAGCAGCAAGGAAAGAGACTACATTAGGCATTGGCTCACTGGACAGGACAGGAGAATTTCAGACAAACAGGAACCCAATAGGGCTCACGGTGTTCTGGAGAAAACTTGGCAAGTGCCTGCAGGCACCTGGACAGGCAATTCGGGATGAGGTAACTCTACCATGCAGACTCATGTTTGGAAACATGCGAAGAGCTTGAAGAGAATACACACTCCAAACCTCCACTGCCTTGTATGCAAGTTGGCATGCATGAGCAGGGAAGGGTGAGGGCTACTGGGCCACTTCTTTGCCACTTGGAAAGAGAGGCAGTGAGTGGAGTGAGTCCAGCAGACTTCTTGCAGTTAGCTGGAAGCAGATAGAATAAGGGGGAAACCACAGCATCCCAGGACTGGACACAGAGCCGGGGGCTTTGCCCCTTCCACCATTGGGAGCCCCAGCCTTCTCAGGCCCAGGCTGGAACCACAAGCAGCCCACCAGAGACCACCCCTGCCCCTCACTTCCTGCCTTCTCTCTCACATTCTGTACAGCATCTATGCCAGGCAGCAGCCTCCCTGCTAGAGGGAAGAAGGTCGGTTAATGCTGGTTCCTTTACTGGCTTTTTCCATGCGTATATTTCATATCAGGCACAACTCAGGCTAGATAAGGGCCTGATCGCTAAAGCTGTTGTTGCTTACTAATGGGGGCAGAGGAGAACGCTAGGAGATAGCCACCACCACCACCAGACCTGGGCCTTCTTGACAACCTCATCCTGGGCGTGGGGGCCCCAGGGTGTGGTAGAAAAGGTTCGAGTTTAGATTTGAATCTCAGCTCCTCACTTAAAGTCCTCTGTGACTTTACACAAGTCACTTGGTTTCTCTGAGCCTTGCTTTTCTTATTGGCCAAATCTTATCTCCTTGCAGGGCTAAGGCCAGAGCTAAACAAGGCTACGGACGTGTGAGTGCTGCAGGCAAGAGACACGTCACCCCCAGCAGTCACGTCCAAGCACTCCCTTCCTGGCCCCACCATCCACCTTTCCTCTAACAGTGAAGCCCCCACTGTCCGTGAAAAGCCGGGCAAGAGAGGCACTGACCCTGCCCCGTCTCTTCTGGACCAGCCTCCCCTTCTGTCCCTCTGACCGCACACCGCCCAGTGCAGCCAGCTAACAGGAAGGAAACACACGCTGAGAAATGGAAACAGTAAGAGCCTCCTCACACTCTGTCACTTGGAAGTATCTAGGGTGACCAGCCCAGTTTACATCTGATGTCCCAGAGGTCAGCAACATAACACTCTCAAGGATCCCAGTTGAGATGCTAAAGTATAAACTCTAAGGGGCTGTACAAATACCAGGCAGTGTATGTTGCATTTGTGGTAAGAAGTGTAAATTAAGACTGAAAACACAGGAGTTGAAATGGTTTTCTCTTCACCTTCAGTATTTGACAAGGTCTGTTTTCCTACCCCTGCCTTCGGGGGCACAAGAGGAAACTCAGGGAGTTTTGATGGTTGGAGGGGGCCTCATGAATGGGCAAATCTCCCTGACCAAAAGAGGAGTACCCCTCCACTCAGAACCGTCTTTCCCCATGCCCACCATCAGCCATCAGCTCCCTTCCATCCCTGCCTGAGGCCACTGACTCACTCCCTTTCAGGCCTAGACCTGTGCTCAAACGGTACACAGAGAACCTCCACGCCCCTCTGCCAGTGAGGTGGCAAATATTTTCCTCGGAGGCCAGATGGCCAGATCCTGCTGGGCCTCCCGGATTGCTCAAGCATCTCTCTTCTTCCTCCGCCTCTCCTCCTCCTCTTTTTTCCCCCCTCTTATGGAATCTATACAGAGGTTGAGCAATGCTCTGGAATAATTGGGTCAAGTCAGCCATGTGTAGGGAGGAGGAGACAATTGGCCTGTGTAGGTGACTGTGTATCAGGCAGCAGCCAACACACCATTAACCAAACAGGAAAATCTGGACCATCCACACGCTGACTACTCAACTACCCATCGCTTACTGAAGCAAGACCAGCTCCATTCAGAAAGCTGTGTAGCCTTGACCACCTCAGTTGCTGTTAACCCCTCAGCCTCATCTCTCTCCACGGTCCACTATGTACTCTAATCTTCAGCCACACAGGACTTTTCAATGTCCCCTGTACATGTCAACTATTCATGCCTCTGTGCCTTTACCTATGCTGTTCCTTTTCCTTTCAGGGCTCTGCCCTCTTTCTTGCTCTGAAGACTCCGGTCCCAACATCTGCTTCTCTGAGAAGATTTCCTTCCCTCCTAAAGCACAGTACTTACATGCCATTAACGCTTTACAAATCTGTCTCCCAACTCATTAGACTGTGAGCTACTCAAGGGATTGTGTCCTACTCATCTTTGTATTTTCAGAAGCTGTCACAGTACTTGGCTCATGTGACGTGCTTAGTAAATGTATGTCAGACGGATGGGTGGATGGATGAATAATCATAAGAGGGTAGGCTATGGGCTCAAGATGCCTTCACTGGTACCCTAGCTCTGCCAGTGACCGCCATGATCTTGGGTAAGTCACTTAACCTTTTCTAATCTAAGATGCCTCACCAGTAAAACGGTAATAACGCCCACACTCCTAGACTGGGTAATGACCCAGTGACATAATTTATGGGGAAGTTCCTTATAAGCCACAGAGGAAATACATGTACCCCCAAACCTTGGAGTCTACAGACTGATTGGGCTTCAAAACCCTCACTGCTGAGCTAGGTGAGTGCTGGAAAAAGAGGCCTCCTGCTCTCTGAACGCTCCCAGAAACTGTCAGCACAAGTATCTTTCAGCAGAAGCACAGAGACAGATGTATGTGCTTATATGGAAATGTGTTTTTTAACCAATATAACATGAGGATGGAATTCTTTTCACCCCACATCAAGCCCTGGGAGCTAATTAGTTCCACCTGGAGGAGAGAATCAAGCATTGGGTGAGGAAGAGCCCTCATTCCATGTTTGGGAAAGAATTTACGGTAGCTACCTCATGGGGATCTGGGGAAAGGCAATGGAGACACCAAGTCATTGGTTCTGAAGCGTCTCAAAGATTTAGTCTGACCTCCTCATTTTATAAGAAACACACAGGTTGGTGCATGATTAGCTCAAGAAACTAGGCAATGGCAGAACTGGCCATGACCTTCGGACTCTAGTTCTTTCTCCTACGCAGCCAATTCTCCTGACTCTGGATTATGATGACATTTCTTAGTCAGAGTCTGTTGAGGGTTGTTAGGGCAACCTGTGGTCAAAGTTGATTATCCAGGGAAGTACCCTTTACCGCAGACTCTGTTCTCCTTTAGCAAATAGTGTGCCTGAATGAGTGCTTTCTAGTTATGACCCCTGGCACCCTCTTGCCTCCCTCCACATAGGAGGAATTCGCACGTTGTCAGATCTCAGATATTTTTGAGATTTATCCCTTAGATGTTTATAAATTGCTTGTGATACACTGAGCACCTGGGTAGATGCTGAGCGCTGTGCTGGGCTTTGAGGCAGTGAGACACAATGTCTAAAACTGCAATGAAGGGCACCGTAGATTGTCCTCAGGGGACCTGGAGTCCAACTCCCTGAACCTACCACCAACTTGCTGTGGCACCTCAACAAGGTATTTCTATCATCTGAATCTCAGTTTTCACATCTGTGAAATAAGGCTGAACTTCCCGATTTCAGGTCTGTGACATGAACTGGGATTCTTGTATCCACCTGACACGAGCAGGGTGCTGCATTCAGATTTATCTGCTTGACTCAGATGTCATCCCTAACTCAGGCTAGGGGCCTGTGGTAGGGCGGGGCCAGGAACTGTGTGCTGCAAACGACTGGAGCACGATGGTAGGCAACACGCAGCTTCGGCTGGGAGCCAGTGCTAGTTAGCTGTTCTGCTCTCCTCTCTTCTCTATCGAACCCTCTAGGATGCCGAGGGATAAGAATCCTTGGCCTTATCCTTAGTCACAATCTGTTCATTTAATGGTACTCCATTACCAATCACTCTTCCTTTGAACTGGTGTTCTTCTTGACTTTGTTCCCACCTTCTCTCCTGACCAGGCATCAACGCCCGCATTTTTAACTACCACCTAGGTGGTCCAGGGCAGAACCATACACTCTTTCCCTTGGGTGTCGTCTCTGAGCTTCAGCATATATTCATCATCTCCCCCTGTCCTATCGGTCCTATGCACGTGCCCCGCAGTCCTGTCACAGTCAGCATCTCCTCCCCACCCACTCTTCCTCATCTTGGTAATGATGCCATAGCCAACCAGTTGACTAAGCACAACCCGGAAACCATCTTTGATGTCTCACTTGTCCTGTCTACCCCAGCCATCTGCGTCCTTAACCCAGCTTATAGCTTTTCTTTCCTATTTCAACCACTTTTCTCCCCCGCCCCCCCCCGATTCCTGCCTTATCTTCTTTTACCTAAATTACTATGTCGGTCTGTTCATTTATATTCCTGCTTCTTCTTTAGTGTGTCTTCTACTGATCCATCCTCTGCGATGGAGCTATGAGCAGTGGTTCTCATCCTTGATGCAACTGGGTTCTGCAGGGAAATTTTAACCCACTGATACCTGGGTTCAACCCCCAGAGATGCTAACGTAATTGGTCTGGAGTGTGGCCCAATATAGAGTCTTAAATGTTCGTCAGCTGATTCTAATGTAAAGTCGAAGTGGAGGGCTACTACATTAAAATAATCTTTCTGAAACCTCTCACAGGATAAAGTCTAAATCCGGCAACTCGTACTACCTAACCTTTTCCAATCAGGCCACAGCCTCTCTCACCTCGGACCTTCACTTCCATGGCAATTCCAGTGTGTGGGCAAGGATAAGATGACTTCTTTTAACTATAGCATGGACGGTGAGGGTGGATGGGGTGGAGAGGCAGAGAAGCCAATTAGAAGGCTGATTCCATGTTGCAGTTGAGAGGCAATGAGCAAAAACGAGGGCAGACAATGGAAATGGTGAGTTCCTCTGAGCTTTTTGTCCTGCTCAAGACCAGGTGCATCGTTAGTGAAAATGTTCTTGAATACAACATCTGCTATATACCTTCCCCCAATTTCACTTTGATGCACACCCTCCCCGGAAGGCAGGGAGTTTGGCTAAGCAAGCGTAGCACCTTAACTATTCTCCTAGTAAAGGGAGGGTGGGAAGAGAGAGCCTGATAACCAGAGAGGCCCCTCACAAACTATTATGCATATACATTCAGTCCCAAAGATTTTGTAAAACATTTCTTTAATTTCTCTGCTCTCCTAAAGCCGCCAAAGCAGATATCAAGGTTCTTTCCCTCTCTCCTTTGACCTCTTTTCTTTATATCAAACAGTCCTCCCAGTTTCTTTTTATGTCTTTCTCAGCCCTTCCTACCTCACCCCACTTCTGCTCCTCCTCTTGGCTCTGCTTTATGCTCAGCCAAATGGGTGCATCTGGTTTTCCCTTGACTGAGCTGGTAGGGTGAGGCTTGGAGACTCTTAGAATACAGGTCTGTGTGACTCCATAGTCCCTGTTCTTCCCATTGTACCAAGCATCCTTTGGTATCTTTTGCTTTCCTGACACATCAAGGCTCTTCCAAGAGCAATCTAATCCGAACAGTCTGAGGTCAGAAAGCAGATGGGACTTCAGGACTGAGCATTTCCAAATCAGCATGTTGCAATGAGGGATCATGGTCCTCGTGGGATTTCTTAGAGGGGCATTTTCTTGGAGGAGCCTTCTTTACACGTGGCATGGGAAGGGAGGGAGCAGGTAATGCAGGGGTAGGAAGAGTCCTGAATCACAGGTCAGCTTGAGAAAGTCCCTTTCCCTCTTCGAGCCTCCTTTTTCTTGTCAACAACTGAAGATAATATATTTGCTTTTGTTCAGTTTCCTGTGAGGATCCTGTGAAAGAATGTCTTGGAAAGTGCTTTTTAACGTGTGCAGAACTATTCACAGAAAGCATTGTTATTCTATGTGCAAAAGTAAACAGTTGATTCCTACAAGAGAATGGTGAGATACGGGCATTAATTTGAAATGCCAAAACTGACCAGGCACTGGATTCATCAAGCGATTACTATGGCTTTCCGACAAGGGATCATAATTTGTCTCGGGTCACTCAAAAACTCCGGTAAAACCATACTATGTAGCATGTAACATATTGAAGATTAAGATGTATGGGCAGGATACCTAGATTTGAAGCATACCCGCTGTTTTACAATTTGAAAATCTGAAACCGGATTTTGGAAGGAAGTGTTTCTCTCCTAGCCAAGCAGCACAGCCAAAGACAGAATCCAAGGGAGAAAGTCCAATAGGCTGGCAAGCCTGAATGTCCATAAAGCAAGGCAGTAGGAGTAAGACCACAGTGGGAATAATGTGGACTGGGCTTCTGAAAGACCATGACAGGGGACAGTAACTACTCAATACTCACCCATTGTGACCCCATAGGTTTTGGGCTGAGAGGACTAGATTTTCCGATTTATCAGGAAAGCCTGGAAATGTAGGTGTTTGTTTGTATATGAATATGAAATTCCCAATGTTAAATGTTGGCAGTGAAAGGAATTTAAAACTCTGATTGGGCCAAACCAAACAGTCGTGCTGATTGGATGTGGCCCCGTGGCCACCCACTTGTAACTTCTGTGCTGGGCCAACTGGCCACCCATTGGAACTACCTAGGGGAGGTTTTAGAATCTCAATGCTCAAGCCTTGACCTGACAATTAAATCAGAATTTCTGAGGGTGAGACTCAGGCATGTGTGTAAGTTAAAACTGGCCAGGTGATTCCAGATACCAAGTCTGAGAACCAGTGTTTAGGTGCCTTGCTAATTAATATCTAGTTCTCACCCTGAAAACTAGAAGACATTGATGGAAAAAACTGAAGAAGACACAGAATAAATCTCATGTTCATGGATCAGAATAATTAATGTAAAAATGTCCATACTACCCAAATCTATAGATTCGATGTGACTGTAGTCAAAATTTCAATGACATTTTTTACAGAAATAGAACAGACAGTCCTAAAATTTGTGTGAAAGCACAAAACCCCCTGAATAGCCAGAGCAATCTTGAGACAGAATAAAGCTGGAAGCAACACACTTCCCGATTTCAAACTATAAAGCTATAGTAATCAAAATACTATAGTACCAGCATGAATGTAGACATGTAAGCCAACAGAACAGAATTGGGAGCCCAGGGAACAAAAGGAACACAAACATAGTCAACTAATCTTCAACAGGGAGCCGAGACTACTCAATGGGGAAAAGATAATCCCTTCAATAAATGATGTTGGGAAAACTAGATATTCACATGCTGAAGGATCAAACTGGACTTCTAACTTACATCAGTCACAGAAATTAACTCAAAATGGGTTAAAGATTGAAATATAAGACCTGAACTGTAAAACTCATAGAAGAAAACATACAGAGAAAGTTCCTTGACATGGGTCTTGGTGATGATTTTCTGGAAATGATTTTCAGTCACCAAAAGCAGTGACTGAAGCCAGCGGGTGCCTCTGTCACCCTGTGAGACCTGAGTAAGACTGGGAGGTGGGCTTCATCACAAGATGAAAGAAAACACAGATCTCAACAGCTACTAAAGTCACAGAAAGAGACACCACACATGACGTGCCTATAGTCTGAACAAACACTAATGACAATCCTGGCGAAGGGATTAAACCTGATCCTATGTCTGGGTCCAGCTGTCAATTTCCAGGAAATACAAAGGAAAAAGCAACATGAAGAACCACACCAAAGTGTGTAATCAGCAAAATCCTCTGTGGACACTCCATGGGTCCAAAAGCCTCGCTTCATCAACTGATGAGTGGTCATGAAATGAAGGTGATGGAGGAGAAACATATAGACTGAAAAACATTTAAGAGACACATTAAAATTTTAAAGTGAACTAAACTAAACTAAATCTTGGGGTACACATGTGGGGGTGGGGTAAAACTATTAAAAAATACCTGGAAGTGATATGCACAAAGAATAAAATTTTTATGGGCAGAGGAAGGATATTGGGACAAAGTTCTTTCCTTGACTCAGGCACAGTTAGTCCCCTAATTTGATTCATGTGGCTTCCTGTACCTGTGTTTTGTGTTATCATAAAGATATTTTTGAAACATTAAAAGTCAGAAAGCAGACAGAGAACTTGTTTCAGTGAGGCGACTTGCTACAGGTGCAAGTCACTGTACTGGACTAGGAATCCTGGGGGGAAAGACTGCCCAGCACTATCTCTGAAAAAGCCCCACAGGTGCCCTGTGCCTCCGTTCCTCAACTTTATAAAAATGGACAAGTGTGGCCAACTCCAAATGCTCCAGTCACCCTTTATATTCTGTGGATTTTGTGCTCAGAAGCTTTTGGCAAAGTCGAGCCCACAGATTGCCTCAGTTTTCAAGATGACATGACCCTGGACAAATATTTTGTAGATAAATAGGCTATAATCTGGAATAAGAAGTGTTCAATATGGCAGACACTTTTAGGAGCCGACCCAACATCCATCTAGTTTCCCAGGCTCCTCACTTATACATCCCTAACTATTAGGGAAGCACGTGCCAGGTAGGACAAATTCCGTATCCCAGATACCCCTGGGCATGTGGGGGGTGGCCTGTGAGGCCAGTGAGTGGGCGTCCGGGGAATCCATTGTTCCTTCTCCTGGTAAAAGTAACAGGCCCAACTGGCTTTTGATGTTTACTTCTTGTCCTTCCTCCACTTCTCCTCTGAAATGAGAACAAAGGCCTGGGGGTGCTACTGCTGTCCCTGTGCCTGAGAAAGAGGGCTGCACATTGACAGAGTATGGAGCAGGACAGAGCAGGACAATGGGGGAGTCTGGGTTTCTGGTGGCATCACTGAATCACTGCTCCATTCACGGATGCTTCTTCCAGATTTCCTGATACGTTAAGAAAATGAAACCCCTTGGCCTTTAAACCTCTGTGAGTGAATTTCTGTTATCTGCAGCCAAATGCATTCCTAAAGAATAGAGTTTCTTTCTGCAGAAATAGAGTGTTTGGTTTCAAAATGAAAAAGCAGGGGTTTCCCTGAAAATCCAACCCTAACATTGTAATTGTCACTGCATACTATCAGGGCCTCCAAGAGCTGTTGGGGGGACGATCTTTGCTCTGACCCAGAAGTAGAAATGGCATCAGTGTAGGGGGCCCCTTGGTTTCACTAGTGGATGGTAAGGACCAAATGTTTCAGGATAACAGAGATGCAGGCAGGTCCTTCTGAGGCTTTCAACAGAATTCAATGGGAACAAGTGAAAATGAACATAGACAAGCTTTGTAAGTGCTTAGAACATCAGACACCTGGTCAGGCTGGTTATCATCATTATAAACTCTTTCTTCCTATAGGGTACAAATAAAATAGAGACCCCATGGGTATAAAATGCCCAGGTGGGGAGAGTACTGAATTTTGAACCAGAAAGACCAATATTCAAAGCCTGGCCCCATCACTTCCTAGTCACATAAACTTAGACAAATAATTGAGCATCCCAGTCTCATTTTCTTCATCAGCAAAATGAGGACATTCATGCCTGCCTCCCAGGATTGTTGGGAGGCCTGGGTTTGATGGTGTCCATGAAGGTGCTACTACAGTATATGTGGCACTTAGTAGGCACTCTACAAATGTGGGCCTTTGGTTTCCATCCCTCACATTCAGTAAGGTATCATTAAGTAACAGTTTAATTTAAAGAAAAACTGTGATCGTAAAACTGCACAGAACTTAATGGTCCTCTAGTTCAGTCTGCATCTTCGGGCCAGAATCTCACCTATAATATCCCTGCTGGATGAAAAGCCAGCCTCTGTTTGCATGCTCTCAGGAGCAGGGAGCTTCCTCCCAGCAACCGGACTGTGGCATTTTCTGAACTCTTACACACTGTCTCCCTGAATTCTGAGCCACGTACAGGACTGTGCTCGGCACACCCCTCCCCAGATTCCTGCAGGAGAGAGCCACTGTGCCATTGTCGCTGCTTCTTCCATTGCACCTGGTGACCCATTCCCATTGGTCAAGAGCAGGTCCAAGATAGTCATGCCGGGAGGCATCCACTCCCTAGAGGCCAGACGCCGGCAGCCAGCCCACACTGATCACTGAATCCAGTCTGTTTTATTCGACTTCACAGTATTTTTTAAAAAATGGAATTAGTGTCAACATTTAAAGAGATTTCACATTTTAAAAATCCAGGTTCTTACGGAGTATCTGTCAATACCGTCTTCATTCCCATATGCCAAGCGTTGGTGGGCGCTGACTAGAGGCTACTTCAGACACAGGGGCGTGGCAGTCTGCTGTTTACCGTGCTCCCCGCCTCTCCTGTCTTACACTTGGTTGGCTCATGTCATTTATCCTTAATACCTGGTCCCTGTAGGCAGCAGGGTTTGTCACCTGCGCTCCATATGGCTGGGCTTCCCGTGTAAGTAAATAGTTCGCTCAGCCAGGACCAAGGCAAACCACACCTCTAACAGCCAACTTGACATTCTAGAAAACTCCCTCGTCACTTTTGGACACCACCTTTGAATATTTGTCCTAAAGAAACACTTTTACACGTGTCCTCATTAGCATGGTTAACTATTTCACTGCAGCATTGCTTATCATTGTGACTAGCTGGGAATAACTTAAGTGCCTAGCTACTGGGAGTGGCTAAGTCAACCACAGTACCTCCATGTGGTAGAGTGCTAGGAAGCCATCAAACACAAAATAGCAATAATAAGATAGCCCTGTATGTTGAGACTTTGAAAAACCTTGATATGTATTCAAGTGAAAATAGTACACGGAAAGGTAATGAAAACATGTAAAGCAATGTATAACATATATACCATGTAAACATGCATTATAAAATGTAGAGAATGACACATTTACAGATAGATATATGTATGTAAATGAATAGAAAAAGCTCAAGAAGGCAATACACCAAACATAGCAGTAGTTACTGCTGAAATGGGACCAGAATCCGGAGCAACAGATGAGGAAGACTGTCTTTATTAGTACCGTTTCTTTTTTTCCCAGTGACAGTGTATTTATGCATTGTCTGGGTTGTTGAAATCAAATTCAAAAGATAATTCTTGCTCTGTGCAGAAGCTCATTCCTCAGATCAGGCCCATGGACATGGGGAAATCAGTCACCCGAACCCCACCTTGTTTGTGACCTCAGTTAATGTGCCATGACCTTCTAGGGAGTCGGTCCCTCGGGGCCTTTTGGTGGAGTTCCACTTTTAAATGTCCCCAGAGACACACTCATGTTGCCAGCCTGAGTTTTCTGATTTTAGGTTTGAAAACTATAGTCACTGTATACCTTATATAAATGGCCGTTTCTAAGCAACTGTGTACTAAGGGTACATCAGATTTACCAAAAATATACCCTGGGAGCCTCTGTGTTCCCAAACAGGGCTCCATAATGTAGCACTTCTGACCAATATAAATTCTTGTGGGCTCAGAGCACAAGGGAAATTCGTCCAAGTGTTCCAAACCGGCTCCAAATGGCATAGTGACAGCCCCGTTGAAAATAGCACCCAGAGGGCATAGCTCTGCGGGCTGAGTTGCCTCCTGGCCCCCATGTTTCTTCAGAGGCTCAGCCTAAAGCCTTGGCTGCTGCCAGCCTCCTTCACCTCCAGACAGATGCCTGGCTCCCGGGGAGGGGCTGGCTGGGTATTTCCACATGGGCAGGAGCCTCCAGTCGAAGCTACGCAAGACAAGATTGGGACTTGGTCTCTGAGTTAACCTCCAGAGGAGGGAAGTACTGCACATTATATCACAGACTCTCTGGGACACACTCGGTCTGAGGGCTAACCTGATGTTTACAGGAAGGCCTGGGGGGTCTCTAGCAGGCCAGGACACACATGGTGGGCATGCTGCCCCGGAGAATGGGCTCGGCCAGACAGGGGGACCTGATTTGATAGGGTCCGGAGGGGCAACACAAATGCAAATCGAAACCATAATGAGCTACGACGTCACAGCCATTAGACAGCTACTGTAAACGACGTGACAAAAACGAACAAACAGAGCAGCCTCCCCAGCAAATGGTCGGCGTTAGCGAGGATGCGGAGGAATTAACATCCTTCTGCAGTGCTGAAGGGAATGTAAAACAGCGCAGCCTCTGTGGAAATCAGCACCGCAGCTTCTCAAAAAGTTACACACAGAAATGTCATATGACCCAGCAATCCCACCTCTGGGCTTATTTCCAAAAGAACGGAGAGCAAAGACTTGAGCAGGTATCTGTGTACCCTGTTCACAGCAACATCCGAAAGGCAAAGCAACACAAATGTCCATCGACAGACGAATGGGTGACAACATGTGTTGCACACACAGCTTGGAAAGCTACTCAGCCTTACACGTGACTAAAGTCCTGACCACACGCTACAACATGGATGACCCTCGAAGACTTATATGAAGTGAAACGGGCCACTCATAAAAGGATAAATATTGTATAATTCTGTGTATACGAGGTACTTTGAATAGTCAGTTTACAGAAACAGGGCAGGAAATGCTGAGTATCAGGAACTGGAGAGAGGGTGGAGTGGGGAGTTATCGTCCAGTGAGTAGAGTTTTGGTGTGGCAAGGTGAAAATGTTCTAGAGAAGGATATTGGGATCGTTGCACAAAAATAGGTTCGTACTTACCATCGCTGAATTGTGCAACAAAATGGTTAAAATGGTAGATTTTATGTTATATATATTTTACTATAACTTAAAAAACTAAAAATGTAATGCTGTCAACAATTAAAAAGAAAGTTAAAGAAACTAAAAACTAAAAAGGAAGAGGGGTGACCCTTGGGACAGAAAGGCCACTGCGGTGGCCCAGTGCGGTGGCAGAGGAAGCCAGAAACACCCAACAAGGCCCTGGGCTTTCTCCGGCTGCCACCCGGGCTCCCGCCCCCTCTTAATGGACGGCTCACGTGAGCATTTTTACGGCAGGCATGAAAGCTGCTTCTGCGCTGCTCCTGACCGACTGTCATTGTAAGTCCAGACGGAGTAAAAGCCAGTAACACCTTCAGTCAGGTTGAGGGAGGGCGGCTCTTTGCTCTTCCTTTGGTGGCTGTCGGGAGGTGTTGGCGTTCACATTCAACTTGACAGGTGGGCTCAGTGCTCATTTTCCCTTAGAAGATCATACTTTTCTCCTTTGCTTTTTTCCCCTTCCTCAGGGGGCAGACAGATGTTAACTCCACACACCTATGTTAATGCAAAGGTAGAACTGCATGTGCCTGGCATGCCCACTGCTCGGGGATGGGTAAGGCCAGTTGGGTGGGAGGGATGTGAGAGCCGAGGCCCGGGCTGGCTTTGAGGGGTGCAGGGTGGCTGCAGAGGCCTGTTGTGTGGCTCTGTGGGACGGGGCATGTAAGCTGTGGCCAGGAGAGAGAAGGTGTGAGTGCCGGTGTGGTACACGTTCACAGGAGCCCTCGTCCAGAAATGCCCACCCCGGCACCAGGAGGGAGGCATGACTCTCAACTGTGCCCACAGCCGGATAAGACTGTGGGGCTTGGGAAAAGGAAGGAATCTGTGCGAACTGTTGCGATGAGTTAGCCCTGGGGCTGGGTCCGGAACCACGTTTGCTTGTCGCCGGTCCAAGGAACTAAGTACTTGTTTTCGAGGATACAAAAATTGAGGACCTCACGCAGCTTATTGAGCCTTGCTGTCACATGAAGTTTTAAATTTGCAAGTATAGAAATTCTGACTGAAGCCAAAATTATCATTAACAGGGTAAGTGCAGGTACAATTCTAAGACGGTCCTTCTGCCGTTCCGATCCCTACCCCCCGAGTGTGGATAAGACCTGTGATTCGCTGCCAGTCAGTGGAATATGGTAAAGGTGATGGGACAGCTCTCCTGTCATTACAGGGTGAGAGTGACAAGATTTTGCCCATGTAATGAAGGTCCCCGACCATCTGGCTTTGAGTTAATCAACAAGGAAAGTGTTCTGGGTGGGCCTGGCCTAATCAGATGAGCCCTTTCAAGGAGGCCCAGGCCTCTCTGGAATCAGAGACTCTAAGAAGCAGACCAGTCTCTCTCTGCCTCTTCTCCCCCATTACTGGCTCTGAAGAAACAAGCCACCATGAATTCTACAGTCACAAAGGAAGTGCATTCTGCTAACAACCTGAGGCTGCTTACAAGCAGATCCTCCCTTAGTCTAACCTCCAGCAAGGGCACAACTCAGCCAACACCTTGATTTTCACCTGTGTTCTTCTCACACATGTGAGAGAAAAAGAGCTGTGGCAGGGGTTCCTGACTGGGTGTTGGGAAGCTTCTCAGAGGACGTGGCTCCTTAGGTGTCTGTTGAGGGATTCATAGGAACCAGCCAGGCAGGGCAGCGAGGCCGAGGGGCAGGGAAGGAAGAGACAGGACACCGAAGAAGCAGGAGAAGTGCAGGCCCTGGGACCTGGGGAAGGTGAGCCTGTGGGAGGAGCTGCCAGTGTCTCAGAATGGCTTCAGCAGAGGGTGTGAAGGTCTTTAGACCTTGGAGGCCCCGGGCACTGTCATTTTCTGAGGCCCCACCCATACATCGTATCAGGCACATTAAAATTCACCACATTGCACATTATATATGAGCTATATATACTATATAACAATTGAGGCCAGCTGCAAAGACAGCTGGCATAATTTACTGTAGACATTTAGTCACACATGCATTACACTAGGCAACCTTTTTGTTTTATAGTTTTTTTGGGAGAAAACATATATATAAAGAGAGACTCTGGAGGAAATCTTTTTAGCTACATCTATAATAACTAACTGATAAACAAGTCCTGGAGAGTGGTCTCTGGGCAAATGAGCCTGGACATGCCCATGAGCTTGCATCCCTCTGGGCTTTGCGTATTCTAAGAGGAGCTTTGAAAAAAAGCCTTAAAGGGTTTTGAGCAGGGGCTGAGTGGGCAGCCCAGGAGGGCATTAATAGGAGAGTCTGGAGGCAGGGAGCCCAGACGAGGCCCACGCAGGGTCTGAGATGTAAGATTAGAAACAATAGCCTACCTCTGCTCCCAGGAAGCATGTATTTGCAGGCTTAATGCTTTTGTCTAATTCTCCAGTCTGGGCCTGGGTCCAATCCAACCCTTGGGGCCCAGGCTTGGAAGCTGAGCACCTGATGGCACAGAGAAGTAAGCCCCATGGCCTCCAGAGGGCGTCACAGGACAGCTTTTCTCAGGTGGGGGGCCGGTGGACTGGCGACTTAGTCGCTTCCCAAGGGACAACAGTTGGGCTGGGCTGGAAGCCAGCACCTGGGGAGGTCCCTGGAAAGAGCCAGTCTGGCCAGGGGAGGAGGCCTCAGCCAGAGCCAGGCTGAGTCTCAAGCTCAGACAGAAGAAAAGACCCCAGTGCATCCAGAGCCCGACTCCTTCTAGCACCTGGCCAGGACTAACCAGACCATCTCAACTTACCTAAGAGGAAACCAGGCCAGGAAGTGGTAGCTCTTGCCCAGTGGCCCAGAGTGTTTGAGAGGCCAGCCAGGACCCAAGGCCAGCTCTGTCCTGGCACTTGCCCTCCTTTAATTAAATGGGTGGCTCAGTACATTGCAGGGGTCAGAGACATGGCAAAGAATAATAACAAATAACTGAGCACTTGCTGCGTGCCAGACACTGTGCTAAGCCTGTGTTACCTCCTTTCCTCTTCATAACTGCCCTGGAAGCTGGGTAACATCACCATGTCCCCCACCGGAAAATGGATACCCAAAAGCTGAAGGCCACGCCGTGACTGAAGTCATGCAACTGTGCTTAACAGAGCCCGGGACCCCCAAAGGGGAGATCTCTCTCGACCCAAGCACCCACCGTTAATTTTGAGAGGAAAACAGCAGTGATGTTTACTGTCCTTTCTAAGAAGACGTAATTGTGTTCTAGAGCTGGGAAATAGAATTATGAACTATTCATGCTTTCTATAACATTCTAGTTAGTTGATCCTCAGCCAGGAAGTTAAATTGACCAGGACACGTCTTGCCCCAAGCACTCTGGCTGGTTGGTCAACGGAGACTTTGCCATGCCAACTTTGGGGCACAAAACGGGGCACAGTGCCCTTAGTCCAAACACCCAAATCCTCACACTTTGGCAGGAAGGACCCTTCATGATCAGCACTTCGGGGGGCCTTGAGACTCTGAGAGTGACAATGACCCGTCCAGAGTCACAGGACTGACTGACAGGCAGAACTGACAACAGAAACCCTTTGTAGCTCAAGCCTGAACTCTTAACCTGGAAGCTCAATTACAAATGGAAAAAAAAAACAAAAAACAAAGGACTGTGACCACATGCAAATTCACATTTGCTTTTTCCATTTCCCAGGGCAAGTGAGCAGAAAAGGGAAAACAAAGGGTCCATGAGAATGTCTGCTGAAGGCACACAGACTGGAATTGCGGCTCGCACTATGCTGAAGGCAAACAAAGGCACTTGGAGGATCCCCTGCCGCTACCCACCCCCGCCTCTCAACATTCATTTGACAAATGTTTCCTGTGGGCACTAAGGGGTCGGTGACCAGAGTGTTCAAGGCCTCAGCTCTCAAGGAGCTTCCATTCTAAGGATGAAGAGGGGCTCCGTAAACATGATACAGAAAAGAGCACTGAGTGCCATGAAGACAATAAAACTGGGTAATGTGTTGAAAGGGAGGTGGAATGGGACTGGGTAGTAGCCAGGTGTGAGAAACTTGGGATCCAAATAACAAGACACAAGAAAGTCCTGAGGAGAGAAAAGCACTCCAGGCAGAGAGGGGAGCGAGTACAAAGGCCCCGAGGCCAGAAAGAAGCTTGGCGAGTTGGACTGGCGATAAAAATACAGTGTGAGCTATGTGTGTGATTTTACATTTTCTAGAAACCACATTTTTTTTTAAATGAAAAGAAACAGGTAAAATTCATTTCAACGTGTTTTATGAAGCTCGGTATACAGAAAGATGTTTCTTAATAAGATATTTACATTCTTTGTTCTCCTACTAAGTTTTGAAATCTGGGTCAGGGTCACATTCCAAGTGCCCCATAGCCACAAGAACGTGGTGGCTAGTACTAGGCAGGACAACGGGCTATGGCAGCAGCCCTGGGAAAGAGGGCTTTAAGCCAGGAAGCCGAACTAATGATTCCGAATATCTCAGGACTAATCCTTGGAATCCCTGCAAAAGCCCCACGTGGGCTCTTTGGAGAAGCCGCCTCCTGGCGCAGGTCGGTGCACACAGAGGGGGAAGCCCCCAGCTTTTCTCTACCCGTGAGGCTTCTTCCCCCTCCTCCTCGGAGTCTGGTTTTGGGGAAGCGAACGACTGCGCACGTGGGAAAGCAGCGTGGCTGGCCCTGGGCCTGGAGCCACCTCCCTGGCCCATTCTGCCAGGCCTCATTCCAGATGCCAGCATCCGCCCAGGTAAGGTGGGGCCTCTCTGCCAGCTACCCGGCCACGCCCCTTGGACTCAATTTTGGTTTTCGGGTGCAGACAGGTCTGCATTCCTCCGAAGAAGCCCGCTCCCGCCTCATCAAAGCTGGAGAAATCAACAATAACACAGGACCTCAGCCTGCAGTTCCTGAGACCACCACGAGGGGCGCAAGCACTTAAGGCTGCTGCTGGCCTCTGCCCAGCCCCCATGGCAGCCTCCCCTTCCCCACTTCCCCACAGGGACCCCAGGCTGGCTAGCTCAGCTGAGCTCCCATCTCTGCCACGAAGTTCCTTCCACCAGCCTCGCCCCTGACAGAGCAGGACTATGTCCCCAGCGGTTGCCTGGGTTCCTTAATGTTCTGGGGCTTGGACCCCTGCCAAGATGCAGCTAGGGTGCCAGCTGTGAACAGGCCAGAGACACAGGAAGAAGAGTGGATGTGCCTCCCGAGGCCCTTCTGCTTGGTGTGGTGATAGGTGGAGACAAACAACGGTGAATCCAAAGTCTGCATTCCAGGCTGGAGCCAGGAACAAAAAAGATTCCACTGTTCAATGTTTTCACCCCCGAGGCTGAAATAACAGCAGAGGCCTGGCTACCCACGTGATGTCTGTGGCCAGAATAGGGCCCACATAATAATGGCTTAGATCAGGGAAGAGCCTTTCCATTCCATGGTACGATAGCGTCATAACAGCAAAACAGCCCTCTCCAAGCTGACGTGGGTACACGGTGGATGCCTTGCCGCTGCCCTCACCACATTTTTCTGTGCTCCAGTGTCATTCCCAAAACACAGTGCAGTAATGCCCTGACTATGGGAAGGGCTAGACCCCAGGGACCCTTGGCCAATCCCGAGAAGACTAAGAATTAGCCCAGCTGGTGCATCACCTCTTGGCTCACCCTCCCTCAGCCAGCAAGAGGCGGCTGTTTGGGGTGGGCTTTCTGGAAAGGAGGTGCTGTGCTCATTTTTCTAGAAAAACTCGAGTCGCTTGGTGACCATGCTTTAGCAAGAAAGTATCAAACTTCAGAAGGAGCCACCTCAAACAGCATGTCAAAGGCCAGTTCACGGAATAACATACAAGGTGCCACTTCCAAGCCGGAGGATGACATCAAATGACTGCACATCTGGAGAGATTCCAGTTGGGAGGACGGGAAGAAAGCAAGGTCTGGGAAGAGCACAGTGAGGAGGTGGGTTATGAGCAGGAACGTCAAAGAAGATCGTTTGGAAGGGGCCTGAGAAAAGTATAGGATTTAGAAAGAGAGGAAGAAGCAAAGGGCTACCTTCTGTTCGGTCCCTTTTGTTCCTCCAAGGAGCTAGAACCTGAGCTCAAAACTACTTACATGAGCCTTGGCTGAATAGCTCAGTTGGTAAGAGTGTTGTCCTGATAAGCTGAGGCTGCAAGTTCAATGCCTGGTCAGGGCACATATAAGAATCCACATATAAATAAGTGGAACAACAGCGTGGTCTGTCTTTCTTTCTTTCTCTCAAATCAATAACATTTAACAATTTTTTAAGGTATTTACATGTACTTTGAGAGTATTTTGTCCTTGTGGTAACCCTGTGAGGCAGGCATAAATCCAAAATCTCAATTCCAAATGCCAGAAGACTCTAAAAATGAAAATGCTTATGTAATATTTCTGGTGGTAAAACCTAATTTGAAATAACATGAGTCTTTATCCTGCTCAGGGTGACATTTATACTTTCGTAGCAAAAATAGTAGTGTGTCTGACTTGGGGGTGCTATCTAGATTCCAGTGGGGTGTTGTAGAATTACACATCATGCACACTTGTTCCCTTTCTAAAGTCTGACACATGCTGACCTCGGAGACACAGCTGGCCTGGACGACTTTAGGTGACAGATTGGGACCCTGGATTATTCCCATTTTACAAATGAGAAAATTGAGGCTAACACAGCAAGAGAAGCCAATTGTCTTAGCCTGCAGAGGTGCCAAGTGGCAGATTGAGGACTGTAGCTCTGGTCCCGTTTCAAATAAGGGACTGTGTTTCCATGAGGCTGAGAAAAGGCTAAGCCTGGATGACAGTGACACAGTCTGATCAGAGAGAAGACGACTTGGGTCATTCATGCCCCACTTAGATGCAAACGCCACTTAGCTGAGGGTGGATCTGGGAAGCAAAAGGGACCATGGTCCCCCTGAGAGACAGTGGGCTAGTATCTCAAGAGTGGCTGGGACCTTGGTTAGCACAGCGGCTCTGAGATCCGAATCCAGGGATTTCTAGGTCCTATGCAAGATACTCTGCTTCTCCAGGCGTCTGTTCCTTCTTCCATAATACGGAGGCAGTAACAATACCTGTCTCCTAGAGTTGGTGGAAATGTTAAGTAGGATATGTCGGAAGGCATTTAGCATGGTGCCCGGAACCCAGGAAGCACGCAGTCGATGTCAGCTGTGACTGTCATTCTCGAAGTGGAGCACGCCTACCTCTTGGAGTTCCAGGCCTCGCTATGGATGTGACGAGTATTTTTGGATCGCCAGTTTTGCTCGTCTTCAAGTCATCTGAATCGTTTTCCCCATTAAAAATAGCACAGGAGAAATCGACTTAACCCAACTAAACTGTACACTTAAACGTGGCTAAGATGGGCCCTGGCGGGTGTGGCTCAGGCGGGTGGAGCGCTGTCCCATGAATCGAAGGGTCGTGGATGTGACTCCCGGTCAGGGCACATGTCTATGTTGCCAGCTTGGTCCCCAGGACAAGAGGCAACCAGTCAATATTTTTCTTCCTCCCCTCGCCTCTCTCTAAAATCAGCCAGCATGACCTCGGGTGAGGATCTGAAAAAATGGTTAAGATGATGAATTTTGTTATGTGTGTTTTACCACAATTAAAAGTTAAGAAAAAATCTTAAAAACTAGCACAGGTATAGTAGGGAACAGCATGTATCAGTACATGAGATTTCCAGGAATTTCTAGCCATTTGTGGGTCGGGGAGAGGAAGACAGGGATTGAATGCGGGAATGGGGGAGAGGCAAAGTTCATCCATCCCAGTTGGAGAGATGTGAGAAACTCTCCCAGAGGCCTTGTCAGCCCGTGCTCCTGAACTTGGCCCAGGGTCACAGAGCTGGATGCGCTTTGTAAACACAGGCAAACCTGAGTTCTACAGATCTCCAGGACATGAATGTCACCAGCACATTCATCATGCACTTTAGGTCCTAGGCTGGGCACTGGGGCAGACACAGAGTATGATGAGGTCCCTGGCCTCAAGGCTCTTCCCAGCTAATGGTGGGCACAGAAAGGTGAAGAAATAACAGTAGCAGCCACTGACTGTGATAAAGTGCTATGAGGTAGCTTCAGGGTTCTCCGAACACTTTGAGGTGCTTTGTGTAGGGCGGCAGGGGCTTGGGAAGGACATCGTAAAACACCACTTGAGCTTGGCTGAGTCCATTTTCACTAACTAGTGCTTCTCCAAATTCAGCATGCATCAGAATCGCCTGGCGGACTTGTTAAAACCCAGAGTGCTGGTCCAGTGCCCAGCATTTCTGATTCAGTAGGTCCAGGTTAGGGTCCAAGTATTGCATTTCCAACAAGCTCCCTGGAGGGGCAGCTGCTGTGGTCCAGGGACCACACTTTGAGAACCACTGAACTAGATCAAGAAGAGAAGGAAGGGCATGCCAGGAGGTGTTGGCAATGTATGCAAAGACCTGAGGGGTGAAAAAGCAACAGGTGTTGAGACAGCAACGAAAAAATTTGTGAGGCTGGAACACGGTGGGTTGCCAGGTACAGATGAGGATGGACTCGTGTGCCAAGCCTCAGAATTTGGACTTGGTCCTGGAAGTGAAGGGCAGCCAAAGGAGGTTCTTGCAGAGGGAAGAACACGAACAGATTGGCACTTAAGCAAGATCACGTTGGAGGGCAGGTGGAGTGAGGAGGAGAGAAGGGAGGCAGGGAGACTCTTGAGGATGCTGTCCCACCAGGCTGTCACATCACACTAGCCTGAGTCTTAGTGGTACCCAGAGTCCTGGCAGTGGGAAGTAATCAGACGCCTAGGCAAGCAGAGCCTCCTGTAAAAAAACAGCAACATGGCAGCCACTCAGAGGGTTTTGGGAAGTAAGCACAGGAGCGAGCCCTTGGCATGCTCATCATCTCATCAAATCCTCCTAACAGCTTGTGCTCAGCGGCTGAAATGGAAGCTTGGAGAAGTTCAGGCACCTGCCCAAGGTTAGGACAGAGCCAGGTTCAAACCCAAGGGTGGAGCCATTCTCCTCCCCTTCTGCACATTTTCCCACACCAGTTCTGTAGGAGCTTGCCTCGTTCCTCCAGGGACTTTGTGGCCGTGTGTGTTGTGAGAGCTCAGTGTGTCATGTAGTACATGCCAGGTGCAGGGATGGAGTTTCCCCCCAGCTCCTGTTCCCACTTGTCATGAGATCAAGGGTTTCCTTGGGGGGGGGTCTTCATGGGAATGGAGAGAACTAGGAAGGCAGGACTTTGCTGGGCATTCCACTTTCCCCATGGAGCAATAAATGAGGGTCTCAAAGAGAAGGATATCACCCTGCCTGTAAGCTCCACTGACATAACTTGGAAGAATTCTCAGACACTCTCGGGTCAGTGGGAAAGAGCATAAAGCCAATTCTGCTAAAATCCCAGGGATGGGAGCAGTGAGTAGAGTTCACTTGCCAGGAAGAGAGGGAGGTTTTTTAATGCACTCAAGCAACTCAATCAGCAGCCAGGCACAGAGAGATGTGGAAGAATGAAAGAGGAAAGGAAGGCAGAGAGGGAAAGGCCCACCGACTCGGAATCAGGAAAGAGGGGTTCAGGAGTCCTGCAGCCACTTGCAGGCTGTGTGACCCTGGGCGAATCCCCTTCCCTCTCTGGACTCCAGTTTCTGCAACCAGTGAGAACAGATTATCTCTAAGCTCCCTTCTCACTTTGACATTCTTTCCCTTTTCAATGTACCTGAGTGTGACTTTTCTAGAAAAATGTCAAACATTTCAAAGGGCAAGCTCCTATGTTTGCCAGACATCTTTTGTCACTCCTGAGCTGGTCTTGTCTCCATTCATGGAGGATTTTCTACAATGTATGCATTTTCTAATTTCTCCGGCTATATTTCCTTGTTTGCATTGGTCGAATGTTGCAGAAACTGGGCACTGTTTTTTTTAAGCAAATACACAGTTCCATGCCAACAGGAATATCCTGTTTACAAGAGCCTTCTTTTACAAGGTACCAGCTGTTTGGAAACATTTGTGTATTGCCACATCAGAATAATCTCCTGATAAGCAACTATTTTTTTTTCTAGTAACATGATTTTCTTTAATGTAATCACACACTGGGGTAGATGCTCCTTAAAATGCAAATGCTCAGTATGTTTATCAAGATAACCCGGTTTCTTCTTCTCCTAAATCAGTTTGCTAGGGCTGCCATACAAAATACCACAAAGAGGCTTAAACAACAGAAACTGATTGTCTCGTAGTTCTGAAGACTTGAAGTACAAGATCAAAGCGTCGGCAGGATTGGTTCCTCCCACCGGCTCTGAGGGAAAATCTGTTCATGTCTCTCACCCAGCTTCTGGTGGTTTGCTAGCAATCTTTGACATTCCTTGGCTTGTAGGAGCACTGCCCATCTCTGCCGTCTTCTTCACGTGGCATTCTCCCTGTATGCATGTCTGTGTCCGAATCCCCCTTTTTTATAAGGATGTCAGTCCTATTGGGTTAGGGGCCCACCCTACTCCAGTATGACCTCATTTAACTTAGACTTCCAACTGCAGAGACGATCATTGACTGGAATTGACCCAGAGCTGCTTTGAAATCCATGGCTGTGTTTGTTCTGGCCGCACTTCCCTGGGGCTATTCCCAGCCATTGACTGAGTGCGGCAGCCCCGCTCCTGGGAGACGCTGGATGCCTCTGAGAGGTAACATTGGTTCAAGGACTCCCCAGCAACCTTGCTGAACCTTCCTTAGACTACGTGACAATCTAGGATGCTTCCACACCAGCTTCTTTCCTTGTCTCCTTCGCTTGGGGTCAGACTTGCATCCAACATTGTTCTGTTTCTGGAGATAACTCCACAGACAACTTTACTCCCTCTTCTGCCCCTGGAGCTCCCCCAGCCGTCCACTGCTTCCTCCTGGCTTTCCCTCCCAGGGGCTTCTCCTAATAAAACCCCTCCATGTCTGATCCCACCCAGCACCTACTCCATGGACGGCCTGGACCATATAAGAGACACACCGAGTGGTCAAATTTACAAAATGTAGTGTCTTTAAAACCATGATGAGATACTGCCTCACACCCAATGGCAGGTAGTAAAACTATAAGAACAGAAATGCAGCCAATGAGGTGTATCTGAGGCATGATTATTGCTAATTGAAAACAAACAAACGGAAAATAACGTGTTGGCGAGAACTGAGAAACTACGACCCTTGCACACTGTTAGTGGGAATGCGAAGTGGTGTTGCCACGACGGGCAAAAGTATGGTGTTTCCTCAAAGCACAAAACATAAAAGGACCCCACGATTTAACAATTCCACTTCTGGGCATGTATCCAAAAGAACTGGAATCAGGATCTTAGATATGTGTACACTCAAGTTGGAGCAGCATTATTTATGGTAGCTAGAAGGTGGTCCAACCTGCCTGACCAGTGTAGCTCAGAAGGTTGGGTGTTCTGCAAAATGAAGGGTCACCGGTCCAGTTCCCACTCAGGGCACATGCCTGGGTTACAGATTCAGTCCCTAGTCAGGCGCATGCAGGAGGCAACCAATTGATGTTTCTCTCCTTCTCTTCCTCCCTCCCTTCCCTTCTCTATAAAAAATAAATAAATAGAATGTTTAAAAAACAAGATGGTATGACCTAAATATCCATTAATGGATCAATAGAAAACAAAATACAATATTAGCCTTTAAAAGGAAGGAAATTCTGACTCGACATGGATGAACTGGTGGACATTATGCCTAGTGAAATAGGCCAGACACAAAAAGACAAACAGTGTGTGATTCCACTTACATGAAATACCTAGAGAAGTCAAATTCACAGGCAGAAAGGAGAACAGCTGGGAGGACAGGGACATGGAGAGTTACTGTTTGATGGATATGATGGAGTTTCAGTACGAGAAGGTTAAAGGTTCTAGAGACCGATGGTGATGATGGCTGCACAGCAATGTGAGGGTAATCGGCACCAGTGAAGCATGTCAAACTGGTGAAGGCCTGGCCGGTGCGGCTCAGTGGGCTGGGCATCATCCCGCAAAGCAAAAGGTCACCGGTTCAGTTCCTGGTCAGGGCACACGCCTGGGTTGCATCCTGGTCCGGGGGCAAACCAGAGGCAACTGATGGATGTTTTTCTCTCACATCCACGTTTCTCTCCCACTCTCTCCCTCCCTTCCTCTCTCCCTAAAATCAATAAGGATGACCTTAGGTGAGGATTAAAACAATGGTTAAGATGGCAAATTTTATGGTGTGTCTATTCTATCACCATTAAAAGTAAAACACAATAATCCTTGCCTCTTAGAGAGTGCAAAGGTTGAAGAACACCAAATCCTATTGGTGAACACTTAGGGTACTCAGATGAAAAGGCCAGGGCAGCGTGGAGCAGGGCATTTACTCTTCAAAAGGCAAATGGTCTGAAGGTTCTGCCTACCAGTTTACCACCTTAAAACCCGGAGTCTGAGCTTCCGCCCGTGGAGATGATCCTCACTCATACCTCGTTTCAGCGAGTGTTATGATTCACCAGACAGTGGGTAGTGAATTGGAAAACAAGTGTATAGTGTTGGCTTATTACATCATAAACTAGTTTTTTAAAAAATAGTGTCTAAGTGAGAGAAAGACAGAGGGAGGCAATGGTTCCCAGCAGGCAGATTCCCCACTATTTTGATCATTTAAATGCACCCCTTTACCTCCACTGTGTCAGGAAGGTACCAGATGCAGAAATAGCCAGGCTTTCCCAGAAAAGAGTTTTTTACTTTCAAAGACAGAAAATACAGACTCAGGCACAAGTCAAGGGGGTCTGACCAAATATCCAGTAGACAGAAAAGAAGAAAATCGTTTCTGATGTTAATATTTTCTTTCTAGCCTCCTACCTTCAAACTTCCATTATAGGAACTAGTTAGGGGCTGGAGCTTGTTAAGGTTCAAATCCTAACTCAAGTACATTATCTTGGGGAAGCTATATAATCTCTCTGTGCTCCCATGTCTTTATCTGTAAATCGGGGGTAGAAACAGTGACTCCTTCATAAAGGCATAAGTGTTAACGACAGCTAGAAATGACTGCACGTATCTAGGTGCCAGACATTGTTCTAGGTCTTTTATATACTTGACTCATTTAGTCCTCAAGCCCAGGATGACCTAATTCCAAAGTGAATGGTCCTGCTATCACATGACGCCGCAGTGTAGTCATTGAGGAATGCATGTAAAAACTGTTAAGTCCGGCCTCGGTAAGCATTTAGCACTTGTAGCATTTTCCCTCTGTGTCAGGGATGCAGATCTGAGGTTCAGAGAGATGAAAACACTCTCTAAAATCACAATACCAGGAGGCTGTCGACCTGAGGATTAACATTGGTCATTTCCTCCCCAAACCTTAACACAGCAGGCAGAGATCAGAGGAGACCGGTCATCAGGAAGGTAGACGGGTCTTTGGGCTGGACTTTGAGAGAAGAGAGATAGAAAAGGAGTAGGAAAGGCATTGCAGGCACAGTCAAAGTCCCAGAGACGAGGACATGCAGGGTCCATCAGCATTCTGGGAATAACACACAGAGGGGTGGGCTTGGCAGGGGTCCTGGGAGCAAAGCTGGAGAGTACTGTGGACCCTGTCACAGATAATTCTGAATTCCAGACCCAGAACATACTTCACCAGCTCCTGGACACTCACAAACCTGACAACCTAGCAGTCTACTTCTCAGAATATACCCTACGTGAAGCCCTATTCATGTGCACCAGAACACAGACACAGAATGCCCACAGCAGCATTGCAAATAATGGGAAGAAACTGGAAACAAGCATAATGCCCATCTACAGATGAATGGGTAACAATGATGATATATTCACAAAGTGGGACACTGTGCAGAGGTGACCACAGCCCCAAGCAGTAACACAGAATTAATGAGTAAAGAGAGCAAACTGCCTATGGTCTGATAGAATATGGTACCTTTTTATGAAGCAAAAAATAACTAAACTAAATAATGGATTGTTTTCCTAGGTATAATCCAGAGTGACATCTATATTTTTGAAAAAGAATTCAACGAACAGAAAGTTCAGGAGAGTGGCCATGAGGGATGGCCTACCAGGCTCTGTGGAGGGGTGAGTTGCAGAGGCTGGCCCAGCTGGTCCACAGTACTAGAAATACTCTGGTTTCTAAGTTGGGTGGTGGCTTATGCTATTCATTTTTTAGAATTCTATTTCAAAGTGTATATGTGTAGCATATATGTTTTTTATAGACATCATATATTGCCCCCTGATACTAATAATAATTTTAACAAGAAAAAAAAGAGGTGCCCAATGGAAATGCACAAATAAATTGAGTGAGTGAGCTCTAAATGAGAGCCATTTGGAGCTCTTGGGAATGAGGGGCTTCAGGACCACTGGTGCTCTCCCCAACAGCTCTTCTGCAGATGGGCGATACCATCCCAATCTTCCATTCATCCAACAGCCATGCCATGTCCCTACCCTATGCCACAGATTTGGGGATAAAGAATAATTGGTCCTTGGTCTAGAGGAGCTGAAAGAGTTGGGTGGGTGTGAATTGCAGGGACCCAATGTCAGGAAATCGGGGCTTGGCTTCCCTGGGCCTCAGATGGTAGCCTCAAGGATGTGCTTCAGAGGAGGCCAGTTGGCAAGAACAGAGCTGCTTTCATCACTGGCATAGAGGTCCTCCTCTGTGCAGGACCTCCTTGTTGCTTTCCACTCAGTGACAGACAGTTCTGGCACCGGGCTTCATCCCACTATTACACCTGACTTCCCGACTCGTAGCCAGCACGCATCCGCCCATCCTTTTCTGACCCCCAGGCCCTGTGGCCTTGGCCAGGCAGAGTTTTGGGGCTGTCCAGATGTGCTGATGCTAACCTGGCGTTTTATCAGCAGCCCCAATCATTGTGCAGGGCTCTGCTCGACACTAGGGTGGTGCTGGAGGGTACTAGACACGACTCGCCCTCTCAGGAGGCCCCACGGTTTAGCTGCGTCTCTGAGAGCTAAGCTGTTGCTCTTTCCAAACACGTTGGCAATTTTAAAACACCTCCAGAAAATAAAAACATTACATTTTTCTTGTGACTCCAGTATGAGAGGATTAGTAAAGTAGTATTTCATTTCTTTCCATTTTTTTTTATCCTCACATGACGATGTTTTTAAAGAGAGAGGAAGGGGAGAGAGAAACATTGATGCAAGGGAGAGGCATCAAGTGGTCGCCTCCCCTACACACCCAGACCGGGGGTCGAACCTGCAACCTTTCAGTTACTGGACAATGCTCCAACCGAGCCACACCAGCCAGGGCTCATTTCTTTCCTCTTAAAAGAAACCCTTTCTCATCTGCCTTGCAATGAGCTCTGGATCCCCAGGACTGGGAGCTACATCTGGGAATGCCTGTGGGCCCCTCACGACTCAGCATTGGAATGGCTCATTCACTCGGAGGTCCCCCCTGCTAGGAGAGATACTTGCTGAGGCCACTGACACAGCCTTTATCTCCGTGTTGTCTGGGCCTGGCTCGGAGGAGCTGCTCAAGCCAGTGCGGTTGAATATCTTGAAGAGGAGAAACTGTTTCTGGATTTTGATCACATATCTCTCCTCACAGGCTCTGCCTTCTAAGCTGTGGAGTCCTCATTGTCCTCTCTGAGCTTCTTGCGTGTCCTGGCTCCCAGAGAGGCCTCAAAGCTACATTCTGCAATCAGGGTGTGTGCGCACATGTATGTATAGATGCATAAATGTGCAATCCGGTTATTCTAGTTACACAGTATCACACTGAAAGCCCCACAGCACCCAGGTGTCCTCATTTATGAGCTTAAAAATAACCCCTTCATCCATTCAAAAGTGACTTAGGGTTTTACAAAGTAAAAACCCTTCTGCAGCCGTTCACTCGGGTCAAAACTCACAGCCACCTTGGCAGGTAGGTATGACTCCTCCCTCCCATTTTATAGATGGAGACACTGAGGCTAGGAGAGGAAAATGGATTTGGCCCAACGTGAACAGACTGAAGGCTCCCAGCCCTCAGTTCAGAGACTCTGGAGCACAAAGCAACAACTTGTAGAGCGGAGGTTGGGGCACAACACCACATGGCATTAGGTGTCTGTCCTGGGTGAGTGCAGCCATGAGGTCGAATTGCTCTGAAGCCTTGGCTTATCGCTGAGGTTCTCTGTTCAGGTCAGGAGCTCGTTTCTCAGGACGGGCTGAACTGGCGAGCGGAGGCCCATGGTGACAAGGGAAGGCCCACGGTGACAAGCAAAGGCCCATGGTGACAAGCAGTGTGCTTTGTGCCGGTTCTTCAACAAGTTCCTCGGGGCTCCTACTTCATCCGGGCTAGCAGCTCTGCTTCAGAATTAAATTAGCTGTGTGTCCTGCCTCCTGGAATCCACAGAGGAGACACTTCCAGCTAGGGCTAGAAGCCGGGGTGAGAGCCAGAGAAGCTTCTAGGGGAATGAAAGCCAGAGCTGGATCTTCAAGCAGGAGTCGGAATGAGCCAGGCAAGGGTGTGATGGCTGAGAAGATGGGGAGATCAGTTAGGGAGACAGGAAGACCAGTCAGGGAAAAGGCATTAAGACAGGGAAAGATGCTCATCAATAGACAAGTGAATAAAAAGGTTGTGACACATTTGCACAGTGGAATACTACTTGGCCATAAAAAATGAAATCTTATCTTTTGTGACAGCAAGGGTAGACCGAGAGGGTATTATGTGAGGTGAAATAAGTCAGACAGAGAGAGTCAAAATACCATATGATTTCATTTAGATGTGGAATCCAAAGAACAAAAGTAACAAACAAAATAGAAACAGACTCATAGAGACACAGAGAACAGACCGACAGCTGTCAGAGGGGAGGGAGTTGAGGGGCTGGGTGAAAAAGGTGAAGGGCTTAAGAAATAAAAAGCAGTAGTTACGAAATAGAGACGTAAATTACAGCATAGAGAACACAGTCAATAATATTGCAATAACTATGTATGGGGCCAGGTGGATAGCTGAAATATTGGGGGGACCATTCTGTAAATGACCTGATCTCCTAACCACTTTGCTATACATCTGAAACTAATATAGAATAATATTGAATGCAAACTGTAATTGAAAAATAAAAAATAAAACAAAGACAGGGAAAGAGCTTAAGCAAAGACACACTTCAGCTTCACCTACACCACCTTCATGACCTTTATTACATCTGACTACCACCTCTACCGATAATGTTTTTAATGGACTGTTTCTAAGATTTACACGCATCTATTTTTAAAAGGCACACTAAATTACGAGGGCTGCTTGCTAGTTTCTTTTTTCCTGATACACGTTAAAATAAGCACCCAAGTATTCAAGTGAAAAACGGTCATCCTTTTACCCGCCTAAAATGGTCTGGTATAATCATCAAGTAAATCGGGTCCTACGTTTAACAAACAGGGCACAAAGGTGTGGCTGTGAGTAAGAACGTGGGGTGTGGAGGAAATGCTAAGAACAAACGTGAGGCGCGAGTTGTGATGAAGTTGGAGACCTGAGTGGGGCCTGAACTTGAAAGGACTTGTGTGCTCCTGGCTAAGGAGCGCGCTGCGTCATCGCAGCGCTGAGAATGGGGAAGTCATGGAAGTCAGTGCTCTGAGCAACTCAAAGAAAGGACAACCGTCACCTCCTTCTTCTGGCTCAAGTGGTCTTTTGAAGGGTCTTATTTAAATATAATTTAAATTTTTTATTTATAGACAAGAGAGAGAGACTGACTTGTCGTTCCACTTATTCATGTATTTACTGGTCGATTCTTGTATGTGCCCTGACCAGGGATTAAACCTACCTGCAACCATAGTGTATGGAGATGATGCTTTAACCAACTGAGCTACCTGGCCTGGGCTTGAAGGTCTTGTATTAAAGGGTTACCTTAAACTTCAATTATGAGAAATTCTTGAGGAGGCATATCTCTAAGAGAGAATGAGCCTCAGAGTCAGAAAACCACGTCCCTGACAGCTCAATAACTTTGGGAAAGTCATGTAACCTCTCATAGCCTCGAGCATTCCGTCTGTAAACAGGGTGCATACCAAGGCACCTGGGGGAGCAGCTAGAGGTTTCGGGCCACAAGGCTCCTTGTCTGCTTCCCTCTAGATCAGGATTTCTCAACTTGGGCACTAGGAGCCCTTGGAGCCCGATAATGCTTTGCTGTGAGGGGCTGTCCCATGCGATGTAGAATGTTTAGTAGCATCCCTAGTCTTTACCCACTGGGTGCCACTAGCATCTTCCCAGTTGTGGCAACCAGAAAAGTCTCCAGACATTGCCAATTGTCCCCCGGAGGAGAAGGGTGTCACCCTGTTTGGACGGTGCAGTGTCCGGTCCTGGTAGTCCCAGCAGTGTTGGCTGAAGGTGGACCCAGGGGAACAGAAACCTTCCTGCAGAGGAGCTCACACACCCCCAGTTCAGAACCCCAGATGGGGAAGAAATGGTTGATGAAGGAGTTTTTGTCATTGACTTGGTCACTGAAAGGGTGACTCACTGATTCCCTTTGTAATGTCCCCAGGGAAGGACACACCAAAGAGGATCACGTGCTCCCAGCTCTCAAAGGTACGGCCCAATGCTCTCCGGCTCTGACCTGTCCCCCAGGATAAGGCAGACAGCGGGAGGAGAAAAGACCACCAGGCTTAGAGCAGCTTACTGGGAACAATCAGAATGATGACCCGACTTGGTGGTGGACTCACACTTTCCAGGGCCTAGAACCTGGCCAACCTGTTCTTTGACTCATGAAAATAATTATAGTAATAGAATCTCTTAAGCATCTACTGTATACCATTGCACATGCTTACCTAATCCTCACAACAATACCTTACCCCTATTTGATACAGGAAGAAATCGAAGCCTTGTGGGATTGGGGAATTTGCACCACATCTCATGGCTGTTAAGAAGAAGGCAACAGTAAAAAGTATGGACAGCAGGCTTTAGTCTAGGCCTGTTTGATTCCAAATCCTTTGTTATTGCTCTGGTGTCAGGCTACACGTTCCCCTTCCTGACCGTGCCGTGAGAAAAGAAGACAGCTGCCACACGGTTAGGGTTTTGAAGAGCCACAGCCATCGGCTCCTCAAGTGCTGCTTGGGGTGACAGAGCTTGAAGCCACGTGCACATAAAACTGGCGAATGCAGCCTCTGATATTCCCAACCTTGTAAAGTGCAGGTACAAAAAAACCCTACAAAAATGTATAGAATTGTGATTTATTACAGACACCCGTTTTTAAACTCCTGTGCACACCTATCTCTATATAATTGCATATATGAGCTTACAAATAATATAAATATAAAAATAAATGGTGTATGTGTAAATACAGATAAGGGTGTACAATGGGAAGAAGGGTGCCGTGACACTTTTCACTGGCTGGGGAGCAATGAGAAAAGGACGGAGAACGAGAATCATGCTTTGATTCACATTCATCACTATGTAAATTCTGGTTTCAGAAAGGTGCTGGTTCCGTATTCAAACTACTCATCTGAAGATGTCATGGAAAATGCAAGATCCTGCAGGGGGTCCTGGGTATAGGCCAACCTTGTTTTATTTCACTTCACTTTATTGCACTTTGCAGATACTATATATATTTTTTAAACAAATTGAAGACCCTTACTAAGACTCTTCACCAGCAAAAAGACGACTCACTGAAGGCTCAGATAATGGTTAGTAATTATAATTAAGGATTTACATTGTTTTTAGACATAATGTTATTGCATACTAATTAATAGACTACAGTATGGTGTAAACATAATTTTAGCCTGGCTGGTGTAACTCAGTGAATTGAGCGCAGGCTGCAAACCAGAGGGTGGCAGGTTCAATTCCCAGTTGGGGCACATGACTGGGTTGTGGGTCCCAGTAGGGGCCACGTGAAAGGCAACCACACATTGATGTTTCTCTCCCTCTCTTCCTCCCTCCCTTCCCCTCTCTAAAAAAATGAATAAATAAAATCTTTAAGAAAACATAATTTTATAGGTACTAGGAAATAAAAACATCGTGTGACTCGCTTCATTGTGATATGCACCTTATTGCAGTAGTCTGGAACCAAACCTGCAATATTTCTGAGGTATGCCTGTACAAAAAATGTGGTGACAATGGCCCCTGGAGTTGTGCAACACACCCTGGTGAGGCTGTTAACAACATGCAAGGAACTTTGAGTTGGCTGGTCTTGAGGTCAAGTTCAGGCTCTGTGGAGGACTAGCCATGAAACTCTGGGCAGGGACTCAGTCTCCCTGACCCTCAGCTCTCTCGTCTATAAATGTGAGTAATAACATTCCTGGCCTCCAATGGATATTAGGATGATTGAATGAGCTAATAGTAGCAAACAGCTCCCACACTCTTATTTATAATGCAACTGACACTATAATACTAAGTATTTTACATGGGTTACTCAGAAACCGTGGGCAGAAGGTACTGTTATTATCCCCATTTTTACAGACCAAGGTAGGCAAGTTAGAGTCTCTGCTCCATTTACAGTGACAGACCCAGGATTGAAACCCAGTTCAACTACAGAAGCCATGTGCAGCCATGCTCGCCTAGAAAATCTCCCTGACGCCGTGTGCCAAATGCTTTGCCCAGTGCCCTGGACAGAGTAAGTGCTGAAGAAATGGTTGTCATTGCTAGTACTGTTGCTGCTCATGACTGCCAGGTGGCTGCTATATTCCAGCGTGTGGCTTCTTTTATACACATTAGCTCATGAAGACTTTGCAACACACTGGCCATGTGAATATTAACCCCATCTTACAGGTGAGGAAACTGAGGTTCAGAGAAGGTAATTTTCCCGTAAGAACATACTCAGAAATCTTTGTATTTGCTTCTGTCCCAGAAGGTTATTCCTATGAAACACTGATTATCCTATTTAAATGCTTCTGGTGAATGGAAAGCATCATTTCTATCATAGTCTCTAGAAATTATCTCCACCCTCACCCCAGCTGGATGGTCCTTTCTGAGCCAAACAGGATTAGTATGTCCTACCCATCATTTATCAAGAGGAGTCTTGCCTTAGCTGGTGTCACTCAATGGATTGAGTGCTGGCCTATGAACTGAAAGGTTGCTGGTTCGATTCCCGGTCAGGGCACATGCCTGGGTTGTGGGCCAGGTCCCCAGTCAGGCACACGCGAGAGGCAACCTATTGATGTATCTCTCACACATCCATCCTTCTCTCCTTCTCCCTCTCCATCCCTCCCCTTCTCTCTAAAAATAATTTTTTTTTAAAGGAGGAGGTCTGAATTCCTAGGAAAGGGGAACTTGGAATCAATCTTCAGTCAACACTTGTTCCAATCATCTAAAAATGCCCAGAGAGGTAGCTGGACAACTAGGAGCACGTGAAACGATGAGATGTAGTGATACAACAGTGTTTCAAAAGATAAGATATAGAATGGTGAACGTGGTAATAAATTCCAGCATATTTATTTCCTTGTATGTATATTGTTTTTGAAACATATCACCAACAAAACATCTAGGAGGTTCCTTTTATTGTTTTGTTTTGTTTTACATATATTTTACTGATTATGCTATTTCAGTTGTCCCATCTTCCCCCCCTTATTCCCCTCTGCCCTGCACACCCCCTCCCACCTGCATTCCCCACCTTTTGTCCATGACATGGGTCATACTTATAAGTTCTTTGGCTTCTACATTTCCTATACTATTCTTAACCTCTCCTGTCTATTTTCTACCTATTATTTATGCTACTTATTCTCTGTACCTTTTCCCCTTTTCTCCCCCACCCACTTCCCTGCTGATAACCCTCCAAGTGATCTTCATTTCTGTGATTCTGTTCCTGTCTTAATTGTTTGCGTAGTTTGTTTTTGTTTTTGTTTTAGGTTCAGTTGTTAATGAGTTTGTTGTGTTTTACCATTCATAGTTTTGATCTTCTTTTTCTTAGATAAGTAAGTAAATCCCTTTAACATTTATATAATAAGGGCTTGTGATGATGACTTCCTTTAACTTGACCTTATCTGGGAAGCCCTTATCTGCCCTTCCATTCTAAATGATAGCTTTGCTACATATAGGTCCTTGCCTTTCAAGACTTCAAATACTTCTTTCCAGCCCCTTCTTGCCTGAAAGATTTCTTTTTAGAAATCAGCTGACAGTCTGATGGGAACTCCTTTGTAGGTAACTGCCTCCTTATCTCTTGCTGCTTCTAGGATTCTCTCCTTATCTTTAATCTTGGCTAATGTAATTATGATGTGCCTTGGGTTCACGCTTTCTTGGGTCCAACTTCTTTGGGACTCTTTGAGCTTCTTGGACTTCCTGGAAATCTATTTCCTTTGTTGGACTGGGGAAGTTCTCCTTCATTATTTGTTCAAATAAGTTTTCAATTTCTTGGTCTTCCTCTTCTTCTGGCAACCCTATGATTTGGATGCTGGAGCATTTAAAGGTGTGCTAGAGGTTCCTAAGCCTCTCCTCATTTTTTAAAAATCTTGTTTCTTCCTTGCATTCTGGTTGAATGTTCATTCTTCTGGTCCACATTGTTGATTTGAGTCCTGGTTTCCTTCACATCACTGTTGGCTCCCTGTACATTTTCCTTCATTTCACTTAGCATGGCCTTCATTTTCTCCTCTAGTCTGCGACCATATTCAACCAGTTCTGTGAGCTTCCTGATTACCAGTGTTTTGAACTGTGCGTCTGATAGGTTGATAGGTTGGCTATGCCTTCATCACTAGTTGTATTTTTTTCTGGAGCTTTGATTTGTTCTTTCATTTTGGGCCTTTTTTTTTTTTTGTCTCATTGCTCCTGTTACATAGCAAGGGGCAGAGCCTTAGGTGTTCACCAGGGTGGGGCAACTCTCACCACTAGGTTGTGACCCTGTACGTGGGGGAGGGGATCGAGAGAGAACTGTGACACTTGCTCTGCTCTCTGCTAATTGATTTTCAGTCACTTCCCCGCTACCCATGGTTAAATTAGGCCCCTCTGATGCTGATCCCCATGTGGGTGGGTTTGTGTATGTTCTAGGACCCTGTGGGTCTCTCCAATGAACTCCCCTATGAGGCTGGGAGTTTCTCTCACTGCCACCTTGACCCCCACAGGTGTTTTCAATCAGAGGTTTGAGGCTTTATTACCCTGTGCTGGAACCCTGGGTTGCGTTGTCTGTTTCACTCCCCAGTTGTTTCTCCTGGTTTATTTGCCCACAAATGTGGGACCGCCCCATCCACCAGCCGCCACCTCGCCAGATCCACCAGCCACTGCCTTGCCACAAGTCCTCTCCACCCGGCTGCCTGTCTCCACCCCTCCTACCAGTCTGGGTGAATGTTTCTTCTTTAACTCCTTGGTTGTTGGACTTCCATACCGTTAGATTTTCTGTTAGTTCTGGTTGTTGTTTGTTTTTAAATTTGTTGTCCTTCTTTTGGTTGTGCGAGAAGGCACAGTGTGTCTATCTACACCTCCCTCTTGGCCAGAAGTCAGAGGAGGTTCCTTTTAATTGAAGATTTGGTCTATGGAGTTCCTGCTAAAAGCTCACAAAGCCTGTTCTGTGCCTGAAATGGACTCTATTTTAATCTTTCTGTAATGATGCCATTATTTTTATAGCTGTTTCCACAATCCCATACATTATATGCAAGTTATGGTCTCTTTCATGTAGGTATGCACTGTCCCTTGGAAATGATAAATTCCCTCTTTCGTGATAAAAACACTCAACATTCTAGGTATAGAAGGAATTTACCTCAACATAATAAAGGCCATATATGACAAGGTTACAGCTACTATCATACTCAATGGTAAAAAACTGAAAGCTTTTCCTCTAAGATCAGTAACAAGACAAGGGTGCCCACTCTTGTGATTCTATATGATATAGTGCTGGAAGTCCTAGTCAGAGAAGTTATGCAAGAAAAGGAAGTAAAATACATCCAAATCTGAAAGAAACAAGTAAAATGCAGGTGACATGATCTTATAAATAAAAATCTCTAAAGACTCCCCCAAAACACTGTCGGCAATAATAAACAAATTCAGTAAAGCAGCAGGATAAAAAAATGACCATACAAAAAATCAATTGTATTCTATACAGTAATGATGAAAGAAAAGGTAAGAGAATGATTCCATTTTTAATAGCATCAAGTATTTTAAAAAATACCTAGAAATTAATTTAATCAAGGAGGCGAAAGGCTTGTACACTGAAAACTACACAACATTAATGAAAGAAACTAAAGAAGACAGAAAACATACCCAATGTTCACGGATTAGAAGACTTAATATTTTTAAAATGCCCATATGACCCAAAATTATCTATAGATGCAACGCTAGCCCCATCAAAATCCCAGTGGAATTTTTACATGAATACAAAAGCAAAAATACAAAAGTGATGTGAAGGAAACCAGGACTCAGATCAATAATGTGGACCAGAAGAATAAACATTCAACCAGAATGCAAGGAAGAAACAAGATTTTTAAAAAATGAGGAGAGGCTTAGGAACCTCTAGCACACCTTTAAATGCTCCAGCATCCAAATCATAGGGTTGCCAGAAGAAGAGGAAGACCAAGAAATCGAAAACTTATTTGAACAAAAACAAACAGTCTTAAAATTAATATGAAACCACAACAGATTCAGAATAGCCAAAGTGATCTTGAGTGAAAAGAATAAAGCTGGAGGCATCACACTTCCTGAATTAAAAATGTACTACAAAGCTTCATAACCTAAACAATATATTACTGGCATCAAGGCAGACATAGAGACCAACAGAATGGAATAGACCACCCGGAAATAAACTCATGCATATGCTGCTAACTGATCTTCAAAAGGGTGCCAACAATACACAATGGAGAAAAGACAGAATCTTCTGGTGTGGGCAAACCAGATATCCACACGCAAAAGAATGAAATGGAACCCTATCTTACACCTTACACGAAAATCAACTCAAAGTGAATTAAAGACTTGAACATTAGATATGAAACCATAAACCCCTAGAAAAAGAAAAGGAGATAATCTTGACATTGGTCTCGGCAATGATTTCTTGGATATGACACCAAAATCCCAGTCAACAGAATAGACACATTGGGAGCATATCATGACCACATCATAGAAACTTCTGCACAGTGAAGGAAACGATCCACAAAGTGAAAAGGGAGAAATTATTTTGCAAACCATTTATCTGATGAGGGGTTAACACCCCAAATATACAACAAACCCCTACAGTTCAATAGCATAAACAAAATAACAACAACAACAAAAACCCCAACCAGCTTAATTTTTTAAACAGGCTAAGGCATAGAACAGACATTTTTCCAAAGAAGACATACAAATGGCCACCAGGTATATGAAAAGGTGCTCAACATCACGACTCATCAGATAAACACAAATGAAAGCCACAGAGATATCACCTCACATCGGTTAGTACAAATATTATTTAAAAAACCCAAAGATATGTGTTGGTAAGGATGTAGAGAAATTGAAACACTTGTATACTGTTGATGGAAATATAAAATGGTGCCACCTCTAGGAAAACATTAAAAAAGGTCTTCAGAAAAATTAAAACTAGAGCCCTGACTGGTGTGGCTCAGTGGGTTGGGTGTTGCTCTGCGGACCACAAAGGGTCACTGGTTTGATTCGCCATCAGGGCACATGCCGGGGTTGTAGGCTAGGTCCCCAGTGGGAGGTGTGCAAGAGGCAACTGGTTGATGTTTCCCTTCCTCCCTTCCCCTTTTTCTAAAAGTAATTTTTTAAAAATCTTGAAAAGTAAAAATGAAAACTAGAGCTCCCATATGATTCAGCAAGCCCACTTCTTGGTATAGATCCAAAATAATTGAAATCAGACTCTCAAAGAGATATCTTCCCTCCCATGTTTATTGCAGCATTAATTATTCACAACAGCTAGATGACAGATGAATGGATAAAGAAAATGTCACACATACAAGGGAATATTATTCCATCTCTTAAAAAAAAGAAGGAAATCCTACCATTTCTGACAACTGGGTGGACTTGGAAGACATTATGCTACGTGAAATAAGCCAGAAGGACAAACACTGCATGATTCCACTTGTATGAAGTATTTAAAATAGTCAATCTAATAGCTGCAGAAAATAGATTGGTGATTGTCAGGGGAGGAGAGAATAGGGAGTTATTGCTTAATGGGTATAAAATTTCAGTTATACAAGATGAATAAGTTCTAGGAATCTGTTACACAGCATAGTGCATAGGGTAACACTATGATGTTGTGCATGTAAAACTTTGTTAGGAGGATAGATCTCATGTTGTGTTCTTACACACACACACACACACACAGATGTTCCAAAGGAACATCTGGAGGTAATGGATACATGTATTACCTTGATTGTGGTGATGGAATCACACATGTGTATGTCTATATTCATTGAATCATATACATTAAACATGGGCAGAGTTTCTGGTGTATAATTATACCCCAGGACAGCCAAATAAGAAACAAACAATAAAAAATCTTGTTTCATTCCCAAGGAATTGAAATACCTGGTGTATTTTGTTCACTAAATGAAAATCAATCCTTTTGGGAGGGAGTGAAGGACATTGTTTCCCATTCACTTCCAGGATAAATAGACTGGAAGTCATGCTTCTCTTCTGGTAGAACTCTGCAGAAAACTGAAATAGAGTGGAGGATGGGGAACGCATCTGACATGGCCTAGAACCAAGACAAAGCTTGTGTATACCTGGGCATCCTTTAAACCCCACTCTGCACAGAGAGCAGTTAAAGAGAAGGTCTGCAAAGGCTCTCTGATGAGTTGTCCTGGCCCGGAAGAGGAAATACAAAGTTGCTTTGAACCAAATCCTTGAATTTGAATCCTGGCTACGCTGTGAGCTAGCAAATCTCTCCCCCTCTCAGGCCTTCAGTTTCTGTGTTGAAAATGGGGTTAAGGCAGGCCCTACGTTCCTGACAGCCTGCCTTGGGTCAGGTCCTCGGCAGCTGCTTCTCACACATGCTTTCCACAGCCTGGCCTCACAGGCCCCCATGATCATCCCCACTCTACAGATGAGGTGTCTGTTGGATGCACTTACTACATGCATCTCTCCTACCAGACTCTCAAACAGTGGACCACGGGGACCATATAATATCCCTTTGTGTGTTGCCAAGCACAGAAATTGGCCCACTATCATTATTGAGCAGATGTTTGAATAGATTTGAAAGAGAACCATGTATGACACAAAGAAAATCATAAACGTTGAAGAGCGTGGAGCTTACCAGTTTGAAAAGTGGAGCCAACTGCCCAACCCCCAAGGATGACAAACCTTTCTCATTTTTAGTTCAGCTTCTAAGTATGACCATCACCTGATAGTAACTTATTTTTGCCTCCTGTGAGTCACAGAGCAAAAGGCACTGTCTCCAAGCCACCAGGGCAACCTTTAAACAAATGGCCCCATAATGAATAGTTTTGGTAAAGTAACTGCTGTTGCATACCTTGTCATAATACGGGAAAACTCTGTAATTTGTTTAGTGCTCTGTATTAATAAAGTCTGTGTCCTATCATTTCTAAAGAGTCTCTAAGAATGCTTGTTAAGGTGGCCAGTGAAAAGCCCCATGTCATAGCTCAAGAGAGTGGCCTGGGGTTGAGGCAGGGCTATAGAGGTGACTGTCATGGGAATGAGCCCTGTGTCAGTCACCCTGACTCAGTGAGTTTCATCCAGAAAATGGGCTGGGCTAAGGATTAAATGGATATAACAGACACAAGTGTGCAATGTAACTGCTAAGGCCCGTATAAAAATTGCACACTTCCCTCCCCCCACATTTGGAGTTCGTCTTGTTTGAGAGCTAGATACGTCACAGTGACAGAACCCTGGAGCTGCTGGCACCCCAGCACACATCCACAAAATGAATCACATTTGGGTTGTTGGCAGAAAATATTGTTACAGGAGTGTTCATGTAACTCAGGATGACTTTAAAATAACTTTTACCACCCCCCCCCACTCAATAAAAGGCACACTGACCACCAAGAAGAAAACGAAAACAGATTTCCATGTTGAATTCTATCTCAGAAAACTGGAAATAAATATCACCAAACAGGTTTCAAAGGGACAATCCTAAAAGCTTGAACTCTGGGACAATCCATCAGTTTCCTATAGGCAAAGTACCAACTTCTAGAAAGAAGGCAGGAACAGCAGGTGACAGGGCGTGACATTTGACAGAGTCAAGGACAGGGAGACCCCTGAAGGGTAGTTTCCTCAGGTAAAGAACACAGCAAAGGGGGAAGCCCAGTTCAATATAACAAATATTCATGTGGGTACCCACTTTGTGCTTGGAAAAAATCATAGCATATTAGCATTTGCTGAATACCTGCTACGTGCTTGGTGGTTTCATACGCACACATCCATTCATCCTCACACTGGTCCACTCCAGAAGGTGCTATTGCCCCAGATTTTAACGATGAGGTAGCTGAGGTTGCAGTACAGACTGTCAGGAACTGATAATCCATTCCATTACTCCAGGTCAGGAGTGAGTGTTTAGTATTTCTAACACTCCTAATTTCCAGAAAGGATCTGAGACATCTGTGAGAGGGGCTTTCCAGGGACGATGAGGTAGAAAGACCCCAGTGGTTGAAGCCTCCTGCAGCCCGAAGAGTCCAGGTTACAGAATGGGGTACATACAAGGAGCACTGGAGGCACATAGGAAGTAGCAGGTAAATGGTGTCGTGATTGCTGGGAGTGGGCGGGGCTTGTACTGAGCACCTACCAAGAGTTGTAAGATACGGGAACTGGGGCCCGCTGACTGCCTGTGTGTAGGGCTTGCACAGCACCTGTCCTGTGCTACAGGTACCAGTATTCTGGGACCTGCTGGCTGGGGAAGGGGGCACAGGGACGAGGCCTGCCTCAAGCACACAGCAGCAACTCTGTATTTCTTATCTTGCAGTCACTCTCAGTCAGGTATGATTATTCCTATTTTGCAGTGAGGGTATTAGATTCAAGCAGGGCCGGCTGAGTGCACAGTTATAGCAGGGCTGGTTTCCAGCTGAGTGCTCAGGGTTGCTTAAGAGGAGAGGCAAAAGCCATCTCTCCTCTCCTCCCCTCAGCCACCGCCCCACCCATAGAAGAGCAGAGACTTCAGGGAGACCTCCATGTCAAGTTCCAAAGTCTAGTCAGCTAACGCCAATGACACCTGCTACTTATTGACCTCTTATTCTGCACCAGGCACTTGAACGCATGCTCTCACTGTATTTCGTTAACTTTGTTCGGGGATACTATCCACATTGGCTAAAGGGAGGCAGCAGTCCAGAGCTCCCAGGAGCAGGAAGCCAGGATGTGACAGCCAGGATGAGAAGGCACCTGGACCTGATTTCAAATTTCGTTAACACCGGGTCAACCACAGCAGAGAGGAAGGGGGCGCGCGTCTCCCACGCAGAGGTGCGGCGCTGGGGACCTGCGGCCTGGACCCGTCCTGCGCCAGGCTGTCCGGCGGGGGGCACTGTAGACCGCTTGCCGCCCTGCACCCGCCTCCAGCTGTGGAAGCCCAGGGGCCCCGGTGCCTTCGGGCGCAGCTCTGGTCCCCGCCCTGGCCCCAGCCACCCGGGACACGGAGCGATGACCAGCCTCCGGGCGAGGATGCCGGAGAAAGCGGATAGAGCCCGCGGGGCCAGCACGGACACCTGGCGAGTAGTAGGGGCGCGGCCCCGGGTCGGCTCTTCGCCTGGGTGCTTCTCGCGCCCCGCCCTGCGCGCGTACACTTACATCTCTACTTGGGCAGCGGAAGGCTCCAGGGACCAGATCTCCCCGGGTGGACGTGGCGGTTCCAGCACTGGGTCCCACCAGGGACCTGCGGATTTAGACTCGTCTGGCTCCGAACAGAGAAGAAGAGGGGAAACCTGACAGGAAAGCCGGGACTCCAGGAGAATCCCCGTCACATTTGAATGTCTATCCGCTACTTCCCCACCCCGCCCACGCTGTCACCTCTCCTTCCGCCCCGCGAATTCCGTACCCTACGCAGGTCGTTCACCGAACTCTGACATAAACCCGAATTTGATCAGCGTGTTTGGGGCCAGGCCGCAGCCCAGCAGGAGCTCTGGCCCTCGCCAGAGCAGCTGCAAGTGGGCATCACTGTCCCGGGGAAGGGGACCCCACCTCGGACCAACGAAGGTGAAGTCACGCTTTCTAAAGTTACTCCCAGGCGAGGTATGTGGCGTCCACTGACTTTGACCCTTCCCTGTGGTCACCTGGGACACAAGCATTTAAGGTGGGCAGTTTAACGAGGTGATAACGAAGTGAAAATGGCCTTACTAGTAGCCTCTTGAATTTGAATCTGGGATTGAAGCATTTTTGGAAAGAGAATTTTATGAATAGGTTACTCTCATGACATTCTGTTTCCAGTAACAACCCCTGCATCTTAATTGGTCATCATTACCCTGTTAAAAGCGTTGTAAGACCCCTCCAAGTTCTAAGAGTACAAGGGAAAGAATGTTTCTGAGATTTACCATAGGGCAGGAAACATCCTATTACTTTTTGCATTAGGTTATACATTAGCATACTTGTTGAATTGAACTTTCCGCTTTGGAAAGATTTTAATATCTTTCCCGTTCCCAACTAGTCTCTGGAAATTTAAAAAGGGGTGGTGGGAGGACTGGTGATGTGTATGCCACAGATGGAGATGGAAAAGCTGCCCAGAACATGTTGACATTTAAAAAAAAAAGTTAACATCCCCCCACACTTAAAAACTATCATATTAGGAACAGAGTATAATGGCAAAAGTTACTTGTAGAACATCTGTTCCTTCCAATGGGAGGGTTTCTTTCCTGCCAAGAATTTATGAATTTTATATAGGAGCTTGGTTCTGTTTGGGGAGGGAGGAAGGAAGCTGACCAAGGCAGCCTGCTCCTCAGTATGGAATGCAAGAATACTTGGCTCCTGACTTGTAGATGGTTCTTGAAGCTGCGGATGGGGCAAAAGTCACCCTTCAGAAGGACAAGGCTAGGAACGGAAAAATCTCAAACTGCCACCCTGGAGTAGAACAATACAAGGGAAGGTCAAGACTATGGAACTCGAGGACAAGACTCCCATTCATAGGAGGCCTAATCCTTTTAGAGAGTTTATTATTGGGATAAAATCTTACTAACGTATATCAGTTCATTTCAAATGTTCCTTTTATTTTGACATTAGCCAGATAGGAGGTCATTCATTCATCTCAAAAATTGCAGTCAGTCCCTTCATCTGCAATCCATTGTCTTTTGCTGTTGTTCGGTTGAGCCTGATGGCTGGAAGGTTAAGCACCCAGGGGGTGCTCAGAAAAGCCGGCTGGCTGAATAGGGCACTAAATGGATTAGCAGTTGAAACATTAATGAGCCTCTTTTGACTCAAAGCAAGTTTATCTAAGTAGATTTCCAATGCTCTCCTTTTCTGCATCAAAAGAACTTCCTGTTCTTGCAAAAGTGTCTGTCCCGCACAACTGAGGTCAACTTCTTGCATTTTCAAGTAGACCATTTTAGGTTCTTGATCCTTAAGGGGAATGAAGTTTTTGGTTTTTTTTTTTAACTCAGAGAATGTCAGATGTAATATTTAAGAAAGTAATAATCCATTGAAATATTAAGAATTTAAATTGTTCCTGTTTGAAAGCAAAAGAGAGAGATTAAAAAAAATCCCAACATTTAAGCGTGTGCTACATTCAAGTCCACAAATGTTTATTGAGTGCCTACTACATGTTAGGCACTTTTTAAAGGCATAACCTATCCCTCGCTGTAGATAGGAGCTAAACAATAAATGGGTAGGTACAGTAGGTATTATATTCCAGGTACTGATAACTACCATGAGAAAAAGTCAAGCACATTAAAAAGGTAAAGTATAATAAGGGTGGGCTGGGCTGGCTCTTTTAGTCTGGTCATGGGAGCCTGCTCCAAGAATTGATATTGAATGGCCCTTCTAGAATTTTGCCAATACAAATGTACCCCCAATCACAAAAAACAGGTGTATTTTACCAAGTTGTATAATACTCTATAGGCTTTCCCCATTCCTGTTAATGCCTGAACATTCTTCTGTGTGTAAAGAGTGTAAGACTCCAGAACATGGGGCTGGTGGAAGCAGGTTTAAATCCCGTGACTCACTAGTTTTGTGATTTAAGGCAGGTTACCTAAACTCTTTGCCTCAGATTCCTCATCCTTAAAATGAAGAAAGTAATATCTCCTGCCTCATAGGTTTCTTTTGGGAACGAAATGAGAAAAAAAACATGTAAAATACTGAGTATAGGGACAGCATGTAGTAAACCTTAGTGAATGTTGGCTCTTATTTATTGTTTACCAGATGATTTTAATAGAGCATGGTAGTTCATTCTAAGGACTTTCTAGGGCTTACTTAACTGATGCCCTCCTATTAGATGGAAAGAATTGGATATAAACCTAATCCCTGGGTCTTGCTTAGCAAGTTAATCTAATGTGCAGGCTGAGGATGAGGGTCTGGAAAAGTCTTAGGCTGGAATGAGGTTCTGCAGTAGCATAACTGGGAGACCGGGCCTCAACTTTCTCATTTCTGCAGAGGAACCTTCAGGTGAAATGTCCCTTGAAACGAACTCCTTTCCGCTTGGTCCCTCATTTGTTCCCGGAGCCCTCACCGGCTCCCAGACAGTGCTTGCATGCTCTGAAGGGCCTTCCCTGCCTCTGAGATCTGAGTCATTTGTTCATGCCCTACGGCACATACCCAGATCTATTTTAGGCTGAGATCCCATTTAAGGGAAAATGGATTCTCTTTAAATATTGGGAGCAATAGGGAGAATGTTGGCAGAGCAGTTTGGAAGATGGCAAAGAGGCAGCATTTCCCGTGGGACATGGCTGAGAATGTGGGCTCAAAGTGCTACACTCCAGAAAGAGAAAAGGAGAGGGAGGGAGAGAGAGAGAGAGAGAGACTGTACTCCAAGGTACCACTCCTTTCCCTCTGCTTTCTTCATTCAAGGGGCCTCAGAATGGATGATCTTCAGCAAAAGATGCATACTATTTTTAGACTTACTTCCAATTGGCCCAACTATCAAAATGACTGCCGTTCTTTATTTTAATGGAATACAGGTATCAAGTGCCTTGGAGTCAATGAATGCAATACCCAGGAAGAAAAGCAATGGCTTATTCACTCGTGACAGTTTTGCAGAGGCTCTGGGGGTGCTACAGTGCAGAAACAAACTGCCTCTTCTTGAGTCATTATCCAAACGGGAGCAGAGAGCAATGTGATGTATATATATTTTTAATTTTGAGGGTACATTTATTACAGCTGGGGACAGTGGAACAAGGAAGGACTTAGCATTGTAGAAGCAACAGGAGAGCCTAGGTGGGGCTGCTCTGGCTCACTGGAAAGTGAGGGAAAAGGGGGCTGAGGAGACATGTTCAGGGGTAAGCCTGGGTGAGCTGATGCCGCCCTGTGCTCCCTTGGTTGCAAGTCTTGGGAGGACGCTTAGAGTTTAGGAGATATACACCCGTGGAGGGAGAAGAGGGGGAAGGGAAAGGCCTGGGCATGCTATCAAATGTGGTTTATTTCTGATAGAATGACAGATAAGATTATGTTTCTTATTAGAAAGAGGGTTGGGTTCGTTTAATTTTGTCCCAAAAGCTTCCTGTGCACCAAACAGATCACCTGTTTAGGTTAAAAAAAAAAAAGAAGAAGAATGCATTCCAAGGAGATGAGGAGCAGATAATTCCCCACGTGAAGTTATTTTTCCTTTATCTGGGAGTCAGTGGGATGTGGCAGAAGGAGGCTGAGCTGAGGAGTCAGGTAGATCTGGGTTCCGATCACAGCAGTGTGGCCTTGGGCAAGTCACCCAACTCTTCCAGGCTTTCATCTCCTCCACTACTAAATGGGCATGATAACAAATTCCTAAACATGTAACAAAATTTTTGGCATACCTTAGGTGTTCAGAGAAGGCGACTCTCTTCATCTACCTCCAGCTCCCTCAGCCAGCAACTCCCAAGTTCCATGTACATTCATCCATCCTGACACACAAGAAATATTTTCCTGTGCTCAATGACAATGGAGGTATGAGCAATGGAAGAGTTAAGAAGAAAACAAACAAGCCGACCAACCACACGTCCAAAACCTACAATCTAAGAAATTGTTCCTCCTCACCCATTTTCTATTCCAGGTTTTATGTTGCCAGCCTGGGAGTGTGGTCAAAGCGAATGTTAGAAACTGTTTACCATGGGACAGGTAGTTAAATAGCACGTACAGCTGAGGGTTTTGTTATTAGAAACCTCAAATAATTTTTCCCAGACTTTTTTTTTTTTTAATGAAGAAAGACATTTGACAGAAGAGTTCAAATATGTACGGAGGCAGAGGACTTTTTACATTTTTTTTCAAAGTGCCAAGTGTTCTAATTAAGGAAGTAAGTGAGACATGCGTGTCCCTATACCTAGGTGTTATTTGTCAGTTGCTAAAGAGATTACTGACCGGCTTTGTGTTGCAGGAGCCCAAGCAGCCTCCACCACGGATAGTGAAAACCAATCTATCACAGCCCCTTAATCAGTGCAAACAGTAGGCCAAGCAGTTTTATCAAACCTTAACATACCGTGTAGAGTGTATATCAGGACAAGAAAGTGAAAATAAAGGAGAAGTCTAAAACTGGAAGAGGTCACAATTTTCCAAATGCAAATTGAGATCCAAACATGAAACAATAGTCATCTTCTAATCCTTTTACAAAGGCACAAATTGCAAATCAGACTCTGAGGCCAGAGTGGCTTTGCCTAACAAAGTCTTTAATGCAAAGAATCCCTTAGGCAAAGTCTCCTCTGTTTCTCAGCTGCTTTGGCACCATGAGAGAAGTCAGTCCTGCTCCCTAGCTATAAAGTTCATTTTGCCTGAAACAAAATCGGGTTGTTCCTCTGGTCTAGGTGTGCAATCGTGGAATCGTAAAAACCTAAGGGGACTTGGTTTGCCCGTGGAGCTCTGTTTTGCCAGAATCTTATTCCAACAGAAGTTTGTGATATTTTGTTGAATAAGGCCAAAACCTTCATGCTAAACCTGAATAACATGTTTTACATGCTTTAACCTGTACCTGATAAACAAGTTGGATGTATCTAAAATAATAAGCAATCAAGAAAATTGTAGGGAGAAAAAATGGTATATAGGATTGTAGTTAATGTGGGTGAGTCTCTCCAACAATTATACCATCACTTTTCCAAAAGAGGTAAACAGTTTTTACTTGGGCTAGGATGCTGATTTTTGTGGAACAATTGTCCTAGGAAAGAATATGTGTGGACACGCATATTTATATCCACTTACTCATCTTTGGTTTCCCCCCTCCCCTTTGCACAGAGGCTGGTAGCATAGGCCCTTGAGCAGATTGTATATGTTTGAATGAAAGTTCATGACAAAAGAAAGCAGAACAAAGCCAGGATTATATTTTAACTCTTTTCTGGAGTGGTTCCTATGTTCTCTACAGAGGGACATGGTAGTGAACGAACAGTGTCTATCGTGAATGGCTGGTAACACAACAGTGCAGAAGGACTGTAGAGAACAGTGAAATGAGTTTCTGGCCATCAGAGCACAATGTCTCATCGAATATAGTATTTTCCTTTTAAACGACCCTTGTTTGCATGGTGTTTTTAAAATTTTTCCTTTGAAGCTTCCCTTGGCCATCAACGATTGGCCAGTTAAGTGAGATCTAGGCACTGGTTGGTGTATTCAGATCCTGACTTGATGTGACCCTTCCTCATTGGGGCAGACCAGCCTACCCAGAAGTTTAGAGTGGAAAATGCCTTCTGTAAGCTCTTAAAGTTATTTTTTTAAAAAAGCTTAATTATTTGTCATATGTTCACAGTATACTTATAGTTTTGCTCTTGAAAGGCACATGAGTTATCTAAGGAGAAGGATAAAATATTTCCTTTTTCCAAAGTTTGGCTTCCTGAAGGCCATGCCCAGTGGTTCCCTAACTGCTTCCTGTGAGTCAACTGGCACCTCTCTCCCGCCCTCAATATAGAAAAAAAAAAACCCACATCAACAAAATTCTTTCCAGAATTAATGCAGAGAATCACCTAAAATAGATTCCAGGATTTCGGGCTAAATAAGTGATTAATTTATTCAATTAAATTCAGTAACTATGAGAATTCAAGAAAATATTTAAAAAACCTCTCCTGGAGGCCTTGCCGGTTAGCTTAGTTGGCTCAAGCATTGTCCTGATATGCCAAGGTTGCAGGTTCGATACCCTGTCAGGGCACATACAAGTGTCAAGCAATGAACACATAAATAAGTGGGACAACAAATTGATGTCTGTCTGTCTCTCTCTCAAATCTATAGCTAAAAAGAAAGGAGAATAAGAAAAGAAAAGCTCCCTGGGCCTCACAGGAGCACGTGCTGTTTGGAGGATCCAGACCCATAAAATCTTGTAATATAGAAAGCTAAGAATTTAACAAAAGATCTAAATCAAGTGAAATGGAAGGGGCTTTTTAAGAGCTGAGCTTTGAAGATTATAGAGGAGCTTGTGAGAGGAATACGGGTCTTTCCAGAAGCAGAGAGGCCAAAATTTGTAAGTAAAAGCTCAAAGGCTGAAACAGGCATAATGTGTTGGGGGTCCAGAGCAGTGTAGTATGGCCCATCCAATGGTTGGCTACTTAAGGAAACAGACAAGTAGCTAGGGGCCAAAATTGGAGGAGTAACCATGTTAAATCTTCATCCACTAGGGCCTGGGGACCCTGGGGAAGTAGGGGAGGGGCTTGACCAGATCTGTTTGACCTGGTGAATTGTGTGCTCAGACAGAGGTGAGGACAGAAACAAGAGCTTTTTCTTAACTGAAAGTGCAGTTTGCTCTGGCTGGGTGGCTCATTTGGTCAGAACATCATCCCAACACACCAAAAGGCCGTAGGTTCAATTCCTGGTCAGGGCACATACCTAGGTTGCAGGTCCCATCCCAGTCAGGTTGCATACATGAGGCAAGCAATTGCTATTTCTCTCTCACGTTTGATGTTTTTTTTCTCTTTCCCTTCCTCTCTCCTCCTCACTAAAATCAATGAACATGTCCTCGGGTGAGGATTAAAAAACCAAAAACAAAATACTAAAACACTGAAAGCGTAGATCAGTACGTTACACAGTGACCAGCTCACAAAATATCTGAAGGACACTCCCTGTCAGTCGGCCTAGACAAAAGAAATAGCACTTGGAACGGGAGACAGAAAGTCTACGTCTTTTGATTCTTAAACAGGTTTACTGGAAGAACCTGGATATTAGCAAATCCTTTTGAATTGGGGTGTATTTATTTTGCCTACAGCCCTACCTGCCCAGCAGACTGATGACAAAAGCATTAGAGAAGAGCTTTGAGTATGTCAACAAGATGAGAAACAAGGACGAAACAAATGCTAACCTATACAGGGAACCTCAGTTCAGTCATCTGTAAAATGGGGATGAGAGAGGGAAATCCCACCCTTACCTTCTGCTGTGAGGATTACTTGCGGTGAATGTTTCCTAGACCTGGCAGAGTTGCATAGAAGTAAGTGGCTCGGGTCTGGCAAGCGGCATGCTTGTCCCTACTAAAAATTATCCCTTCCAATTTTGTCATGTCTCAGAGGCTCTGCTTCGTGTTTTGCAACGATTCACTATCTCCCTGGCTTTCAGTGAGTGTGCCTAGAGTTCCTTCAATTTCCCTGTAAAGTTATTTACCCATTTTAGCTTTTAAGTGGGTATGCAAGTATAGCGTCCGAATGCATTGGCTGGGTGTCATGGCGGTCTGGCTGCCGTGCAGTCACTGATCCAGTGCCAGTGAGTATAGAGCCAGATGTTCAGGTGAGATAGGCATTATAACCACACTCACCCTCCCAGCCCTAGACACTCTGAACTGGACAGATTTGATGGTTTGCCCCAGTTAATTTTATTTTTTAATTTTTCTTAAATTTTACTTATTGATTTTATTTATTTACTTTTTTAAGGATTTGTTTATTTTTAGATGGGGGGGAGGGAAAAAGACAGAGAGGGAGAGAAACATCGATGTGGGCAAGAACACTGATCAGTTACCTCTCATGCCCAAACCGGGATCCAACCTGCAACCCAGGTATAGATTCTGACCAGGAATTGAACTGGACACCTTTTGCTTTGAGGAACAATGACCAAACAACTAAGTCACATGGGTCAGGGCGAATTTCATTTATTGATTTTAAAGGGAGAGAGAGGAAGAGAGAAGAAAGAGAAAGGGAGAGAGAAACATTGATTTATTGTTCCACTTAGTTGTGCATGTATTGGTTACTTCTTATATGTGTCCTGAATGGGGATTGAACCTGCAACCTTGGCTGGTCGGGACAATGCTCTAGCCAACTGACCTACCCAGCCAGGGCTGCCCTAATTGATTTTAGACTGTCAAAACTCTACCTGAAGTTGACTCTTTTTATCTATCTACCTATCTATCTATCTACCTATCTATCTACTTACCCACCTACCTACCTACCTACCTACCTATTTTTCCATAAAGAGCTACTTTGCTTGTCTCTTACTCTGTTTAGGTAATGGCATGCAACATAGACATGAAGAGAAACATAAAAGGATGGCAAATGGTCCTCACAGTGTTGGCTATCATTATAATTATTGTATTGTACCAGTGAAAACTGTTCTGTGAGGTGTACATGTCAAAGGGATCCTGGAAATGTGAATGTACTTTTTATAGTCGTTATTACGTTAGATCTCTATTTATTTCCTCCTTTTCCTTTAAGAACAAGTGGAGAAGGACACTTGGGAGGACCGGTTGCAACATGCTGACTCATCTCGGGTGCCTGGAAGACTGAAGCGATTTGAAAAAGTGATTCTATCAACGGCATTTCAGAGATAAACTCCCGACATGCAAGATTCCAGAGAAGCAATCCGATTGATGTTTCTACCCCATGGGCCCTCCTCTCCCTGCTACCTGGCTGCGGCCGCTCAGAGATCGGCCTGAAAGGATCCGTGTTTAAGCTATTTTAGCAGTTGGTTTCCCCCACGTTTTGACTATGACCAGACATTGAAGCTTTAGGCACTTCCTAAGGGTTTAAAATTTTATTTGTTTTTCAGGAGATGATGAGAAATTTACATTTCTGTCCTGCTGAAGGTAAACACTTCCAAAAGGTATTTGTTCTCCACTCTCATTTTAGTTTCAGTTAATGTGAAGGAAAAAAAAAACAACTAACTACTTTCATACAGCATTGTGATTGTAACAGTAGGTTCAGAGTCGCAAAAAAGAACGCTATTCCACAGCATTCATTGTGTAGAGTTCTTGGTGGTTTTATATGAAATCTTACTGAACGACTCTGCACATGAACCACAGTTTCCTAAACAAACTTTAGGAGGCAGATTCAGCTTCAGTTTAGCAAACATGCCACTACAGAATAGCCTCTGGAAGGCACTGAGAAAATACGAGAAAATGAAATAACTACATGAAATAAAATACACAGTAAATAAGATGATAAATGATAGAATACATAAAAAGCTTTGTGTGGGACTGGATGGTGCTGTGGGTGTGTAAGAGACAAGTGGGGAGGGAGTACAAGGAGAGAGACTGTGGACTGTAAACTCAGGTAGGTGCGGCGTTGTGCCGAATAAAGCTTCTGAAGCCAGGACACAGAACAGGTGGCTGACGTAGGCTGCTAAATTTAGATACTCCTATGTATCAAAGGACACCAGGTACCATCACTGCTTGTTTTACTATTTTCCCTGTGGACTTGCTTTCATAGCCTAAGGACTGTTTCATCTGGGCTTTCTAATAGGTAACCAAATTATATGTAAAAATTGTTAACCTCCAAATGTAAAATAATAACATTGCCTTCTTCTAAAAGTTAGAACAAGTTGAGAAAGGAAAAGACTTATTCCCCTGACCACCCTGCTGGAGACCATGACAGTTCCCATTTTAACAAACCCTGACAGGAGTGTCCGAGTCAAGCAGGTAGAAAGAACATTGTTCCGAAGAAGGCGTTTTGTTGGAAGAGAGATAGACGGAAAGTCTGCTGATGCGTAGAAAACACTGTTGTTAGTTGTTTGTGTGTGCACACAAGTTAAAATGGAGGACATATAAAATTAAATCTTATAAGGAAAATATAATAAGCAGGCAGCTCAATTATTAGGTACTCTTTATTACAGGATAAACGGCTCTGTGATGCAGTAATGACTGTGTATACTCAGGAGCTCGGAACTGATTGGTACTAAATAGTTTTAGCTATCTGTGCCTGTTGAAAGGTTTGTCCTGTTATATTTTTGGAAAATCTTCCTCACTTATTTTGAATATTTAAGCTCTTTTGCAGGTTAGAAAAAGTTAATGCAAGTTACAGATTTATTCACATCATAAAGACGTGAATAAGTTTAAAATGTCTTGAGATTTTTATGAATGTCTCTTCTACTTGAGGTAATAGGCACTTAGACAATCCGAAGATGGCAACAATCATCCAATAAAGACTTTTCATACACCCACTGTCTACGAGAAGGCTTTGAATAAGATAAAGGCAGAGTGTAAGAACTACAACCATAATTTAATACGAAGAAAAATGTGTTCAAATATAGGCTCCTTGTTTAAGTAGCTTTCATTGCTCTTTTAAAATTAAACCCTAAATACTTAGATGTGCATTCTTTAAAAAAAAGTTTCTCCATTTAAATACTTGTTTTAGAATATTTGGAAACTACAGAAAACTTACACTGAGAAAACTACCGTTTATATTTTGACATTTCGGTCCAGTCTTTTCCCTTTTCTATTGCTTCTCTCTCCTTCAATGCACACCCACTGCAAGTTATACAGTTGGAATCATACTGTTTATAGTCTTATATCCTACTTTTTCCACTTAACATACCATGAGCATTTTTCCATGTCATTAAGAATGCTTTGAATATGTTCTAGGCCACATAAAATTCCACCCTATTGGTGCACCTGTTTTCTTTTAAGCTAAGGCACATGCCATGTTTTCCTGTTGTTAGACTCTTTTCAGAAATATTTTTATTTTAGAGAGGGAAGGGAGGAAGAGAAGGAGAGAAGCATGGATGTGAGAAACAGCGACTGGTCGACCGCCTTCGGCAAGCACCCCCCAACTGGGGACAAGAGCACAGAGCCTGCGACCCAGGAATGTGCCCTGACCAGCAATGGAAGTGGCAACCTCTTGGCCAATCAACTGAGCCATACCGGCCAGGGCTGTGCCGTACTCTTAAAAGCCAAGGAAAATATTTTGTGTTGGTCCACCATGAGCCTCTTATGAATTGCTATTTTTTATCCCGTGTGTAAAATACACCCACAGTGCAAGTACTTCTGGACTGTAGATATAATGGATGGTTAATAAGCATCTAAAGAAAATGCCAGTCGGCTTCTGTCCACGTGACACTGTTAATTAGTCACCCACATCCCCATTACAAGTACAGCGTCAACAAGTGTCACAAATGCTTTTCTCCATTTTTGGGACCGCCACAGATTAGTCTCAAGACTTACAGGGACCCACCTTAAGAAAGTCTCAGTGCAGTTTTACGCTTCAATAACTTCAGAAATATGCTATGAGCTTACAAAAACATCATTTAAAAATTTAAATTTACACTTAGTTTTGTGACTTTGAATAACTTGCAATTCTTTGATTTCAGTCTGTTGAAACAATTAGGGCTGGCCATCTTCAGAGAACTGAAGTTTTAAAACAATCTGCCAGAAACTTTGATTCTGACCTGATTAGGGTTTATAGCTGGAACTATTATAACACACACTAAGGATAAATGCATAAATGAGTACTTTAATCCTCAGGAGGGCACTGTGGAACTACTTCTTAGGGTTCACAGCTGTGGGAAGTTTCTTTTGTTACACAAATTGTTCTGAGTGCAAGGCCAGGCCTCCAAGAGGCAGATTTTTATATTTTATATTTTCATTTAATTTTAAGAAACCATAAGGATCTTTTAAAATGTGAAACTGGAATGTGTATATTTATTTTATAAATACTTTCACATTAAACTGAGCAAACTGAAGAATGATTGATTGAGCTTTTTCTGCCCATCAGTTCATACGCAGGTAAGGAAACTCAAGTACACTGGAAAGAGCAACCTGAGCCAGGTAAATTTAAATCCGTGATCTCCAGCACCCAGTTTTCAGCCCTACCACACGAGTTGTAGCCATGGTAAAACTAAGTAGCCTTTTAAAGCTTTCTTTTAATCTGCTGAGCCCTACCCATTGTGTTTAAACGGACATTTCTGCTACATACTTTTTCAGGGGGAAACAAAACAGAACGAAAACAGAGTTCAGATAAAATATTATAGGTTTATTTAAAACTTAATTCTCACCTTGCGTATGCAAAATACAAACTCCACAAAATGTTCATTTTACTTTGTAGTTTACAAATATACAAAATAGAAGTTTGCTTAAATTTATATTACATATTTATTAAGGCAAGGAACTATATAGAAAAAAAATATTTGTTCTGCTTAAGGCATACTTGGGAATAAACCATTGTACAAATTATTGCACATCTGAAACCACAGTGCATAACAGACTGTCTGCATAAAAAGGTTAAAGTAAACCAGGTCTATTTACCTGACTTAGGTCATACATGTAGATCGGAAGACAAAAATAGATTTTCCTTGTCAAAGTATGCAGCAGTGTGAGAACTTTGGCTTCCTCATTTGGTACCTTTAGAACCAAGACTCACCACTCACCAAGCACCATCATTTAGTCTATTTTCTGTACCTGAATTTTTACTTACTTCTTCTTCTAATATCATAATAATGGCTTTTAGAAGGCAAAGAGAATACAAAGTGATCTTTATAGGTATATTGCATGGAAACACAATTCAAGGGAATTCTGGTCTTCCCCCCCACCCCGCCCCGCCCCCAACTCACGGATCTAATTTATACCCTGACATCCACAGCTTCCAGTCACCCCCTTGGCGTTTTGTAAGTCCAGGAATATTCAAGTTGGGCTTAGAATTGGAATGTGTAGAAGATCCAGTCACAGACCCCCTCTGTTCTTTGATTTGTCTTTGGGTTTCCTCCTGTCTCCTGATTATCTGTCCACGAGACTTGCTGGGAACTTGACCATGATTGTAGTGCTTTCCAGCTGGGCTCCTTCCCTCGTGGGGAAAAAATACTGAATTCTCTTCTGGCAGTGTGGGGTCATATCCACTGTCTTGGGGTTTAAAAGTGCCTCTTCATGTGTAAGGCGAGGTGGTCCGACCTGGAGAATGCCCGGTCGCACTTCTGGCACTGGAAGGGGCGGTGCCCGGTGTGTTTTCGGTAGTGCCTGGTCAGTTCATCCGAGCGAGCAAACTTCCACCCACAGCCGTCCCAGTCACAGTGGTAAGGCTTCTCACCTGTAACAGGAAGATAAAGCCCTTGAAGCCATCGCCAAAGAACAAACATACAGATGGCGTATTACAGAACGGTACACCTGAAACCTACGTAATTTCACTAACCAACATCACCTCCAAAAACTTATAATAAAAATGAGATTTCTAAAACAAATGAAATGCTAAGAGGCCTATAGAAACGTATACCATGCGGATCCTAGCTGAAAGTAAGCCAGTGTATTTTCAGAACAGGGAAGAAAATCAAAAAAACTCCGAACAAGGGTTAATTATCAGGTATAAAGAGGGGTATTACATAATGGTAAGGGGGTCAATTAGCCAAGAAAACATGGTAATACAGAATAGATAAGTCCAATGAAACAGAAAGCAGGTTAGTGGTTGCAGGGGCTGGGGGTTGACTGCCTTGGCTCCTTTGAGGTTTACTTTGGGGTGGTGAAATGTCTCGGAACTAGAGAGAGAGAGAGTTTGAGTCGAACATTATGAATGTACTTAATTCTACTGAATTGTATACTTTCAAAAGGTTAGGATTTCATTTTATGAGAATTTAACCTCAATAATAAAAATAGAAAGTTTAAAAACCACTAAGCATTGGCCATTTAAAAAAATGGAGCCTGTCTCCCCAAAACTTGAGGCCCAATATTAAAACCAACTCTCCAAGTATCCCACTCTGAAAGGATCTAGAAATTTCTTAATACCACTGAAGGCCATATTGAATACTAGATCGTAAGAATACATCATGCACATTCTTTTTTAGAGGGGCATTAGAGAGTTGAGCACCGAAAACACAAATACCACCTAGCCTACACCTCTACAGGACTAACATTTTCATTTCTTTGAATCAAGATATCACAGTGGTAGAAATAAAATTAAAAGTTATGTCTGCTAGTGTGTTTCTTCTTGGCCCAAACCAAGCCATAATTTTCTATCCCACTAAATTGGGTCTAAAAAAGCCACAGGAGGCTACTTTTCCTGTACCCAATTTCTGTTATTTCACAAAATGCCTCACCTACACGACCTTGTGTACCCACTACTACTTCAACTGATACGGAAATTCTCTGCAGCTGAGAATCCTAAATGAGGATCTCAAGCAATCAGAACCATTAAATTCTTGAAATTAAATAAAGCCTAACTGCAAGACTAGAATTAAAAATAGAAAGAGTGAATCTAGGAAGGAATCAGCCAATGCAAATGGTCTAGAAAGTTAAAAATGGATTTAAAAAACCCATCATGCTTTTCCACAGCGAAGTGTAATTTCTTGATTACAAGGGCAGAGCTTTCCTTAAACTAGAAGAGGCCCAGGTTCAGCCTGGAGTCTCCCTGCCCTTCAAAGGCCTGACAAAACTGCACATTTAAGCACTGATACCATCCGTCAGGCGAAAGGGCTCCTGGGCAAAAAAGTCGGCGCCGTTTGCAGCTCTCTCCCGCGATCCAGATGGAAGAGATAGACTGCGCCCCACATCCCAAGGGAGGCCCCAAGGAGTAGCCATAGTTGGCGGGTGGGGCTGGACGCCAACCCACCCTCCTCTCCTTTCTGCCCCTTCTGTACTCCTACCTGTGTGAGTTCGCAGGTGTGCCTTGAGATGAGAACTCTTCGTGTAGGTTTTGCCGCAGCCCGCATAATCGCAAGTGTGAGTGGCTGTCCGTTTCCGGGGCCACGACCTTCTCCCCCTCTTAGGTTTGGGCTCCTCAGGCATGCAGGACCCGGGTGGCATGAGCTCTAGGGGTGAAGAAGGTGGGGTGAGCGTCATCCAGCGGGCCCCAGAGGGCCGGCACACGGAGGGCTCCCCAGCCCGAACTATGAATCCCCGGGACTGACCTTGGTAATGGAGTGGTGGGACCTGCGGCTGCATCTGGTCAGGCAGGAAAGGTGGGTAGTTGGGCCCTGGGTGCGGATGGAAGCCTGGGGGAAGCGGCAGGGCCGGATGACAGTCCCTGCTGCTCAGCAGTTCCTCGGCACTCAGGGTCGGGGTAGTCCTGTTGGGGAGTTGACGCCCCAGAGGGAAATCATGCGCTGGAGGCCGGTGGCCATTGCTGAGAGGGGGTCCGGTGCCCAAGTGGGTCTCCAGGGGCCGACCGACGGTGCACGAAGAGACCGCCTCCTGCTTGATTTTAGGGCACATGCGCGGAGGCCCGCCGCTGTAGGGCGCCACCACCACCGGGTGGCTGCCGTTCGGGCTGCCTTTGCTAACACTGATGACCGAAGGGCTGCCGTACTCACTGCCAGGGGCACTCAACGACGCCTTCAACACAAACTTGCCCATTAGCCCGCCACCTGGCGGCGGCTGCGGCTGCTGCTGCTGCTGCTGTTGCTGCTGCGGCGGAATGTACACTGGGTCCAATTCGGGCCGAAGGAGTTCGGCCACGAAGCCGCCCGAGGGGCTGACGTCGTTGATGTCCGCCAGGTTGAAAGGAGCTGTGGGAGGGGGCGCCGACTCCCGGGTATAGAGGAGACCGCCACTCGTGCTGCCGGGTGCCACACCCGGTTCGGCCCGGATCGGATAGCTGAAGCTGCAGGTGGAGGGCACACTGACAGGACCGCTGCTCGATGGGGAGGACGAGGATGAGGCTGATGCCGATGAGGACACGGTGGCGCCCACTGACTCCTGATGGGACAGCGAGTTGGAGAGGATAAAGTCCAGGTCCAGGAGATCGTTGAACTCCTCCGTCTCTCTCCGGGGTAGGAGTGCCGGATTGCTGCCGCCACAAACGACACCGCCAGTCTCCAGGTCGGTGGCGACGGTGGCAGCCGCCAGGTCGTACGGGCGGCCGGGAAGCAGAGGAGGAAGTCGCTTCATGTGGGAGAGCTCCTCCCGCCAGCGCTGCAGGGACATGGCGAGAGAGAGACCGTCAGTGTTAGTCTCCAGCTGCCACCCGACATACTGGCTGACCCGGCGCACCTACACCGCCAAATCATGGGGAATGGGCAGGCAGCGCCCGGAACTCCAGTACCAGTGGCTCCAATCTCGGCCCACTCTCGGGTCCGAGGAGAGGCGGTGCGTCGGTAACAAGAGTGATATGTTGTGTCTGCCCGATTGCGTGTGAGCGAGCGCCGCGGCTCGCCAGCCTGGGTCCCTCCCCCGCCAGATCCTGGGACGCTCCCGCCGTCCCCGAAATTGGGACACCGAGGTTCTCCCGGTGTGCCCTCGCCACGGGGACGCCTACGCGCCAAGCTCCCTCAGACCCGCCTTGTGGCCCGCGCGCCTGCCCTGCTGCCTGCGCGATAGGGGACGTGTGCGGACCCGGTGTGCACCCCCGGTGGCTCCGGGATGTCCCGACCACACGCATGTACATCTGAGCCAAGAGCGCAGAAGCCATCCCGGGAAAGCTGCGGAGCCCTATGCACTCTTTCCCCTGGCCCTAGGGTTCTCGGTGATTCCAGGGCTCCGCCCATCCCCACCCTACCCACAGAACCCACCGGACGCTCCCAACGACCCAGGGAAACACTCACGTTATTCGGGGCACCTGCTGGACGCAGTGTCTTCTCTCTTCCCGCCGGGCCAGACGCGAACGTGGAGAAGGACGGGAGCAGCGCGTCGCTGACAGCCATGTCAGACTCGCCAGGTGGCTGCCTGTGGGCCGGGTGGGGCGCAAAGGAAGGCAAGAGTAAGGGACCCACTCTGGATTGCCATTCCGGTGTGTCCCACCAGCCCTCACCCCTCCCTTCGCCCTGCGTTCCACCTACCTCATTAATGTAGGGGTACGTGAACCCCAGAGTCAACAAAGAGGAAAAAAACCACGAAGCCAAAACCAAAACCTCAAATTGCCCAAGATCCTTCTTTGGATTAAATATAAGTGAGAAATGTCTCTTTTTTTTTAAAAAAAGTTCCTTTGTATACAAAAGTTCTTAGAAAAGTCGTAAATTCCTATAAAAATAAGACAATTAGCAAGGCGAGTAAGTAGGTCCGGTGGCCGGGTTGCCGTCTTCGACTCAGCAGCGTCCTCCACCGCTGTCGCGGTCGCCGCGGCTGTCGCTGTGAGAGCTCGGGCTGTGGCCGGGGTGGCGGGCGGGCGGCGCCTCCAGGTGAGACTGGCCGCGGTGGCGCGGATCTGAAGACTGGGCGGCGGCGCACGGCGTAGAGTCCGGGGGGCTGAACGAGGCGCGCGCGGCCATGGGCGCTGGCCGCAGGCGGGAGGGTGGGTGGGGGGCCAGAGGGGCGGGGAGGGGCACTTGGCGGCTCCCGGTGCCGCCGCCGCCGCCGCCCGCCACCGCCTCTGCTCCCCGCGCGCCCGCAGCGGCGGTCGTTCTCTCCGGCAGGGGAACTGCCGGCAGCCGACGCGCACTCCTTACTTATAACTTTGGCTCCGGCCCTTTCCCCCGCCTCCTACCGGCAGTTCGCTGCGGCGCGCCTCTAGGCCCCGCCCCTCTCTTTCTTTCCCCCCTCCCCCCGCCCCACTCGCGTTGCCATGACAGCTAAATAAACAAACTCGGCGCACGTGGGGGCGGGGGGAGGGAGGGACACTGGAGGGGAAGGAGGGGCGCGGGCGGGGCCCACTCCCGCGGTGACGCCAGCCCGGCAGCTGGCGGGCGGGAGCCGCTCTGACGCCGGCGGCGGCGGTGACGGCGGCGGTCCTGGCGCGGGGCTCTGAGTACCCGGCGCAGGTCCTGTCCGGGTTCGGCCAGGGTAGTTACTAGGTTCGAAGGCCGGTGGGTCGGAGGGGACGGTTCACGCGCTCGACACTGTGTGCGCACTAGAGAAAAGCGATTACTTGAGTGACTCATGTAGCCCTCCGTCCCTCCCTCGGGTACGCGGGAGCTGGGCTCTGGTCCCCAGCGCCAATGCGGGCACTTGGCCTGGCCTCGCGTGGTTCTTCGCGGGCTCTTCTGGCGGGTGAGGGAAAGGGTATCGAGAGGCGGCGGGTGCCCAGCACGGTGTAACGAAGCCTGGAAGCTTGAGAAAACTGGAGTGCTGGTGGGGGGCGGTTGTTCCGCGCCTGGAAGGGCGTGGAGAGACCCGCATGGGGGAAAGAAGTAAAGGTTTGGACATTGAAAGGAGCGAAGAAGCGAGTGAAAGGGTTCAAGATTTACTGTGGGGTGGGTGAATGGGTGGGGGGTGGGCCACAGGGGCTGTGAGGCGCGGGGATTGACACCAGGGAATCAACCAGGGAATCTCAAGCATTTTGCAAACCACTCATTCTCCACTTTATGGATGAGCAAACTGACTCATAAAGAGGTGAAATGGCGAGATAAAGGTCAAACGGCAACTCGCTCCCCTGGCTGAGGCTCCGAGCGGTCAACCTCACCGAAAGGGACTGAGCCAGGAGGTGGAGCGATGCAGGAGGACCCCGGTTCTCGAGTGGGGCTCGCCGAGCTGGCGGCTGCCGTCTCCGTCCACCGGGAAGTGGAGAGGAAACGGTGACCGTCATTTCAGTCTTATAACTCTGCCTCCCTACCCCCACTCTCCATTTAGTTTGTGATCAGTAATTTTCCAGCCGGGAAATGTTTTCGTCCAATGTCTTCTCTGTAAACAGTGCCTTTTTTTAAAAACGTGAGCGCGGTGTTCGGTATCGCTTGCTAAACGTCCGCCTGCGAGGTGTTTAGTTTGGATTCAGGCGTGCTGAGGGCTCCGCCCGCTCTTTCCACCGATATCCCTCGCTAGTAAATGCTGCAGCTCACGCTGGGTATCAGCCCGGAGGGGGAAAAAGGGAGGAGAGGGTCTTGGAAAAGGGTCCAAGCTCCAGTCCTGGGCAGAGTGTGACTCACCTTCTTTGAGGTCTACCTGCTTAGTACTTCAAATTGTCACATGTATGAATCCTGAGATTATGGTACTTACTAGGTTTCCTAAAAATATTTCTTATTCTTGATTTTTCCAATTCTTACCGACCACAGAAGCATTCTTGGAATGCATTTCTCTCCGAATGAATTCACGCCCACCCTGCCAACGCTAGGCCCGGGAATTGGACTCCCTTATAGATGACTTCCATCCTTACACTCAGCGTAAGCCAAAGGCTGTAAAGGCCCGCAGCTGGGAGGAGGGGCCTGCTTTGGCAGGAAAACCATGACCCTCCCTCCCTTGGCCTAGAGGGGTTCCACCCCACCCCATAGGAGCAGGCCAGTTACTTTAACTCAGAAGATAATGCTCTTTTCAAAAACAGGTATCAAGAAAGGAAAACACCGTTAACCTCCCTCCCCCTCCGGCACGCCCCCACCCCCAACACTGTCTTTGTGATGCCAAAAAAATGTCTTGGGATGCTGGGACTTGAGGATTACATGGAAAAGTTATCCACTTTTCCATTAAGGCCAGGTTCCTAAACCTCAGAGAAGTTGCCTGAGCCCTTGATTGGGCTCAGAATGTAAACGTGTAAGGCAGGATTTGGCGTTTCCAACTTAGGTAGCCAGTGCATGAGGTGTTTTTCTGCTTCGTTTTAATTTTTCTAAGGCACTAACCTTTGCCCTTTAATAAAAGTAACCACCACAATGAAATACAATATTAGACAGATGAATGGGTAAGCCGCTATTATTATGTCATATAATCAAGACAAGATTCTGAAACTCGGTGGAAAAAGATGAACTTGAGTTTCCCAATAGATCTGCTGGAGGAAGAAAGCCAGTGCTGCTTCGTGGCAGGCAACCGTCTGGTTGTTCCTCCGGTTGCATCACGGAGGGACATCTCTGTATGTGCCTCAGATTTCTGACAGAGGCATGGAGCTGCAAGTTCACAAATCATCTTTCACCGCAGGTGCCTGCTGTGGCAACAGGGTTATGACCCTCCCTCTTTTCAGAACAGGTAGGTCCAGAAGAGTTAAATCCCTGCCCTATATAATTTATAAACATGAGGATGAGTAAACCTTTGATGACTAAATTGTACTCTAATAATAACAGAAGACACCCTTTAAAGAAGAATTAAATACTTACTGGTGACTTTATTTCAGCAAACTGATATTACAAGTTTTGTGGTAGGGAAGTTAATTATTAACATCCTTGAAGTGACAGATTTTTTTTTTCTTCAGTACAAACTGCATTTGTTGGCGTAAGACGTGAGGGAAACCATTAGTGCTAAGGGATTACTGTGGAGCGGTGGAGGGTGTGGTAGACTGAGAAGGCCCGTGAAGGCTTCAGTGAGGGACTCTGCACCCAGAACTGGGAGCTGGATCCGGGACCTGGCTGCAGGGGACTTAGGAAGAGCTGCTTTTATTTTATTCTGCTTTTAAAAAAAATGTGTGTGTGTGTGTGTGTGTGTTTTAAGAAGAGCTGCCTTTAAAGAGGGGAAAGCAAGAGATAATTGTACATATACAAATTGTTTTGAAACGAAATACCTACTGATGAATAACTGTGATGAGTAACGAGGTAGCACAACTTCTCTTCCACTTCCATCTCATCGTAAACTCCAGCCTCTTTTTAACCCCAGTCTTGCACAGAGGTTGAGAAAGTGGGCATTAGCACTAGGTTTCCTGGGTTTGTGTTTTGGCTCCGCAGCTTTCTACCTGGGCAGGTCACATGATCTCGCTTTTCCTGTTTCTCCTATAAAATGGAGGATATCAACAGTACCTACTTCTTTTTTTTTCTTTTTATATTTTATTTATAAGTTTTCATTTATTTCACCTTTATAAACTTTATTTTTAAGTACATTTTATTGATTATGCTATTACAGTTTTCCCAATTTCCCCCCCTTAGTTCATGTTCATGGGTTGTACATATAAGTTCCTTGAATTCTGTTTCCTATACCATTCTTAACCTTTCCCAGTATATTTTATGCCTACCAATTATGCTTCTTACTCCTTGTACCTTCCACCCCCATTCCTCCCTTCCCCTTCCCCACTGAAAACCCTCCATTGATGTCCATTTCTCTGATTCTGTTCCTATTCTAGTTGTTTGCTTAGTGTTTGTTTTCATTATTTTTACTTTTTTTTTAGGTTCAGACATTGATAGTTGTGAATTTGTTGTCATTTCACTGTTCATAGCTTTTGATCTTCTTCAGTTTCTTAGATAAGTCCCTTTAACATTTCATATAATAAGGGCTTGGTGATGATGAACTCCTTTAAACTGGACCTATCTGGGAAGAACTTTATCTGCCCTTCCATTCTAAATGAAAGCTTTGCTGGATAGAGTAATCTTGGATGTAGGTTCTTGCCTTTCATGACTTCAAATGCTTCTTTCTAGCCCCTTTTTGCCTGCAGGGTTTCTTTTGAGAAATCACCTGACAGTCTTATGGGAATTCCTTTGTAGGTAATTCTCTCCTTTCTTCTTGCTGCTTTTAGGATTCTCTCCTTATCTTTAATCTTGGATAAGTTAATGATGATGTTTGTTGGTGTGTTCCTCTTTGGGTCCAACTTATTTGGGACTCTCTAGGCTTCCTGGACTTCCTGGAAGTCTATTTCCTTCACCAGATTGTGGAAATTTTCCTTTGTTATTTGTTCAAATAAGTTTTCAATTTCTTGCTCTTGTTCTCCTTCTGGCACCCCTATAATTTGGATATTGGAATTTTTCAGGTTGTCCCAGAGGTTTGTAAGTTTCTCTCTCCACTTTTTTAAATTCTCATTTCTTCATTCTGTTCCGGTTGGATGTTTATTTCTTCCTTTTGTTCCAAATTGTTGCTTTGAGTTTTGGTTTCCGTCCTGTCACTGTTGGTTCCCTAAATATTTTGCTTTATTTCACTTTGGGTATCCTTCATTTGTTCTTTCATTTTTCCGACCAAGCTCAATCAGATCCGTGAGCATTTTGATTACCAGGGCTGTGAACTCTCCATCAGATAGGGTGGCTGTCTCCTCATCACTTAGCTCTCTTTCTGTTGTTTCCCTCTGTTCTTTCATTCGGGCCATATTTCTTTGTCTCATCATACCTGTTAGGTTATAAGGCGAAGGGGCCTTGGGTAGTCACCAGGGCAGGGCAGCCCTCTTTGCTGCACTGTCTCAATAGTACCTACTTCTTAAAGTGATGAGGATTATAGATGGGATCTCCCAAGTAAAGTGTTCAGCACAGGGCATGACAATCAAATACATGATACGTATTACTATCACCAGTATTCTCTAGGGGACCATAAGCTTCATCAGGACAGCCCTTATTGTTTTATTCACTGCCATATCTGCAAGTCCTAGTGCAGAGCCTGCCCGGCTCAAGGTAATGCTCTGTGTTTGTTGAGTGAATAATGTACCTTTCCTTTTTGAGCAGTCCATTAGCAGGAAGCCTGTGTTTCCTTTCAGCCTTCATTAATCCTCATATTTGTCAGGAACCTCAGTTAGTGCCCAGCTTCCCAAGCTATAAACCTAGATTTCCCTTGATTCCGTCCTCATTGGGTACCCGAGCATCCATGGAGTTCAACAGTTTTCATCCCTAAATATCTCTACTTTCTTTTTCATACTATAAGTTTTGCTGCCTTGTTTCAAGCACTCCTCACTTAGAGCTTTTAGTTACTGCTGTAAGCTCCAAACTGTTTGTTGTCTCTTCCTCCTCCTCCTCCTCCCCCTCCCCTCCCCCTCCTCCTCCTCCTCCTCCTCCCTAATAGTCCCTCGGGAATTTCCCTGCTGGATCCAGTCCATTTTGCTCACAAATCACCAAGGTTCACTTCTGCTCACCTCTTCCCCACCGGCAACCCTGAGCCTGAGGGAGCAAGACCCAGATCTCTTCCTACTCTGGCCATAGACAAACTTTACAGGATGCTCTCTAGAGAAGGACCCCACCCTCCCTAAACTTTCACTGGATGACTCTTGTCTCTAGTCTCCGAATACACCATGTGTATTTTCACTGGCTGTTTTTACCATCTGAAATGCTTTTTCTCCCCTCGGGAGCCCTCTAAATGGTCCTTTGGTCTGTTCAGTCCCACGCAGGTTGGTCCTGTTTCCTCTGAGCTCTAATAAAGCCGTGTGGTGACTCCAAGGTGCCATTTGCCCAGTGGACTACTATCATCCGGGTCCTCGTTTGTGGCTCGTGTTCCACTGCAGCATCTTTGGAATAAACGCCCAGTACATATTCATTGTAGAGTGAAGGCAGCGAGCAGAACTGCCTGGATGAAACGACTCATGGGGGAACCCTGCTTGTCCATAACTCTGCTCTCTGCCTGGGAGTTCACTGGCTTGGTACTGTTTTCCATCCCTTTTCTTCCTCCATCCGACTCTTTTCCTTCTTCGAAAAGCTCTATGAGCCAGACTGAAAAGTCCTTTGTAACTCTGGCCTCTCAGAACAGCTGGACAGAAAGCAGGAGAAGAGCCTGGCCAAGGCATTGTAATAAAACTGACTAGAAAACACAAACAAAAATAACCCAAAGCCAAACTAAAGCCGAATGGAGAACGAGTCAACTCTTTTCTGTAGCCAAATCCATTGCCTTTCAAAACCCAAACATTGGGTGTTCAAGTTTTTGGAGCAGGAAATGAATCTCAGACATTTGAAAATCAGTTCTCAAAAATGAAGTCTTTTTTGTGAACCTTTAGGTTTGATCACTATCTTCTTAGCCCCCCAAGTTTAGGCCTAATACATTATTCAAGCCATTTAAAAATACAAACTTAATGGGATTATCTTAAAGGTTTCTGAACTGTTCCAACAGTATTGTGTTAAATTCAACTTTCCCGAGTCCTCAGCCTGTTCTGAGATGTCAAAAAGATAAAAAAAAAAACAAAAAACCCAAAACAAAAAAAAAATAACAACAACCAAAAAAACCCCTCTTCTCAGGTTGTTTACTTTTAAATGTAACATAGTACCTAGTAATATCTTTCAAGAATAAGATATATAGTAGTGATAGTTTTCTTAAAGAACTTAGGGTCTAGTATTTACCATCTTTATCTAGTATGGGTTTTTTTTCCTTTTTCTATGATTGTTTTTAAGACCACAAGAAGAATACTCGATACTGTATGCATTTGAAAATAAATACAGCATTAAAAAGTAAATGACCTGGCAAAGAAGGCAAGTCAGCAGACCAAACCTGTGGCTAGAATTTTCTCCTTGATTTTCCTGGCCTTAGGAAGCCCTTCAGGAGAACTAGCATCAGAAGGAAACCTAAGACATACTCCCACAGACTCTGTTTGCTTCATTTAGCATCCTCTGTCCCTCAGTTTCTTAGACCAGGCCAGCGTTGCCCTCCTGAGAGAAACTGTTCCTTGGTTGCAGTCAGAGTGGAGGTGAAATTTTCGCACTATGGAAAGTGTAGGGATTTTGAGGTTTGAACATGAATGCTTCACACCCTGAGAAATGCAAACAAGAAACAAACAATTCTGTGTTTAATTTTCTTCTCAGTTTGTGGGCAGAACAAGAGGATAGGGTATTTTTGCCAATTTGACATTATGTACTTTGAGCCAGGGAAATGATTAAAAAAATAATAATAACAGTGCATTTGATTACCCTGTGGTTGACTCCTTCACAAACATTGCGCTTGTGAATCAATTCAAACGTGCAGGCTGGTGGGGAGAGTGCTGGGAGGGGTGGCCAGTGTCGATATTGAAAGAAAAAGCCAAAATAAATTTCAGGCAGCGCTCAGATATCTCATACTGTACTTGATGCATTTTTTAAAGTTGATAAAGCTAAACATAGTTCTTGTATCAATGGATGATCAGAAGATTCTTAGAAGAGGAAGCCCTGAAATAGTTTCCTAATCTTGTTGGAATTCCTAGCATTATAGTAGAGATTCAGGGAGATAATCCATTCAAAGACTGTACTCAGCCTGTATCTTCACTTACTGATGAATTTTTCTGGTTGCTACCTTCCCCCAGCAGAGCTCTTGGAATGAAGCGTTTATGAGAAACACCGAACTGTTGAATTTCAGGGTTCTGTGTTTCATTCAGCAGACTTGGTTTTCCATAAAAATAGAAACTCCTTTTGGGTTCTTTAACGACAAGACGCTATCTTTGAGCTGAGTGCAGATTAGAATGCCGTTGTCTGAGTTTAGTTCCTTGTGCCTTCTTACTGTACCTCAGTGAAGGAGGGGTGTTGTCAAAGTTCATGGTCTCTGGGAGTGGAAGGAGTGACTTGGAGGGAGCAGCGCAGATACTAGAGGAGATTGCTAAGACTGCCACCCCAAAATTTGGATTCCAGGCCCTCTGCAAGTTATGTCATCTAGCTGCTCTTCACTGTCCTTGTCTGTGAAATGGGGCTATGAATGTGCCTGCCCCACAAACCTGTTGTGAGGATTAGGTGAGATAATGGACATGAAAGCTATTGTTAGTTTCTCCCCTCTAGCAATGAAACCTGCCCTGGTTGTCCCAGTTTGATAAACTTGACATGTTCCAAGTATTGGGAGATGATGCAATATGTCTTGAAGACTAAAATGCTTTTTCATAGTGTTGTCTTTTCCCCTTAATAACCCAGAGTCCCTGCAGATGCAGCAACTAAGGACCAAGTTCACCTAAAACTTCACAGGGCCAGGTCTAAACTGACATGGGACTCACACTTTCTAGTTTTGTGCCATGACTCTCAAAGACCTTTTTATTGGGTTGTGTCAAGCCTAGGAAAACATATGATTCTTCATAAGCCAGTCAAGAGTTAGGTTGGACAGAGGGGCACTTCAGAGTCAAGTTCACCATTGAAGAATTAAATGCTGGTTGACGATGTGGGCCAAGTTCTAACCTCGTCTTTCCTGGAAGAGCATTGGAAGGATCTGCTGTGTTCTCCCTTGAGGAATCAGAGGAAGTGTGGACATTTGAATTAATAATTAACACCACGATTATCAGACAGTGAACTAAATAGTGTGCTAAGCACTTTATATACACGAAGTTATTTCCCCTCTGTGGTTGGTGCTGCCATTCATTGTTGCCCTAGAATGCAGGCTTCAAGGGGCGAAGACCCTGCCTGACTTACTCTCATTCCAGAACTTAATGTGGTTTGCCAGTCTATAGCAGGTATGTAATACATCTCTGTTTGGTAAGGGGACCGTATGTTAGTTACAGTTAAAATCTACAGTGTAGAGTCCCTGAAGGGCTAGCTGGGGTTGTACAGCAAAGTAAGCAAGGGAACCCACACAGCGAAGGAGGCATCACTGCCCTACATGCAGCCTGCTTTTCAGTTGTCTTTCTTTGCTCCTGTCAGTTCTGCGAGGCTTCCCTGACTCCAGAGACCCTCCATTGCATTCTCCAGAGAGTAAATCTCTGATCTGCTGCCCAAGTTGAGGGGAAAAGTAGTCCCTCAAATGCCCCAGGCTGGGGAAGAATCTTAGTGCCTAACTGCTTGGATGGATGGATGGATGGATTTTCCAACTGCTGCTTATATAGGCTTTTAATCAATAATCCTGTTTTCATTCCCACATGAACCTTACTTACTGAGGAAGGTGGTGTCTCTAGTTCTAAAGACTTCCAAGGCCTCTGCACCTTAAAGTCAGTTGCTTCATTTTCCACTTCCTCTGACCTGAGTTTATGGCCAGTTTGCTCATCTGCTTCCCAGCTCCCATGCTCTGTCCTGGTCAGTTTTATCTTTTCATATTCTTTACTGTCACTTGTATGAAATTTCAGAGGGAGCATCAGGAAACACATTTGTGCCCTGGATGGACAGCTCGTTTGGTTAGAGCATCATCTGGATATGCCAAGGTTGTGGGCTTGGTCTCCAGTTGGGGCACGTACAAGAAGAAACCAACGCACTCGCAAACAAGTGGAACGGCAAACTGATGTTCCTCTCTTTCTCCCCTCCTCTCCCTCTAAAATCAATAAGTAAAAAAAAGAAAACACATTTAATACAACATGGTCTTGCCCAAATCCAGTATTCCTTTTATTATTTTACTTTTTATACAGTTTATTTTTTTCTGATTTCAGAAATTAATACTTGCTTATTTTAACAAATCATTCAATAAATTTGTGTTTCAAGTAAACAATCCAGATCTTACCAATCCAGGTAGGCCATTTTGGTGTATAAATTTTCAGAATTTTTATATGCATACCTAAAAATATTAAAATTTGTTTTTAAAACACCAATTATCATTTGCACCCAGTTTTATAACTTTGCTTTTATTTTTATTCAGCCATGTACCATAGACATCTATTCATGTTAATACATAGATATACCTTACATATTTAAACATCATAGTATTTTCTATTGGTATTTAATCCATCTTTTTTTAAGAGATTTTATTTATTTATTTTTAGACAGAGGGGAAGGGAGGGAGAAATATCAATGTGTGGTTGCCTCTCACATAGCCTGCACTGGGGACCTGGCCCACAACCCAGGCATGTGCCCTGACTGGGACTGGAACCCGCAACATTTTGGTTTGCAGCCCACACTCAATCCACTGAGCTACACCTGCCAGGGTCAGTATTTAATCAATCTTTTGATGGACATTTAGACTTTATAATTTTTCACTATTACAAAATTTTTATGTGTACCCTTAGACATATTTGCTTATTTCTTTAGGCTCAAATTATAGAAGTTGATTTACTTGGTCAATATTATCAACCATTAACAAGTTGTTACTCAAAAAACTTGCATTCCCATCAGCAAGGTATGAAGATATTGGTTTCCTTACATGCTGCCCAGCACTGAGGATTACGATCATGTTCTTTGGTAGGCCTTTTAAATACCGGCTTTTACATGTGTCAGCTTTGGGGCTAGCCAGTCTTTCATGGATGCTGAAGATACGGAAGTTGTACATTGTTAGCTTGTAATTGGAGGCTTCCACTTCACACATATGGAAAGAAAGGCCTCAGGAGTGGAGGTGGCTTCTCCCTGCCACAGACTGGCAGGCTGGGATTATGAAATACATGTCCTGGCCCCCCTGCCAAGTCCAAGCCTCCTCCCCTGCATTAAACCGACACAGGAACCCCCTACAGCCTTTCTGAGCCTCTTTCCCTCCTGAAGCCAGAGTCATGGACCTCAGGAGGGGAGGAAGACCCACATTTTCAGAGCACTGTCTAAGAGCTTCAACCTGTTCTAGGTTCTTTGCCTATGCAAGGATCCTGTGTGGTAGGGATTATCAGTTCTGTTATGCAGAGGAGGAAATGGAAGACCTGGAGATTCAGTTAATCAATTTATCGATCTGTGATGAGCAGATTTAGCCCCAGGGACTCCATGAGGTTTGTTTTAGAATGAATACTGTGGCAGTGTGCAAGTTGGATTTGAAGGGAGAAAGTGCGGTGTCAGCAAAGCCCATCCGCCCTGTGCGGTGAAGGAAGGTGTTTCCTGGGGAAACTGAAGACACTCTGATGCCTCCTCCCTACTAACATGCACTAATTCAGGCACCAGAGTAAAACCTAACAGCACAAAAAAGTTCTCAAGACACCACCTGGCAGCTTCGGGACCTGGGTTGCTTGGGGTTGAGCACCAGTCGAATGCAGTGCTCGCTGGCTGTGTTCTGGAATGACTGAGCTGTCCAGCACGGCCAGTGTGTAAATGTCAAGTAAACACCGAATTCAAGTGCAATCTAACCATTGTGCAGGGACTGTTTGCTTTAGATATAATAGTCAGCAGGAAGGGAGAAGGAACAGGAGGGGGGAAAAATGTGTGTAACTTCAGAAGGCAAGTCCTGAATGTTGTGAGCCCTTCCTGGGCCAGCTGGAATGTCGCAGAGACCAACGTCAAATAAATAGAGCCTGCACTCCATGTTGCAAAAATAAGCATGTCCATTTGCTTGAAAAAAAGTTTTCAGATGAGGGAACATTTTCCAGTCAATCACACTGCAGCAAAGTCATTCTGTTGAATTTGTGACTCACAGGCTCTCTGTGTCAATAGACAGGGAGTTAGCCCAGCATAATGACTTCACTGGGAGATGAAGCAGAAGTTGGGACGAGGCAGGGCTGGCTTTAAAACAGGGCTCCAAGCACTGACAATAAATAGCAAAGGAAAGTCTGACCGCTCCCAGGATGGGTAATCACATTTGTTCCCTTTTCAGTATTTCTTGCTTGTCTCCTAAGAAAGGAACCAATTTGAACTTTGACTTTCTTCATCCTTTCCTTGCATCAGCTTTGATGGAGGACCTGGTCATTGTAAGGGCTGTGGTGGATGGAGCATCTTGTGGGCCTGGGGTTCTATACTCATTGTTATTGCATCTGTCCTCATAGCCATGCTGTAAGGTGGTTGAGCCTTGGCCAGTGTGGCTCAGTTGGTTGGAGCGTTGTCCCAAAACTGAAGGGTTGTAGGTTCAATCCCTCTTCTGGTGCATACGGGAGGCAACTGATCAGTGCTTCTCAGTCACATCGGTGTTCCTCTCCCTTCGTCTCTCTCTAAAAACAATGAAAAAAGTGTCCTCGGGTGAAGATGGAAAAAAATTTTATAAGGTGGTTTGTACTCGTGTTATTTTGCAGGTGGGAATATTGAAGCCCACAGAGGTTAGGCACCTTTGTAAGATCCTGGCCAAGGATTCTAACACATTTCTTTCTGGCTTTGACTTCGGATTCTGTGTAACTTTTGTACACTCTCCCTTTTTGCTGTCCTACTGTGAACAAGACATGAGCCTTGGCACCGGGGCCCCACAGCTAAATGAAAATTGGTTCCTGCCTTTCAGGAGCTCGGGGACCAGCCAATGACTCTTGTCTGACATTGCCAGAAGCCAGGAGACTTTTTAAAAGGAGATGGTACCAAGAAGCTCATTGCATGTTTTCCCAAATTGGCACCATCCGCAAATGCCTCAGGAGTGCCTGAGATAGAGAACCACTGAGAGGTAATAGACCATAGATGAGCTAGAATGTGGTACCAAATGGCTGGTCCAGAGGCAGAGCTTGCTTCTGATCTGCTTTGGTATGCTGGCTGAGCGGAGGTAGAGGGCTGCTGTTTGGTCTTCTGTAGCCACTGAGCAGGATGGGCATGGATGTGAGCCCTTCTGCACAGTTGGAAGGCTTGGCCTCAAGACTGAGCGCTCCTAAAAAGCACTCATGAACTTGGGTTAGTCATTTGCTTTGTCTGCATGTCAGGCTCTTTAGCCCCAACATGAAGGAGGGAGTAGAGCAAGCTGCTTGTTATTCAGAAGTACAGTATCAGGATCCCTGTGGAGGGCCAGATCTGTTCTTGACTTGGCCTGTATGGCCTCAGCCTAGATATTCTCAACTTAAGAAATGAGAAGAGCAATGAACTTGCGGGCTCTCAATGCTGAGACATTTCTTCTTAATTCTCTCTGCGACTCTGCTAAAAATTGAACTCATAAAGTAGATTTGATCCTTTTAAAAAACCTGTTGTCTAGCAAGGCAAAAACAGTTCTTAGAGTGGCTTTGCCTTCATTATTAACACTGATTCTTCTTTCTTTCTGTGGTCAGGTGTTCTCCCAATTCTGAGCTGTCAGCATGCGTAATATGTGCTCTGATTGCCTTAGTTCTCTTAAAGTTCTAGTCCTTAGAGTTTTTCTTGACGGCTGGGAAAATTCTTGAAAGGACATGGTCAATGCTCTCTTGCTGGAGTATACTTTGAAAAAATTTATTTTGGCTCTGTGTTGTTTGTCAAGACCTCTTTGAGCCCTATGAGTGAGAAAACTCCTTTTACCATTTTGAATTTCTCCTCTTCTGGTTGGCAAGCATCGTGTTCTGCTGTAATCTGCCTGAAAAACAAACAGGAGAGTTTACACTGGGCTGTGTGTCAACCATCTGCCCACTCAATGATCTATATAACAGTGTAAGTGCCAGAAGACCAACTGGATGTGTGTGTGCGTGTGTTTGTGTGTGGGGTGGGGGGGGAGAAAAAAAGTACTCGTTTATAGAGTTGATGTTTCGGGAGCGCCAGCTGTGTGTCTGGCTCTGTGCTCAGCATCAGGAGCACCAAAGGTGAGCAAAGACAGGTGTCATCTTACCCACAAGGACCTGACAGTCTATTGCCAGGAGGAAGACACTAAACAATCGCCCAAAACTGAAAACTGTAAAAAGTGCTATGAAAGAAGATGCACAGTCTAGGAAAGCCTATACCAGGGGGAGCTGGCCTCGTTCGGGTATACTAGCAATGCAGTGGGGAGAGAAAAGTCATGTTTTCCTTGTGACCTCTGATCCCCAGTCAATGAGTAAGATAAGTATTCATGTCCTTGAGTTTCTAAACCCAGCATGGCCTCAATGACTTTTAAAAGTTACTTAATGTTTTAAAACTATTTAATGCTTTAGGCTAGGGACTCAGGGCACAGAGATGAACATTTGCTTTGCATAGGAGACACAGCTCTGAAAAAATTGTAATACAAGGGGTCAAGGGTCATCCTAGCAAGTGGGGTACACAAAGAGCCCCAAAGGGTGAAAGGTTGACTCTATGCTTGAGGGAGCAAAGAGGGAAGGCATGAGGGTGGAAGTGGACCTGTGTAGGGGAACTGGGGTGAAACCCAGTGGGATCAGAGGAAAATGTGTAGGGGGGGAGTGATGAATCTTTGGAAAAGTCATTTAGGGACCAAAATTGAGAAGTCCAGCGTCATGACTTCCCTTGCAACAAATAGTTACTCAAGACCCACATGTTCAAGTTGTATTTCCAACACGTTGAATGATTCTAGAGCCACATTCAATTTTTTGACATGAGTGTGTTCTACCAGTCCTAATATGATGAATAGTTTCCTTTTAATCTACCCACTTTTAAAACTAAAACATTTAAATAATAATGTGTCATAACACAATTTTGATGTGCCAGCTCAACCCATAATCCAATAAATGCATAACAGTGAAAATAATGTTTCTCCATGTGCCATATAAAATCATCTTGTGTCCCATGGTACTCAGATTCCATTTTGACAAGAATCATTCTACCACAGTTCTAGGGCCATTTAGACGTGAAAAATCAAGGTTTACTTATTTCTTCCATCACTCTTGTGTTATATTCAGGGATTGAGCAGAATCTCTTTTACCTAAACTGCTGAGATTTCTATGACTAGCAAGTAAGGCTTACTGTGTTTCTTAGAAGAAGGCTTTGGGCTTGGATTTTCTTTCTAACTTATTTTTCTCTTATTTCTGTGGTTCTAAAGAGCATGCATGTCCTCCTCTTGTGCTCTCCAGCAGTGCAGCTTCTGGTGGGCAGTTGCCCATTTACAACTTACAGTGTAGGCCCTGGCTGGGGAGCTCAGTTGGTTAGAGCACTGTCCCGATGTGCCAAGGTTGAGGGTTCAATCCCTGGTCAGGGCACATACAAAAATCAACCAATGAATACATAAATAAATGGAATAACAAATTGATATTTCCCCCCCCGCCCAAATCAGTAAGAAAAAATTAAAGACTTACAGTGTATTTTATTTGCCCAGGGACACTCATAAGTAAAAAGAAGGGAATTTATAATGTTAAGCATCTTGTCTCTGAGTTAATCCTCAAAACAACCCTCAAACAGTCATGATTAAAATGCCGTTTTACAGATGAAGAAACTGGGGCTCTGATGAAACTGGGTCTTGGGGCCGCGTGGCCAGCCAGAGCTGGGCCTTGAATCCAGGACGGCCTAGAGGCCCCAATGCCAAGGGCCCCCAATTTGGCTTCTTGATTCGCTCGGGTGAACTCTGTCATCCGCTTAACAGACAGGCACCGGATTCCAGTCACGCACGAAGTGCTCTGTTCTGTGAAGGGAGATCCAGAAGCTGTGTTCCTGGGACAGTCGGAATGATAAAGAATTATTTTCTTTTTAACTATTAGATGTAATTAACTTTTAAGCGTAATAAATTAAATGACTTTGTATTAACTCATACCTGCACGGGGCAAAAGATTCAAATAGTTTATGAAAAAATCTAAGGTTAAAAGCAAAACTTATTACTCCTAACTACTAGATCTGATCTACAGACAAAAGTATCTTGAATACCTTCTTAGTAGTTTTACTTTTCTCTGCCATTCTACAAAGACTTTGAAGTGACTGACAGTGAAAGATAGGTTTGTTTCCTTTATAACATTAATAGTACAGAAATAGAAATCCAAGTCCCTGAAAAAAAAAAAGAAGGAAGCTGGCTTGCAATATAGTTGCTATTGCTGAACGTGAACTGCCCCTTAGCTTCCTGGCAGCCAAGACAAAAAGGGAACAGGCTGAGTTCCATAGCTCTCATCGCCGTAGAGGAAGAAGCCCTTTGCAATTTTGGGTGCTCACGCCTCAACTTCACTTCTCACCTGGAAGCCCACATAGGGACATGGATAGGCACACACAATAATTAATACGATAAGCAACAGCTTTACCACAAACGCCAAATTTTGTTATTTCTTACAAAGACCTTTAATTGAGGTCAAAGGCTTAACACTGAGGCAGGCATCAGGGAGGGCTTGGCTAACCCGGCTCAACAAATGACTGCGACACAGGCGGGAAGGAAGAAAGGCTGGCGGGGGCTCCAGGTAAAGTACAGCAGGAGCTCAGAAGACTGTGGGATGACCCATGGGGACACGTTCCCAAACCCCCAGTGGATGCCTGGGGGTTCTGAGACCACGGACAGCACCAAACCCTCATCGACGTCTTCAATTCTGCCAGAGATGGGGCGGCAGCTTCTTCACTGGCAGGCGCAGCCTCTCCAGTAATTTTTATATCTTCCCATCCAGACCTGTTCTTCCATCTGTGTAACCACTGCTTGCTTGCAGTGAACAGCTTGGTGTCATTTATTCCCGGGAATTCCGTGCTGCGTCTCCGTGCAGGCTCATTGCTGTCTGGTGCGACAAGTCCCCCTCCGTCAGACCACATTTTTAGTTCACGTCCTCCACCTACAAATGTCAGGCCCTTCCCCTCACCAGGCACTCACCACGCACCGTGGCTGCACCCTCTGCAGTCTGAGGTACGGCAGAGCAAGCTTGGGTTTCTTTCTCCTTCTTCACCGTTTCGCGGATAGAAGATTCATTCTTCCCGTAGATCTTAGCACCTTCCTTTAAGTAAAACTTTCACCTCCTCACTTCAAGGAAGCACTTCACTGCTTCTCATTGGCATATCTGAATTTCCCACATCACTATTGTTTTTCTAAAATTATTTTATTGATTTATTTTTAAATTTTTATTAAATGTACCAGGGTGGCATTAGTTGATTGGATCAGATAGGGTTCAAGGGTACATTTCTATGATACGTGATCTGTGTATTGCACTGTGCGCCCACCACCCAACATCAACCCATTTCCATCGCCATAGGTTAGGCCCCCTCCACTCCCACCCCCTTCCCTCTGGCAACCACCACATCGCTTTCTGTGTCCACAAGGTTCAGTTTTATATCTCACATGTGAGTGAAATCACATAGTTGTTAGCTTTTTCTGACTGTCTTATTTTAATTAGCATTCTCAAGGTCCATCTACGTTATCATAGGGGAGGCGGAGAGACATGTTGATTTGTATGTTCCACTTATTTATTGATTGCTTCTTGTATGTACCCTGACCACAGATCGAACTCTCAACTTTGGGGTACCAGGACGATGCTCGAACCAACTGAGCTACCCAGCCAGGGCCCAGCATCACTACTCTTGAGCTTTGTGGCCATTGTGAAGTAAAATAAGGGTGGCTTGAACACAAGCTTGGAGGTACCATGTGGATCTGATAACCAAGACTGCTACTGCCTATTAACCAATGAGCAGTGTGATGTTGGGGAAAGGGGTGAGTCACATCTCCCACGCAAAAAGCACGGCATCGTGAGATTTCATCACACTATTCAGAATGTATGCAGTTTAAAACTTAGGAAGTGTTTATTCCTGTAATTTCCCACTTACTATTTTCGGACAACATTTGGCTGCAGGTAACTGAAACCGTAGATGAGGGGTACTACTGTGCTTGCAAGTTAGACCGTAGGGAAAAGGAGTCCATAGTCAGAGACAGGGGTAAAAGGGAGGGGCATTCCAGGCTTAGAGAGCTATGCAAAGGCACAAAGAAAATGAAAATGCTTGGCCTGCTTGGAGACGGTCAAACTGTCGAGGGGTTGAGAGAAAGAGAGTCTAATAAGGCTTCCATTAAAGAGGCTGGATTTGCTGCTTGGATGTTTTCTAGCTCTTCCGAGACAATTTTGAGACAACTTTTTGTTGAGTTAAGCGAAAACGAATGAGAATCAGATGGACCACATTTCTCTTGCATACACATGGACTTAAAAACACAGGGGAACAAGAACTTGACAGAATGTGTCTTGGCTTCTGCCAAACCCAAAGTATTTGAAAAATCACACAAGACACATCTCGAACCCAAACACATGCCTGGATTCTCCCACTCCTAATTGCAGCTGCAACCGTTTAATGAAATGAATTGTGTACAAGCAAACAGGGTCTGAATGGAGGGGCCTCATTAAGGAGAATGACTGATGCAGGGCGGTTAGCCAGCTTGCCCTGGAGACTGTGCACGTCTCATTGCCCTGCAGAGGAAGAGAGAGGGCCAATGTAGAGTCGCTAACCAAGTTACTGATCTTGCTTTCTTGTAGAACAATTAAAATCCCATATTATTTAAATTGTATCATGTGTAGAAAGAATTTAGCGTCTCTTATTTCTCTTCCTCACTGTCTCTCAGATTTCTATTTCGGAGTGCAAAAAGGAAAAGAAATATGTTTTGCATCAGTCTCTAGTCACATGAGTGGAGACCAAATGAGAGGTGGTGGAAATAGAAGAACAAGATCGTTAGCGTTCTATTTATTACAATTCTCAATTCTTGGCTTGGGGATTAAGGACGTGTGAAAAGTGGAAGGAATCGGGCCCACAGAGGTTACTGACTTGTCCGTGGTCCTCGGTGAGTTACTGGTGGAATTCAGACACAAGCAAGCCTGGGTCTCTGGTTCCTGTTGTTGCACAGCACACACAATTTTGTCAGCCTGGGGAACTGAGAATGGAAGTGAATTCTCTCATATATTCCTTCCTTCCTTCTTCCCTCCCTGCCTCCCTTCTCTCCTGCCTTCCTTCCTTCCTTCCTTCCTTCCCTTCTTCCTCCCATCCATGCATCCTTTGATACCGACATTTTTTGAGAGCTCGGTGATGGCAGTGGGCTCGAAAGATAGTGAAGACTCGTAGTCCACCTGGAGAAGCTGCCGTGTAACTGCTGTTGCGGAGTTCTGAAATCAAAAGGGAAGCCGCCTCTGCGATGGGGGGCCAGAGGCGCAGGGGCGGGCTGCACAGAAAAGGAAGCGTTGGAACGGGCCTTGGAGCCTAAAAGGCAGTTTCCTGGATGGACTGGTGAGGGAGGGGTGAAGGCATGAGAAGCATGAAGGGTGTGGACAGATGGGTGAGCACTGGGGATCTGAGACACTGAGGCTCATGAGGCTGGGCTGGATTTGGGAAGGGGGCGGTGGTGGTGTGGGCACTAGATGAGGGAGAAGAAGCGGGCAGGGGACAATCTCAAAGGGTTTTGTATTGCATATAAAGTAGGGTGGTTGGGCTTGACGGTGCGGTCAAACCCATGACTGCTCAAAGTCTATCCTCCTGCAGTGAAAGTTCTTAAAGGGGATTCTGACTTACATTTTTACATGCTTTCGTCATTATTACTTTTTTAAAGAATTTATTTATCTTTAGAAGGTAAGGGAAGGAGAGAGGGAGAGAAATATCAATGTATGGTTGCCTCTGGTGTGTCCCCTGCCGGGAACTGGCCCGAAACCCAGGCATGTGCCCTGACTGGGAATTGAACTGCGATCCTCTGGTTCGCAGGCCCACGCTCAATCCACTGAGCTACACCAGCCAGGGCCCTTTAGTCATTATTATTATTCTTAGTAGTAGTAGAGTAGTAGTAGGAGAGTAGTAGTAGTAGTACTAGTAGTAGAATTTTTAAGGTCTTTAATACCATCAAAACAGCATGCTCGTGGGACTGTACACTTAGGCTTCCTGACCACAGATCGAACTCTCAACTTTGGGGTACCAGGACGATGCTCGAACCAACTGAGCTACCCAGCCAGGGCCCAGCATCACTACTCTTGAGCTTTGTGGCCATTGTGAAGTAAAATAAGGGTGGCTTGAACACAAGCTTGGAGGTACCATGTGGATCTGATAACCAAGACTGCTACTGCCTATTAACCAATGAGCAGTGTGATGTTGGGGAAAGGGGTGAGTCACATCTCCCACGCAAAAAGCACGGCATCGTGAGATTTCATCACACTATTCAGAATGTATGCAGTTTAAAACTTAGGAAGTGTTTACCACACTGCTCATTGGTACACTTACACTTTTCTGTCTGTAGGCTACGCCTCAGTAACAAAGGACGTAAATGAAATGCTGGGCAGGTCCTTTACCAACGTTTCATTTTTATTTTTTAATTGAATGTATCGGGGTGACATTGGTTCACCAAACCGTACAGGTTGCAAGGGTACAACTCAACAAAACATCATCCACACACTGCATTGTGTGCCCACTGCCCCAAGCAAAGTCTCCTTCTGTCCGCATTTCCCCGCCTTTGCCCACCTTCACCTACCCCCCCACTGCCCTTTCCCTCTGACTTAATCCCTTCACCTTCTTTCATCTGGCCCTTCAACCCCCCTTCCCTCAAATAGCTGTCAGCCTGTTCCGTGTATCACTGTTTCTGTTTCTATTTTTCTTTTCCAGTTTATTTTGTTCCTTAGATTCTGCATATAAGTGAGATCATATGGTATTTGTCTTTCTCTGTTTGGCTTATTTCATTTAGCGTAATTATCTCCAGGTCCATCCGTGTTGTCGTAAAAGGTAAGGTTTTCTTTACCTTTTTAACTACAAGGCGTCAGCTCATTGAAACAAAGATTATGGTAAGGTAATTGGAATCCACAGAATTGAGTTTCTTGTCCCAGGGCTCAGAGAGTGTGACCCAAAGCAAACCTTGGGAAAACCAGTGGGACTGTAAAGAAAACCTGTCTGCTAAAGGTCTCTGCTTGGATGTTCTGGAGATTCCCCCATTTGAACACATCCCTAACATCACCCTCACCCCCCCAAACACACTCTTGTTCCTCAGTCCCTGTCTTAGTGACGCCCTCACCTCAGAGTCACTCCACCCAGAAACCTCGGAGTCCGTCGTGACTACTCTCCCTTACCACTCTTACTTAGGTAACTTCCCAGTCCTACCAACCTCGCCTTCTACATAGTTCTTTAGTATGTCACTCTCTCTTCAGCCCTAGGTTCGTGATCTGGTTTTGTTCCTGTTCGTCTCTTTCTCACTCTTCCACTTCAAACAAACAACCCACTTCATATTTTAAATTATTGCAATATGAAATAAGCAAGTCGGAGAAAGACAAGTACCATATGACTCCACTCATATGTGGAATCTAATGAACACACTGAACTAACAAGGAAAATGGGGACAGACTCATAGATGGAGAGCAGGATGACAGTTGGGGAGTGTGGAGATTAGGGGGTGGAGGCACTGAGCAAAACCGAAAAAAGACTCATGGACGAGGACAACAGTGTGGTGATTGCTCAGGGGAAGGAGGGTATAAGGGGACTAAATAGTAATGAAAAAATACAATAAAGATTAAATAAATAAACAGTTGCAATGACTCCTTATATAGTCTCTCTGTGTCTACTCTTTTTTTCTTTAAGATTTTATTTATTTTTGGAGAGGAAGGAAGGGAGGGAGAAAGAAAGGGGGAGAAACATCAATGTGGAAGGGAAACATCGATTGGTTGCCTCTCATATACGCCCTGACCAGGGACCCCAGGGGCCAAACCTATAACCCAGGCATGCATCCCGACTAGGAATCGAACTGGTGGCCTTTTGCTTTGTGGGCTGATACTCAACCAACTGAGCCACGCTGGTCGAGGCTATCCACTCTTAGCCTCGGAAACCATTCTCCACACTGCTGCTGAAGGGGTTGTTCTAGGTGGAAATAACCTGCCACTGCCCATCCTTCACTGTCCTACATAGCAGTTTGGACTCTCACAAGACTGGCCATCATTTGGGCTTCCACGAACTCTGTCTCCTGATGCTTCCAGCCTCCAACTTTGCACTGACCCCAATGGACAGCTTATAGCTTCCAGAACAAGATAAGCTTCTTCTTGTTTGCCGGCTGGCTTGTGTTGTTTTCTTTGCTTGCTTTTGCTGTCTTTTGTTTTTGCCTCTTCTTTGCTCAGACTGTTTCCCTCCCCTGGGGATGCCCTTCCCACCCATCACTTAGTACCCCAATGGGGGGGACTCTTTGAACAAGTTTCCTTCAGAATCAGCCTTTCCTCCTCAGCACCTGACCAAAAAAACAGGCACATTTTAGATGTTCCATAAATATTTACTGGACAAAAAAAGAAAACTGTTTACTGGATGAGCATATTCACCACTCATGAACACAGTCCAAGATGCCCATTCCCTCGTTCATTCATCTGTATGATCTCAGTCAATCTTTGCAGAAGCTTAGGCAGGGTGCCATTCACATCCTGTACACTGATATAGTCAAATTGATTGTTATTATATCACTATTTTACAGGTTGGTAAATAAACAGCAGCTCTCCTATATGCCCCACCCCCACCCCAGCACTCTGGTTCCTCCCCTGGAGTCCTCTGGGACTCCCTATGATCCAGCAACCAAAGGGTTAGCTGCAAGCGCTGTTCGGGGGACCAGGAACCTGGTGTTTCCCTGCCACACGGGTTGTCAAAGGGTGGTGCTCCGTCCAGGGGGAGGTTGCACAGCAGGCAGGTGGGGCTTCTGCCTCTGAGTCCAGGCTCTTCCCAGGACACAACCAAGCCTCCTGCTCCTGCCCGGCCCACTCTGTGTGTTGTCAAGCATCTGGGCAGCTGAAACCACCTGAGTTTTGACAAACTCCTCTGTGCACAGAGTGAGGCCTGGGGTAGCCTATCGTCAGGGGCTTGAGAATGGTCTCCCCAATTTATTTCAGCTTAAAATATAAATCCAAATGATGGGGGTGTTTCTTTGCATCCCCCCCCCCACACCACACACATAAAAGATCTGTGTATGTGTGTGTGTGTGTTGTAAATTCAAGATCAGCCAAATTAAATTTAGTTCAACCCGTTCAAACAAAATTATATTCACATGGAGACACAGTGGGGCGTTTCTGGGCCTGAAGGCGTAATTATTTTTCCTTAGGTTATAACTGTTTCCCTGTCTCTCACTATCCAAAAATACAGAGTTCCTTTTTCAGCTCCTACTGAGGACAGTGGGGCAGCTGGAGACAGCGCACAGAGCACAATATTCATTGCCATTTCTGGACATGGAGTCCAAAAGTTTGCACATAAAACCATCCTTCTAAGGGCTAATAAGTCTTTGTGCTCTGAAGCTCCTGGTGTCAGCCTGACTCTGCCGATCACCTGAGTATCTGGGGATCTGACGGACTTCACATCTGCCTCCTACCTGCCCTGCACCACCCCATTCCTGGTTCTCTCGCCCATCAGGAAACTGGGACCCGCCCCAAGGCCCCATCCTGTTCCCCTGCCTTCAGGAGAACTCCTGAATGAGCTTCTACAGCACAGCCTTGGTGCCAGCCCGTCCTTCCGGAAGTCTTGAACACCTGAAACATCCAGGGCAATGCAGAAATGGCCTGGGGCATGTCACAAACTAATAGCAAGCCAGACATGGATTGCGCATATTTTTTCTTGATTGAGCATCTTTTGTGTGCCAAACACTCATCTAGGAGAAAGGGACAGTCGGAGTTTCCTTGAATTTCAGACACTTTCCCTCCTTTTTTAACATCTTTAAAACGGGGATAGGCGTTACAATCAATGGCTCTTGCAGGCGCTGTTGGGCAGGTGCTGGCTGTGACGTGTTCATCCCTTACCAATTGATTTCATATGTAAATGGATCTAATATGCATAAAAGTCGTAAATGATCTCAAACTCTGTTTCTAAGTTCAGAGGAGCTCTTTCACTCGGTGTAAAGTAGAAATCCCCTGTGATAAGAAAGCAGTGTGTCATGGTGTAATTGGCAGCATTTTTTCCGTCTTAGAGGTTCATAAAATGATGCAATATTGTATTTGAGAAGATGGTGCCCCTTTGTCCTCAAGCAGCTCATGTTTTAGTAGGGGAAATAAACCCCGGTTGTTACAGTATAACAATAAGTGCTACAGCAAAAGGAAGCCTAGGGTGCCAACGGGAGAGAAAACTGGCCCAGCAGAAAGGGCCTGGGAAGGCTTTGAAGGGGAGGAGGCAGCGGCACATGACTGGTGCCTGGCAAAACCCTTTTCACGAAACTGGTGCCCGAAGCAAAGAAGGAAGCCCCTGCCCCTCCCAAAGCTGAAGCCAGGGCAAAGGCTCTGAAGACAACCAAAGCAGTGCTGAAAGGCGTCTACAGTCACACACACACAAAGAAGATCTGCACATCAGCCACCTTCAGATGGCCAAAGACACCGCAGTTGCAAAGGCAGCCTACCTGTCCCTGGAGGAGTGTCCCCGGGAGACCCAAGCTTGACCACAATGCATCATCACATCCCCCGACCCCTGAGGGGGCTGTGAAGAAGATGGAAGACAACAGCACACTTGTGTTCACTGTGGGTGTCAAGGCCAACAAGCACCAGGGCAAACAGGCTGCGAGGAAGCTCTAGGCCATGGACATGGCCAAGGCCAACACCCTGCTCAGGCCTGATGGAGAGAAGAGGGCGTGTGCTCACCTGACTCCCAACTAGGATGCTTTGGATGTTGGCAACAAAATTGAGATCATCTAAATTGAGTCCAGCTGGCTAATTCTAAATCTAAAAATTTTATACTGTTAAAAAAAGAAAGAAAAAAGGATGCCTGTGAGTTTGCCAGGAAGAGAAGAGGAAGTACATTCCAATCAGAGGGAGATGTGCAAAGGGAAGGGTGCGCAGCCCCTGGGGGAAGGAGGAGTGTCTGGTTTCTGGGTCAGGGCTGGAGAGTGAGGGCTCCTAGAAGCACCTAAAGGGGTTTGGTTTCCTTCGGGGAAGGGACATGCTCAGGCCTGTGCTCTAGGATGGCATGTGCCCACCGCAGGAGGATAATTGGCAGGAGGCTGGGGAGCCCCTGCTGGGGGTGGTTCAACAAAGGTGGGGTGAGGGTCTCCCTCAGGGAAAGAAGGGCGAGACAGGAGACTGAGAGCCTTCTGGCTGTCAGACGTTTTATCTCAGCTGGCCCCCACAGCCGCCGTTGGAGGTTGGAAGCAGAGTGACCATTTTACGGTTGAGTCATCTGAGGCTCGGGGTGTCACAGCGGTTTGAATAAAAACTTGAGTGGTGAAGTCAGAACATCGCCAAGGGATGGGCAGCTGACTGGTTTTCGAACGGACCCTCCTAGTGGCACAGATAGAGAGAAGACACCATGGCCTTGGGGCCTAGCCTGGGGGGGGTGAGCGGGGGGTGGAGACCAGGCTTGTCTGCGCCCCACCCCCTCAGGGCTGCTTCAGCTGTCGGGCCGGAGTCACATTACACAGTCTCTGAGATATGGATATTTATATTGCATTTTATCATATTGGTTCATACCATACCATACCATACCATGCCATATTATATATTGATTTACAATAAAAAGTAGAAGTGTGACAGTGAGGACAATTCCCTGGTTTCCAGCATTCTCTGCCTCAAGGAGATCTGTCCCTGGGAAGCCAGGGTGTGACCAGAAGGTTACTTCGTGGGCCTGGAATCCAAGCAGGAGGTCAGTTACCCTTTAAATGATTCAGCGCCTGACAGCCTGATGCTCCCATTTCTGCCACCGGGAGGGGAGGGCCCAGTCTCCATCCGAAGGGTCCCCTTCCCCTGAACAGTGCTTGTCTCACTATGTCTGCCATGGTCTCCAAGGACCCAGACAGCTAGCTCCCCACATCCATCCTAACTCATCTCCTGCTCCCCGCTTGCCAACCCCCTTGTAGTCCTGGGCTTCTTGTGGCTCCTTCAGCCCCCCTGGGTCTCCCCGCTCTGGTCTTTGTCATCTGCAGTTTCTCCTCCCCAGGATCCTCTTCCTTAGACATCCAAACAGCAGACTTTCTCACTGCAAGTCTTTGCTCAAGTACCAATTTCTTGGCATAACCAGCCTTTAAAATACTGCAATCCTCCCTGGCTGCTGTGGCTCAGTGGATTGAGTGCCGGCCTGTGAACCAAAGGGTCAGTGATTCAATTCCCAGTCAGGGCACACACCTGGGTTGAGGGCTGTGTTCCCAGTAGGGGGCTTGTGAGAGGCAACCACACATTGATGTTTCTCTCCCTCCAATCCTCTCTCTCTATAAATAAATAAATAAAATCTTAAAAACAAACAAACAAACAATTCAACCCTGCAATCCTCCCCAAACCTGGAAATCTCCATTCCTCTTGCTGACTTTGTTTTCTCTCTATTACTTGTCACCCACTGAGGTGTCATTTATTTTTCCAAGTTATCTTTTTTATAGTGTGACTTCCTCCCTAGAACATGAGCGTCCCCCAAACAGGAATCTTCTGTTTTGTTCGCTCTACATCCTCATACCTAGAACAGTGCCTAACACATGGTTAAGATGTAGTAACTATTTGTTGAATGAATGAATTAAAAAAAAAAAAAGACTGCTTTTTCTGTACCTCTGGAGATGGACACTCCTTCCCTTCCTGCCGCAGGCCACTTCTGATGGATACATTCTTTCTTTAGATACCTTAATCCTAAATTAAGTTTCGCTTTGTTCTAGAAGAGCCATTCTATCTCTTTTCAGCTTTGCATGTCTTTGGCTTAATGCTTCTGGGCATCACCCTGTCACCTCTGACTCTAGTCCCGTGACTGCCCTGGTTGAGCAGGTAGTTGCTACATTAGAATCGAGAACTCTGACACCCAAGCAGAAAGTGCACTTTGTACACTTTCTCTGTGCAGAAAGTGAGTCACGAAGGGTCAAGATGGTTTTGTGAGTTCTGGAAAGAAGGTTGTCACTTTGGGCACATCTTTGTTCTGGGCTCTAGTTCTCCATCTGTGCGGTGAAGAAGCTGGTTGGCGGATTTCTGAAGTCCTTCCAGGCTCGCCTGTTTTACAAATACATAGAAAGTGCTAAATCATTCAGAAAGTAATTTCTCCCATCTGCCAAGCTGGACTTGCCAGCCTCCAAAATTCCGGCTCAACATCCATGTGTTCATCATTGGGTGTAGAGGTCAGATGTTGGAGTCTCAGAAACCTGAGTTTGAATCTTGGGCCTGGTAATGGTGGCTGCATGCAAGTTACTTCTTCGTTTCTGGGGGGACTCTCCTCATTGGTGCATTGCGGGTGATAATAACAACCTGGACGTGATTACACACAGCATATTATATGAGCTGATATTTGGAGGGCTCCGCACTGTGCCTATGATGGAGTCAATCAACTGTGGCTATTATCTCATTCACCCCAAAATATGAAGGAAAGGAAGAAAGACACCCGTGGCTCCACTTTTGACCAAAGCTTTTCATCAACAAAAATCAGTTATGTTTAAAAGTGAAATGAGGATGGGGGGCAGTACAGAACATCATTAATTAATAGCTCATTTATTTTACTAATGGCAGTCCTCAGTTCCTGGGCTTTATTGTGTAAGTACTATACCTTAAAGAATAGAGGCTCCCTAAATAAAGCATTTTCTAGACCAGTGCCTTCAGCGTTTGACTTGGATCCTTCTCCATCACCTAGCTCTTTTTTTTTTTCTACTCTGTTTGCAGCTCTGTTGCAGGCTCAGACCTCCCCTCCCCACCCAAAGGTTGCACTCCAGTTTTGTTTCATTGAGAAAAGCAGTGGTTCAAACTTTCCTTCTAAACCAACTGATACACTATTGACTAACAGATGAGTCTGTGCCAGGCACCAGGTAAGAGACTCAAGCTCCCGAAATTCCTGCTCTGCCGTAGATGTCACTATGATCACCACTTCACAGGTGGGAGAACTGAGGGCCAGAAATATCAAGACACTGGCTTGGGATCATGAGGTTGATGTCAAGAGTGAAGTCAGGATATAAATACAGTCACCCGATTTCCAGATTCTCCAAGGTTAACTACTGGGCTTCATTCCCTACCTTGAGAGGAGATAAAGTTTGCAGACCAGGGAAAGGAAGCTGGATGAGGTGAGTACAGTGGAGCAGAGAAGAGAGAGGCAGGCTGTCAGACCCCGCTCCTCACCTCCTTGTGCCTTTTGTAATTCAGGCATGCACCTCTCCTCCCACGGGGCTGCAACAACTGAACCTTCCGCTGGTCCATACCTCCACTCTGGCCACTCGAGGTCGACCTACCAACCCAGACAGCCAGAGAGATCTTTCTGATACCAAGACTCACTATTCAACTACATCGTCTAAAAACACACAAAGAAGTAGGGAACATTCTTCAATAAATGGTGCTGGCATAACTGACTACCATTCAGGAAAAAAAATTACACACACACACACACACACACACACACAACTGGAGTCATTCCTCACACCTCATGTAAAAGAAACTCCAAATGATTTAAATTTTTAAAAATAAAGGAAACCATATAGAAAAAAATATATAGCCATTTTATAATTTTGAAATAAAAAGAGCTTTCCTAAGAATGTTGCAAAAATACAGAAGTTTTAACAGATGGACAGACTTTACTACACAAACATTTAAGATTCTTATATGGAGGGGGGAAACCCATAATAAAATGAAAGAGGAAAAACCAAATATTGGGGAAAAATATTTGCAATGTATGTGAAAAGTTAAAATCCTTGCACATAGAACCTTCTTTCAAAATTATAAGAAAATTTTAATGACAATTTGGACGACATATGTGAGCTGCCAGTTACAAAAGAAGAAATAAAAATGGCTAACAAGCATATTTTAGAAAGTTTGGTTTTACTAGTGATCAAAGAGATATGTAAAACAAGATACTGTTTTTTACTAAACATGTTGACAGAAAGGACAACTTACACTCCTGTGGTGGGTGTGCAAATTGTTCCAACCTACTAGGAAGATAATCTTACAACTTGAACCTGAACTTCGCAACTTAAATTCCTAGAGTCCAAGCCTAACCTTGAATTCTGGGAATTCAGTTTGTGAACATTTGAGAATAGAGAGAAGGCTTCAGGTCTCTGGGTGAGATGAACACGTTTTATAGTATGTGCCTGTTCGTTTCTCTAGGAGCCTGGTGTGCAACGAGTCTTACTCCCAATGGCTTTTTAGCACATGCCCAGGCTTTTTAGCAAATGGGTCAAAGGGGAAATATGGCCCAGGAAGTGCTGGATGTGTGGGTGAATGAATAGAAAGACGAAAATGAACACATAGAAGTTTGCACGTGCTTGGTGTTGCCAGCTGCAGCAGCTTCCCAGCCGCCCTCCTCCCACTCCAGTCCATTCCCCTGGGAGGTGGGGAGAGGGAAAAATTGGGGCAGATTCTGTTTTTAAAAAAATGCGGTGGATGTATCAATATTCACTACCCCCATAAAAATAATATTCACTACCCCCAGCAGTATATGAGGGCTTGGTCACTACGTTCTTGCCAACATTGGGTATTACCTGACGTTTCCATTGTCGACATCTCTTGTCTGTCCATGGTAGTTGTAACTTGCTTTCCCTTATGCACCTTTTCTGTATGTTTATTGGCTGCTTGGATATACTCTGTGTGTGTGTGTGTGTGTGTGTGTGTGTGTGTGAAGTGCCCATTCAAGTTTCTCCTGCCCCCTCCTTGTCATCCTGCACATTTTTCTGTTGGGTTGCCCATCTTCTTGTAAATGGTGTGTAGGAGTTCTACATACATCCTGTTTACCAGTCCTTCGTTGGATATATTTTTGCAACTATTTTTCCTCAAACTGCGCTCGGTGTTTTCAATCAATTAATGGTTTCATTTGAGGAAAAGTTCTTATTTCTAAAATAGTATTTAATATTTTTAAAATATCCAATTTATCGAAATTTTCTTTTATGGTTAGTGTTTTTGTATATTATTCACAAGAAATTTTTGCCCTTTATATTTTTGTTAAAAAATATATATATTTTTTAACAAAGCTATGTTGTTTTACTTTCAACATTTAGATCTATAATCCATCTGGAATTGATTTTAATGTGTGGTGAATTTTTTTATGTGTTTATCCAATTGACCTGGCACTGTTTATTGAAAACATCGTTTTTTCCACCTCCACATAACAACTGTCACCTATGTCATAAATCAAGTGACCTATACTTGTGAATCTGTTTCTGAATTCTCCTTCGACCCATTGGTCTATCAGTGTCGAAACCACACTGCTGTAATTACTATAGTTGGATAATACGCAGTAGTGTAAGAACTCCAGCTTTGTTCAGAATTGTCTTGAATATTTTTTGGCCCTTTAAATTTTAGAATCAGCTTGTCAATTTTCACAACTATCTTCAAGACTGGCAGTATTCACTAAACCTGAACAACTGAACTCCTGCATAAATACTTAATAGAAACAAATATCCCAGAAGGTCCATAGCAACTCTATCTATAAGAGCCCCCCCCCCTTAGAAACAACCCAAATGTCCATGGACAGAACGGGTAAATGAATAAATAACTGCACAGTCAGAATGGAATGTTGTGCGGCCCCTGAGCACAGCGCAGCCAGTGCCGCACAGAACGACGCGGTTAAATCTCACAAGCACAGTGTTTGATGCAGTAAGCAAAATCAAGAGTTCATACTGGGATTCCATTTATAAGAAGTTCAAAAACTAAGCAAAGCTAACATGCAGGGTTAGAGGTCAGGGAAGTCATGTTGTTTGGGGCGCAGGGGTCATGGGTGCAGGCCTTTTGGAATATCCTTTCACTGTGCACAAACACTCATCATTAGGAACCTGTCTGTATGCATATTATACTTCCGTTAAAATCTTCCTTAGAATTAATTCAATATAATTATGCATATTGAAGCCTTACTTGGGGGGCTGGTAAGGGAGGGAGGAATGAGCCACTAAAATTTCGCAAAGCATTATGGGAGCAAAATAACGCCCTCAGTTAAGCTTCCCTGGGGTTTAGGGAAGTTGTGTCAGTTACTGAGGGCTAAGAAGGATTTCAACTGTTTATCAAGAGCTGTTAGTGTTTTTGAGGCCAGGAAATAGAAACATATGAAACTAATGTGGCAAGCTGTATTTTTAATTCGAAACAAGGTTAAAGTTTAATTTAAGGCCTGACTAATTTCCTTGGCACTCTGGGAGGTAGTAGGTATGTTGTAATCTGGATGGTGAATATAAAAATCTCTAATACGAGGAGAATTGATACGTGGATCTCTTTATCCTCTATTCTCCTGTACAAGTTACTAACCAATGTCACCGGGTAGTATGGCTTCACCAGAGAAGTGAAATGTAGTTATATTTGTTAAACAAGCAAACGATCAATGAAAAAAATAAGCCCTAAATCTCTCTGGATAGTAAGGGGTTGCCAAAGTAGCCCAAGAAGAAGCTGCACTCATAGGTAAGGTCCAGGGGGAACGTTGGATGCTACGAAGCAGCCAGGGAGAGGGAGATGGAATTTTCTGTCTAATCGTTGGCAATTTGGGGAAATCCCGAAGGACCAAATGTTCTGGAAGAAATTTTGTGTAGTAAGAATGTCCCCAAATTAGACCTCTCAGCTTAATTCGGGCCTTCTGGAACCCGCTGGCTTCAGGAAGGGTAGTTTGATTGCTTCCTTAGAAATGTAAACCAACTCCATTCCACCACGTGTGGGTGAGAGCCAGGCAGGGAGGACTTGGTTACTTGAACAATGTGGGCTGGTTCCGCACAGATGGAACGAACTGTTATTTCACAGCTACTTTGTTGTAAAGTCTTTCAGCCCCGTGGAAAAAGTGTGTAATGGAAAGGTCTGGAGGCGGACAGATAAAGATGCCAACCCTTCCTTGACCATTTACAGGTTCTGTGCCCTTAGAATGCCACATCACAGCTGGCCCGTGCCTCGGTTTCCTTTCTGAAAATGAGATAATAACACACACTTTGAATCACGTGCCCTTTGTGAGAATGAACTCAAACGCAGAGTCTGGCACATAACAAGCCTTCACCCAATAATCATAATATTATTATTTTCGCAATGCTTTCTGGCTGATGTCATGCTGGACAACAAGCCATTGCAGCATTGAGTATCCCCTTTTCTAGGTCACTGTGTCCACAGAGTTCATACTCTGACTGCATTTATACAGAGTTCAAAAACAAGCAAAGCTAACCCACAGTGTCAGGAGTCAGGAAAGTCACGTCCTTTTTGGAGGAGGGGTTACGGTGCAGGTGTTTGGGGGCATTCTCTTTCTCTCTGGGTATATACACACTCATGAGCCAGATCACATGTTCATTTGGAGCCAGGCTCAGTCCTCAGGCAAACCACGGGAAACTTGGCAACTAGTCAAGGTATAGCATGGACCTGTTGATGGGTCTGTCTCTGCCTCTAGCCTTGAAAACTCATCATAGTATGTTTTAAACTTCTTTTTAAAAAGAGATTTTATTTATTTACTTTTAGAGAGGGGAAGGGAGGAAGAGTGAGAGAAACATCAGTGTGTGGGTGCCTCATGCACACCCCACTGGGGACCACGCCTGCAACCCAGGCGTGTGCCCTGACTGGGGATCGAAGCAGTGACCCTCTGGTTTGCAGGCCGGTGCTCAGTCCACTAAGCCATGTCAGCCAGGGTTGAACTTCTTTTTAAAAGGCAATAACCCAAAGTGAGAAATACATTCTGTATCGATTTCAGGACCTGTGTGTTTATAGATAAATTTTTTACAAGACAATATCTATCTATTGACTGCAATGCACCCAGATATTTTATATTCTAAACTCTATTTCACTTTTTAAAAAAGTGTTGGATGCAACCCATCTTACTGATTTTCTTACCTACGAATGGGTCAAATCCGGCAGTTTGAAAACCACGGCTCTCACCCAGTCCCTCGGATTGCAGATTAGGAAACTGAAGCACAGAGAGTTGGAAACAGAGTTGCTTAAGAAAATTGTCAGATGGCACAGGACTGGAGCCAGATGAGTGAACCCCAAAGCTCTGGTTCTTTTCACAAACCCCTGTGTGGAGGTGCATTTCAGGTGTGTAAACAACATCATTCCTGATAGATAGGCGGGAGGGGACATTTTTTCTTTCTCCCTCCTCTTCTCCTTTTCCCTTTCTCTTTCTCTTTCTTTCTTCCGGGTCCACAAAGGCTCTTAGAAACAATCTTTCAGCAGCAGTCCCACTGCTAAAAATAGACACTAAAATATCCTCTCCCCAGGCTCAGAGCCCACCTGCAGCTGCCCTGTGAACACATTCCTCCTTCCAGGCAGCCCTTGGAACTGCCCAATCTGTGGTCAGAAGTAGCTGTTTTTGAGGAACTCAGTGGTTCAAGATCTTGTCCTGCTTTCTGCAAACAGCCAAAAGTAATTGACAGTCTGCCCCCAAGACTACCACTGTTTGCAGAGTTAGGGTTGTTTTCGTTGTAGATTTCTCTACAGCGGGGTACATCTACCTCCACAGAAACAGAAAGCTGGGCCTTCACTGTAGGTGTAGCTTCTGAATTCCTCCTCTGTGCTTCTGGGTAATTGAATGCTATGTCAATTCTCTTTCCTATTCTGCTGTGTTAGTTATTTCCATTCTAGTAGTATCTAGCCTATGAGATACACACACTAAACCTTGCTCATCCTGCTGAAAGATCTGGCCCAGTAAATGTGAGTTGAATCAAAGTAAGAATTTTGTTTCCCTTGAGTTACATTTTATCTTTTTTTTTTTTTTAATTCAGGAAAGGACATGGACTTTTGGCCTTAGACTCACAGCGGCACCAAAGCCCGTCTAAGTGGCTGTGTCTGACCAGCAGGTTTCTGCCTGAAGATACATGAGGCTGATATTACTGAAGCCAAATTGACAGGTTTCTGTGATGCCGGGGGCCTTTTGTGCCAATTGCCACCTACATCTTGGCCTTGGCCGCCATCTGCTCTTTGGCTAGAAACACCCGAACTTTTGCCCAGCTCTGTGTGCATGTCAGACAGGAGGTGGAACACTGAGGATCGGCCCCTTACTCATCCCCTTGTCATGAGCAAGTGTGCTCACTTGTTTCTTCATTACATACTTACCTTGTCAGAGTTCCATTGCTGAAAATCTGGTGGCCAAGAGAGACAGATACGGTCCTTGATCTGATGATCTTTATGGTCCTGAGATGATGATGTCCCTAACACCTGAATGATAAAGGTCAGGTAATTTTAGACAGTGTATGAGAAAGCAAAGAGGATAAGGAGATAGGATTGGGCTGGCCTCAGGAAAGAGATAATGTCAACTGGAGATCTGAATTACTCGCAGGCGAGTAGGCGGCCCAGGTGCAAGGGGCCAGGGCGGGGAGCAGAGTGAGAGTCAGAAGGACTGTAGAGTGAGGCTGGAGGAGAGGCAGCTGTGGGGGAAAGGTCAGGAGTGGAGTCCTACCCCGAACACCTTCTCTATTCGAGGAGGCGTGGGTAGGCCCCAGGAAGGAGCGTGGGTTTTATTTTAAATGCAATGGGGATTTAATCACCTTTCTGACTTTTCTCTTGGCAAGCTGCTGAAAACCTCTGGCGTGGAGAGCATCCTCAAAGCCAGGGGCTACTGCCCTTCAGGGCATTTAAGTAAGAAAATTAAACTATATAAACGTGCATGCAAACAACATTATGACAAGAGATAAAGGAAAAGCAATCACTTCCCCATCTCCAACCATAACTAGGACAATTCTCATCTTTCATATGATGGTCTAGTTTTTGCCAATAGGCACACTTCTTAGGGATTTCACTAGGTGAATATGACCCATGGTGTGGAGCAAAATATAAATAGTTGAGAGTTAAAGGATTCCACTCCCTGTCTTCCTTTCTCCAGCCCACCTATTTACTGGAATTAACATTGTTAACCAAGGCAGCCAGGTGGTTGTGTGAGTTGTGCTAAGTGCATTATCTCAAATAATCAACATAACAACCCTGTGAGGTAAGTGCTATTATTATTCTCATTTTACAGAGGGAAAAACCGAGCTCGGAAAGATTAAATAAATTGCCTATGATTATGTAAATTGTCACTACTAGTGACACCGTCAGGACTCACATCTAAAATCCCAGGCTACTGTGCGTTTGACCCTAATCCAGACCCCCCACCCCTGCGGCTCTGTGCATTAAAAGGAAACTTCAACAAACCAGATTCTTTTACGACGGACTTCTGCTTCCGCCCTGTTGGGCTGAGAAAGGGACTGTCGTTGGGTGTCCTCCATATTTATCTCACTTACTGTAAATAGTGTTGATCATTAACATGAGGACAGTGTGATAAATAAGTAGTTAAATGTGTATCCACGTCTTTCAAATACATGATCTCAGTTGATACTCACACAGCAATCCTGTGGCAAAGGCTGTCTCAGCAAGCCCAGTCGGAAGATGAGGAGACGGGACAGGGAACCTATGTGACCAGCCCAAGGTCATCCAGACTGCAGGAGTCTTCTTTGGCCAGACCAGGAAGATGACCTGAGTGGGGGTGGCCGGCGGCCCATGTTAGGGGTAGTTACTGAAGTTCTCTTTCCTTGGTCAGTGGAACTTCCTGTGCTGGATGTTACTATGGGAGAGGAGGTGGGGGCAAATGTTTCTGATTTGCTCCTGCATTTGCTCCTGCACGAAGAGCTATGTGTTGGGCCATTGAATTGCCTCAACACTTGCCCCAGACTTCTTGACTTTTGGAAGCTCTTTGCCATTCTGTGTATCCCATCTCCCAAGGAAACGTGTCAAGTAATGCAGGTGTCTTGTGTCCAGAATGATCCAGTTGAGTCAAGGCAAAGATGCTTGATTCACTGTTCCAGATTTTCCTTTTAGCACAAAACATGGATGTAACCAGCAGAAAAAACTCTACTGCCCATTTGAGTAGTAGTTTACCACTCACAAGGGCTTTCAATGCTTACTATTCCAACAACCCTCAAGAAAGCAGGCAGGCTTGCTGTTATTTGAGCCCATTGTATAGATGAGGAAACTGAGTCCCAGAGAGAACACAGAGCTAGTAACTTGTACTATCAGGACCAGAGTCCGAGATGTCCAAGATGAATCTGAGTTTTCTTCATGAATTTTTCACTACATGATAACTTTTTAAAAATTTTCTTAAAAAAAAAATATACCCTAGCTGATATAGCTCAATGGATTGAGCTTAGGCCTGCAAATCAAAGGGTTACAGGTTTGATTCCTAGTCAGGGCACATGCTGGGGTTGCAGACTAGGTCCCCAGTGCAGGGCGTGCAAGAGGCAACCACACATTGATGTTTTTCTCCCTCTCCTTCCCCTATCTCTAAAAATAAATAAATAAAATCTTAAAAAAATAAATATGAAATGTTCAGCAGCTCTAAAATGGTTTACTTACTCCAGTCCTTCCCCCCGCCCCCTGCGCCCTCCCAGGAGAATGCGCCTTATAGGTCTGCTCTCCCGGCAGCATCCGAGCATCTGGCGAGTGGCAGGATCTCTCCCCGTGGCAGCTGGAAACCAGCGAGTGAAACATTTACCAAGTTATTGACACAGTGGCTCCCCATGTTTGTGTAGGTATCAGGCAGTTATAGATCTCTTTTTAACACTGTTTTAAAATGAAAATAAATGTGACAATAAGCCCCAAATGGCCATGGTAGAATGTCAAGCATAATCAGTACTGGAGGATGGTAAGTTTATAGTGCATGGAGGGGGAACAGTGGGAGACACGTTCTGTCTGTCTGAACTTGTGAGAGGGGGGTTGCAGTGAAAGATTACTGCATGTCTACGTTTATTTTGTGATGGGGCTGAGGGCTTGCAGGGTGGGAGGGAGTTCAGGGGGCCTCTGAGAACTGGAGTGGGGGCTTGAGCAGGGGTGAGGAAGAAACAGAGCGTTAGTGGGTGGAAAGATCACTACCTCCTTGTGGATGGTCTCCTGCCAGTCACAGGATCCACGTTGGTGATATCAAGCGCCACTGCAAGGCAATGCCTTAGCTGTGTGTAAATAAGGTCACCTTGAAGGGGAAAAGTATCAACTAGCAAAGCAGGGATGGGCTCAGAGATATGCAAATCAAAAGGAGATGGAACAGCTGACCAGTACAAGGCTATCCAGGATTTTAACATATCTAAAGAAGGCTTATGTCAATTGAAAGGTCAGAAGGCCATTCCTGGAATCTTGGAAAATGGGGACTGCAGAGGCTGATGGGGTCCCTGTACCAAGCTTGGAGCCCTTCTCTGTTAGGGTAAGTGAAGATGGATGTTCCAGACACATTAGCTCAAACCTGCTGCACTTTCAGGTCTTTCATTCTACCTGGGGCCCTCCAAGGTTCTACAGGCAGGCCTGTCTATAGAGAGAATATCTGCTGGCCAAGCCCCAAGCACTGCTGAGGCCAGGAACCTCTGCTCCCGTTTGGGGGGTTGGGGATGAAGTGTTCGACGTGGTGATGAAGTGAGCAATGGCTGTGAGCAGGGAGGGGGATGGGTATTCTGACTAACAATTGGATTTGGCCAACAAAAGATCCCGGTGACCTTGGGTAAGAACTGTTTCAGTAGCAGAATGGGGCCTGACGCCAGGTTGTGGACTGTGCAGGACTGGAGAGGAAGAGAGCGGAGCCAACTGCAGTGAGAGTTATAGCAATAGCCGGAGGGGGGTTGCAGTGAAAGATTCCTGCATTTCTACGTTTATTTTGTAGCGTGAGAGATGTGAGCACCTTTGAATGTGATGGGAAGAGCTGGGGGAAAGGAACGGATTGAAAATACTGGAGAGAGAGAGAGAGAGAGGGGACCGTTGACAGTGTGGTTCTCCCAAGGAGGTGGATAGGGAGGAAGCAGGCTCGGGGGAAGAAGAGAAGCAAGACAGAAAGTCTTCTCTGTAGCCGCTGAGAGAGCCAGTTTGAGGTGGGCATAGCTGCTAGTTTGAGGAGTGGGTGGAAGATCGGAACTGGCTGCCGAGAGAGCTAGGAGGGCATCCTCAGCAAAGGTCAAGGGAAAGGGTTCCTGGAAGATGTTTCAGACCCAGCATGACCTCTTCCCACAACCCCCCAGGAACACAACTGTGAGGGCCAGTCAGGGTTTCTAAAGGAGACAGTCTCTCTGTCTTCTATGATGCAACCACAAGCAAGAGTCACCAAATCCGGTCTTCCGTGTAAAAATGAAAGTGATAGTAGTTAGAAACAGACCCATTAGGAAATCTAGACACATCTTTCTTCCTGTGTATCACCCAGCACATGACCTTGGCAGTCCTGTGTCTATGGCCCCCTCCCCCGAGGTGGCAACTCACTGAGGGGCCAGAGCCCCTCCTCAGCCCACAAGCTGGGGCCTCACATCTGTGCACACGTTTTGAGAGGAAAGGGGAGCAGGTGAGGACATGAAGCCCCACTGCCAGACAGGGGATCCCAGAAAGATCCCATTTCTAAGAACTCCAGTCTTGGAAGTGGGAGCTGGTAGGTGTTTCTTTAAGCAACCCCGTCAAGTATAAATGACTTACTCTGGGGTTAGCTGTTCTTGTTACAGAAGGACTCTTCCTTTGCTTAACAATTGCCCACAGGGCTTCTCAAGATACCAAAGTTCCTAGTGCTTAACTGAGTTAGGATTTTAATGCCAGCAAAGAATTCCAGGAATACGTGAGCCGCATGGATGAGCCACTTCACTTGGGTGGCGGCTGAGTGGGGTCCTACGCCGAGAGGTGCTCAGGGAGGGATTTTTCTGAACTTGGGTCTCCCCTCTGTAGCAGGTAGATCTGCGCTCTTTCCTCCCCAGGACTTGTTTTGAGTGGAAGGAGAGCAGATGCCCAGATGGTCCCAGTTTATGAAAAGAGATGAACACAGTCCAGGAATGGAGCCTGTTGGTGACAGAGAATTAAAAATAGCAGCTGGAGGGCTTGGCTGTTCTAGTAAGAGTGAGTTGTATGTGTTATCCAGACTGGACTTGCGAGCTGTAGGGCAGCACGTGAAAAATCATTCATTTGTAGACGTGCGCATACCCCTCAAGGGCTGGTGGAGGGGCAGTGAGGACCCGAAGGCCAGGATCCCAGTCTCTAGGGTCCTGGTGTGACCTTTGTTGCTTTTCCGGACTTACTTTCCTCATCCGAGGGTGCTCATCATAACGCTTACCCAGATCTTAGGGCTGCTCTGAGGATCAGGGGAGGCAATGTAATTTGAAGTCCTGTGCAAATTAAGGCAACCTTTTCAAGCAATAATTCTCTTAAGTGGAGGCATCAGATAGGTATAATCGTGCAAGAATTGAGGTGTGTACCACATTCATGTATTCTGCAAATTTCTGAGGTTGCCAATCTTGTGCAAGGCCCCCTGCTAGGCATTTGGGAAGAAAAAGCAGTAAGATGTAAATCTCAGAGCTGAAAAATGCTCAGCCTGGGGGCAAGGGGGGGAGCAGTGATTTCATAAGTGCTGTGAGGGCAGGGGAAGACCCGCTCAGGTGCTGGGGAGTTCTAGTTTTGGGAAGGAATTCCCATGTGACCGGAGCTGACTTTTGGGAGGGCAGATTGCAGGCTGAGGAGGCAAGAAAGGATTCCAAGGCAGAGGGAACAGCCTAAGGGTATGGAATGGCAGGCTGTCTGGAGAACTTGCAAGAAAATCCGTGAGGCCAGAGAACTGACTGGCTGATATCCCCACGGGGACCTCCTGAAGGGTGACAGGAAGTTGTGAATCCTTTGGGTTCTCTTTCACTCTTTTCAAGGGTTTCCTGGGGTGGTGATTAAGAGGAGTAGGCACATGAGGAATCGGAGCTGTTTTTGAAAGAGTCCCAGAAGCCTGGGAAGGATAGAAGTGGGTCTTTGTACGCCAGATCCCAAACTCAAGGTCAGAAATATGAATGGGAGGACAGTGGGCTCAGCTGTACTTGCTGTGAAAAAAAAAAAAAAAAACCACAAAAAACTGTTCTAGTTGACTGAAAATTTTAGCTAAAAAGTTCATGTTGTATAGGAAAACAGAACAAAACAAAAAAACGTGTCCTGGGCTGTGGCCGGAGTCCCAACACGGTTGCTGTGTAGGTGTAGGCTTTCCTCCCTGTCTTCTTAGGTCAGCATTCAACCCTCATCAGCCAACATGAAAGGCCCAGCTGCTCTTGGTTCGCCTCTATTCTGAAATATTCCTGACCTCTGTAAACCTAAGTCCTCTACTTGTACCCAGAATCTGTGTATAGTTATGCCCTTGAAGTACGCATAAATACTTCTCACCGTTCCAACAGCATCTCACTAGCTCCGCCGGTGCCCCGCTGAAGGCCGAAGGAGGTCACGGTGGTGCTGTGGGAGAGGAATGGCGCACGCGCTCTGGAACCTGCGTGGCTGGAAGCCCCGTAGGCGCCATCACCCGTGGTGGTTCTAAGGTCCGATCCCCTCGGGCTGGGTTTTCTCATCTGGAAGGCAGAAATATTAGAACCTGCCTTCCAGGCTTTTAGGGTTCAATCACGCAGCGGATGTGCAAGATCCCTTGGCCCATTTGAACCAAGGAGGACTTTATGATTGGGGCGTTCCGAGCTTCATGCGACCTGGGTGTTCATATATGTATAGATATTTCAGTGATCGTAAATCATATACATACATATTCTCCCTTCTGTATCATTCCTCCTCCTATTGGCAGTCCCAGTTGGAGAAAGCTGCCTAAGGAAAAGTCAGATTTAAGTTGTCTTTCATAAGTCTCATGTCCTGAATACATGACCTAGTTACAGAAGTGGGATCAAATATTCCAAAATATTTAAAGAGGTACAGCATGTGGATGGCAAACTGTAGCATCAGACAGACAAGAGTCCAGATTTCAACACCTCCGAGCTGTGCTTTGTTGCTCTGAGCCTCAGCTTATTAATCGTGAAATGGGAATAATAATAATACAGGCTCCAGCACTTACTCGTATGATGCTGGTAAGGCTTACCATCATTTGCACAATGCTGGTAAGCCTGCCATACAAAGAAGCCACCAGTTCTCCTCCTCCTCTGCATCGTCATTTTTTAAAGAATCTTTTTATTGTTTCAAATTTTCTATTTACCTGAGGTTTCTTTTGATGACCTTGAAGGCTGATGTGTTAGTTCATGCCTTCATTTTCAACGGATGTTCATGGAGTTTCTAGTCGATGTCAGGCATTGTGCTAAGCTCCATAAAGTTTTGAATGAGGCAGTATTTGCAGGAGGTGGTACTTCAAATGTGGGTAGAGCGCTTATTCCGCTCTCATAGGCCTTTGGCAAGTTTCAGGTGGGGTCAATCAGCAATTCATTTTGATTCTTCTCTTACATTCAGAAGGCAAGTGTGACTACATTTAAAGAGAAGGGTGGGGTACTGGTATCTTCTTTTATCTCTCACTAAAGTATTATGCTGTGCTCTTTTTTCCCCCAAAAGAAATTTGGGGCAGCCTAACCAAAACTGCCAAAATGAGGAAGACAGATCAAGCGCCGCAGAATGTATTGGGGAAGTTAGCTGATCCAGACCACGTGCAAAACGCAGAACTGAGCTTTCTAGTAGTCAAGGGAAATGGGAAAGAGTGAGTTAAAGGTCCTATGGGACAGTAAATAGAAGTGCACCGGCTCATCAGAAGTCACCTTCCCCCCCTTCAGTGTTAAATTCCGAGAGGTTATGGGATACAACTTTAAGGAACGTGGAAATGAGAAGTACCCCCCAAATAGAGCTGCCAAAAAAAATAAGAGTGTTCTCTGTGTGGCTGTCTCTGTCCCCAAGAAATGACAAAGGCTGATGCATTTAGACGAGAATGCGATGCTTCCATCGCAGCCAACTTGGGGGCTTTCTGGTGCTGTGTGTGATGTAGGAACTGCTCGAAGAGACTCCGGGGAAATTATGGGTTTGCATTGTCTTAGATTGTTTCCTTTCAAGTATCAGTTGTTTCAAGTAGGCTTTTTGCAAGGGCGGGCAAGCAGAAAATTGTCGATCCAATCGTAGATGAGTTGCGATTGATATAGGCAAAAACGTGGTAGAATAAAAACACTAAAAACCAAAAAATAGACCATCAGCCCATCTGTTGATTTCAGAAACTTTCGTCTTCCCCACGGTATGATTTCAGTGGTATTTGATAGCAATCAGAAAATTTAAAGACTTTCATTTACTTTTATTGTGATTATTTCCGTGTTTCATTATGTGTAATGTATCATTATTACAGTGGCTTGGTTCTTATAATAAAGGACAACTCTTAAAATAATCAAGTTGCATCTGTAGGCACATGGTCTTCCAGAAGCTGCAAGAACTTGAACCTGGAGCTCAGAGAATGAGAACTGAAGAGTTAAATTTAATACAAAGATTTGCATGTCATGCTCCAGCCCAGATAGTACAGATTCCAGTAGAACTTTCATGAACTTGCCACACTCTAGGCATACTTGATTTGGTGAGAGAAAGTGGGGTGTAGTGAGGGAAACTCACTACATTGGTTTTCGGTAGTAAGTCTGCCTTTATCCATTTCATTCAGCAAGCTTTGGTCAGCACCTACCACCTCCTGTGTGCCAGGGTGGGGAGTGGTTGTGGTCATGGATGCCAAGTTGGTCAGTCTGGCAGGAGATGGAGCAGGTGACTGAGTAAGCGTGCCGAGTGCCACAGTGCAGGACGGTAGCGAGTGTTCGTGGAATCCAGTGGGAGAAGCTCTCTCTGCTTTCATGAACTGGAGAAGCCATCCCAAAGGAAGGAACTCAGGCTGAATCCTGAAGCATGAGTAAGAGTCCCAGAAAGGGAAGAGAAGAAGGACATTATGAGCCAAAGAAACACCATGCACCAAAGTGCTGCAATAGAAGAGGGTGTGATGAAAATAGGGAACCAAGAGGAGTCCATCTGGCGTGAGCAGAGGGACCAGGCATGGTGGGAAATGAATCTGGACGCTCCATGTTCGAAATGAGTGGGTTTTCGTGGGAGCTGTTGCTTCTGAAGAGAAGGTGGCCCTCAGAACTCCAGTGCAGATAGGAAGTCGGTGATGTCTCCACATACATTGGGGCCCCTCTTTCTCAGATTGGTGTCATCCTCTTATCTTCAGGCTCTCGTCCAATGTCTCTTCCTTGCTGTCGGCCAAAGAACTTAAGTTCTGTGTATCTAGGAAGGGGTAGCAGCACCCCTTGAAAGCCACACGAGAAGTTTGGCTGATTGTCCTTTTGGAGGCCATTGGACATGATTACAGGAGTGTCATGGTCAGTGTTGTTTTTAGAATGACCAGTCATGGCCCAGAGTGGGTGAGGGAGGCCACTGGGGAACACACTGCTGTGTGTGGGGAGGTGACAGAGGCGTGACTGGGGCAGTGATTGAGAAGAAGCAGTGAGCTGGGAGAATCTACCGGCTGGTTACAGGGATAGAAGAACAGATTCAAAGGCAACAGTCAGTTCTGGCTTGAACAAGAGGTGGTTGTCAGTCTGGTGCTTTGAGAGAGGTGACATATGAAGAGCAAGGATTTGGGGAACGTGATACAGTTATTGTTGAAGAGGTTGACTCTGTGACGCTCCTAGGACCTATCCCTAGGGTGGTTAGATGACAGGGATTAGAGCTCAGGAGAGAAGTGTGGGCTGAAGACAAGGATTTGGGAATTATTAGTAAGAGGATGGCCATGGGACCTCATAGCTTAGGACAAAGTCCTGGGGAGCACGGACAGGTACTACTGGCAGCCCCACCCATCACTGTGTGATGTTAGGTAAAGGCCTACCTCTCAATGCCTTGGTTTCTTTATCTGTGAAGTAGATGACAGCATTAAATACCTGAGCGTTATGTGGGAGATGACATGAGTTAATGTTTGTAAAGTGCTTATGTTAATGCGTATAGAGTGCTTGCTCACAGTAAGAGATCAAGGTGTATTCCGTAGTGACTTCTCATGTGGCTGGAAGAACCGCGGCAAGAAGGACACAGGGAGTAGTGGGTTTGAGAGTCACCGGTTTTGAAAGGCCCGCCCACAGCCTGTGGGACCTGAGGCCAAGTGATTTTACGTCCCTGGAGTTTCCCAAGCCTTGGCAAAATGGGGGTCATCCTCAAAATGGGGAGAATCGCTGTCTTTACTTGGGGTGACATTGGAATGGGCCAGGGTCCAGATGCACTCCATGCCTGGAGTCCTCGTGTGATTGTTCTTGGGTCTGAGCAGGCCACGGGGGTGTACAGACTCCATCGTGCCGCTGCAGCAGAGCGCCTCCCTAGGGTGGTCTTCTGGTGGTCAACAAAACCTCCCTATTTTCCCCTGCTAGCTCCCAATTCTCTCTCCCTTTAACTTTGAAAAATAGTAAGTCTTGTACTTAAAAAGAAATCCCCTTTCAGCACAGGCCATCATACAAAGTAGACTCTCTCTGATGCTTTATCTTTGGCTCCAAAAAAGTCCAGCCACACCCTGATATCAATAACGGGCCACTGGGGTTTTTCCTGGACTGAGCAGCATTGGCCCGGTCATCAGAGAGCTCTCTCCAGCTCTCTGAAAGCTCTGGAAGGCTTGGACTTGACAGGGCACTGAGCACCCTCTATGGGGTCGGTAGGGGGCCCTTGTGGGGAAGACTGTAAGCAGGGGCTAAGGCAAAGCTCGCCCGTTGACGTGGGATCGTGATGTGGGGCGAGGGGGAGGCAGGCTTAGCACTGCTGTTCGTGCAGGAATTGCAAGTCCAAGCTCTGACTCCAGGGCAGGGATTTCTACCTTGTTTAACCACAGTTCGTGCATCTCCCCTCTTCTCCCATTGATTTCTTCATTGTTGTCACTGGGATCCCAGAGACATTTTGGCCAGCTTCTATAAGCCTCGAGGTCACCTTTTATGTCTTGAGCTAACCTGGATGGGCTTCTGTGGAATTAAGTCCTGTCTGTCATTCAGTCAATGCGCGTTTGTGGTTGGTACCATCCTCAGGGATTCACCTGGAACCGCAGATTTGGGTTTACTGAGGGCTTTGTGCCAATGTTTGCTCATCCACAAGCATATTTTGCATTGCCAATGAGATTCCTGATGTTTTAACATCAAGCTTCACAGTCCCAATCTCATCAACTAGATTGCTCTCACGACCTAGAGACTGGGTCCCCAAATTCCTTTTGATCAAGTTCAAGCAAGGCATTCCATCCATCCAACTATCCATTCATGAAACCACTCACCCATCCACTTACTCTGACTCACCCATCTTCAGTCTGTCCATCCATTCATCTATCCGTCTATTCATCTATCTATCCATTTACTTACTCTTCAGTCAAGTTCAATTTCCTAGGCTCCAAAAGGAGTGTTTGGTATTTCTGCTATTATCCCATGGAAACAGAATATACTCACCATATACTAGTTATTTTATTGTTGTTATTAATCAATAGGATCATTAATTCTAAAAAATTGGAGGTGTTCTCATTGACCGTTACATGCTAGTTACTACTGATGAGGGCACAGTAGCTTAGCTTGAGTCTTGAAGTTTGAGTAAGTGTTTTCCAGGTAAAGAAAGTGGAGTGAGGCGTGGAGGAGAGCCTTTCAGGCATCAGGAACAGCTAGTGCAAAGTCTTTGGGGTGAGACAGAAAGTGCAGCTCCTGGGGAACAATAGGTAGCTCCTAATGTCAGGGTAGCAGGGAGGGTGGGAGGCACAGAACCTCCAGCAGTCAAGCCTGGAGAGATAAACAAGGACCTGGTGATGAAGGGTCTTGGGTGTTGTGCTATGATGTCAGACCTGCTGAAGGGATCTCAGCTCTGCAGTTGCACTTGAAATTGACTTGATTGAGTCTATGGCATACCACCCTAAAGGAGTCCTAGCTCATCTGAAATTGACTTGATTGTTTTATCTGAACCCAGAAGCAGTAGTCCTTCCACACTTTCCTAAGTCCGGTCAGTGGACAGTCTCAGACCCATAACTAAAAGACTCGGCATGGGAGCCAGGTCACCTGACCCCAGGGTCACTGCTCTTTGTCCACCACCTTACACTGCCAGCTACTCCTTCTCCTCTGACTCACTCCCTTCTCCCATATCTAATCATTTCTACCCGTCATTTTCTAACAGAGGTCTGAACACTTAGTCAGAGATCAGTAAATGTTTGTTGAATGAATCACTAATTCCTGTTTAATGTGTGTGCATGTGTGTATATAAGACCTCTGCTCTTCTTTCTCCATTCCTGGACTACTTGACGTTGCACTGGTAGAAAGGGACTGGATTAACAACTAAAGAATCAGGCTGCAGGCCAGGTCTGGCTCTCTCCCTGACCAGCCATGCCTCCTGGCCAAGTCTCCAAGTACCCTTGGGGCTCTCCTGCCACATCTGTGAGATGGATGGGCAGCTCTGACCTGTCTGATACTTGTGAGTTGTGAATAAGACTAAACTTGGGAAAGGACTTTGATAACTGCAGAGAGCTGCACATTCGTAGGGTGATGTCCCTGCCTCTTCCTTAGTTTAGGACGACTATGTCAGTCGTGATCCTTGCAGGATGCGGATAGGACATTTGGAAGTGTTTAATGAAGCAACTTTTATGAAGGGGTGGGTGGGGTTTGGGGAAACAAAAAAGCATTAGGGCAGTACTTTAAGACTAAGAGTTGTGGCCATCTTGTTTATTCCCCCAGGCCTAAAGGGTCAAGGGGAAGGAGACAAGGGCTCAATATACCCACCTCTCTTCCTGTCTCCTTCCATCTCCTGCCAGTGCCCGCCATAGGCTAAACCCAACCAGAAGCCAGGGTCAAGGTTGTTGCTGATATAGTCCATAAAGGTCAGTCTCCTGGGGCACAGAGCAAAGTGAAGTATGCTGAGTGGCTCTGGGGCTCACACGGGGGGTACCCTGTATGTCTACCCTGCCTGTCTTTGTTGTCTCTCCCCTCCAAAGCTGTTTCCATCGCTGTGACTCTCCTGTTCCCTCGCCCTTTCTCTGGCTCACTCCTGTTAGTCATCTGGCCTTGTATTCAGGCCTCGTCTCTCCCAATAAGCCTTCCTGGGGCTCCTTTCTGTCATGATATTGGTCATATAGTAGGGATTGTTTGTTATTTAGAGATAGGAACTCTGTCTTCTTTCACTTCCTTTCCACTTCCAACTCGGGCACAGGACTTGTATGGAGCAAACCCTGGAAGTGTTGGTTGTCCTGAGCTGACCTTGAATCACAGTGCTCAGTGGGTTTCTCCTCTCCTAGAAGACCTTCAATGGCCCTCCATTTTCCATGAACCGGAGACATTCCAGATCCGCTTCTTTGCAATCTGCATGGTTCTTCCATCTGCTCTCACGCTCACCTACCTCTCTGATCCCCAGCACCCACCCCAGCCATGCTTTGGATGGTTTTGTGATTCATTCCAGTTGGGCTGTTTGGGGAGGTTGGTATTTCTTGAGGTACTCATGATGTAGGGTGGCTTGGCTAACTCCGGCAACCTCTACAAAGTTCTGAGGGAGCCAGAATGCATCACACAGCAAATACTTACAAATACACTCTCTTTCCCCCCATCCAAGTACGATTTTCTGTCTCTGGGATGATAAGGTACTTGGGGTACTGGGAAGGGCAGGAAAGGCCTGTAGATTTGTTGGTTCCTTCTGTCACTACCTGTGACCTTGAATGAGAAACTTTGTTTTCCAGCAGTAAAATTCTGTGCTGTACCCAGGGAAGCCTACTTTGCATTGCCATTGGCCTTCTTGAAGGTATGCAAGGCAGGTGGGGGTTATGTGTAAATGTGTACAAGTGCTGAATCTAGAAATCAAAGCTATTTTTGTATCAGATGATGGTTGATGCAAATTTCTCAAATATTATTATGCTCAGCACTGCGTGGAAATTAGACTCATCATGAGATCTTATTATATAATGTATCAGTAAAGAAGCCTCTTATATCGCTTTTTGAAAATTCTGATAATTGGGATTTACACTTGCTTTGTAATCACATGCATTTTACATTGAAAGATTTTATTTATTTATTTTTAGAGAGAGGGGAAGGGAGGGAGAAAGAGAGGGAGAGAAACATCAATGTGTGGTTGCTCCTTGCGTGCCCCTACTAAAGACCTGACTTGGCCCGCAACCCAGGCACGTGCCCCGTTTGGGAACTGCACCAGTGATCTTTCAGTTCGCAGGCGGGCACTCAATCCACCGAGCCCCAACAGCCAGGGCTGTAATCACATGCATTTTATTGTATGCATGTAAACACATTTTTCTGAGATGTCCAGAGACTGACAAATAGGTCCCCAGTGTCCTAGTGTGCATACACAGACACACACTCACACACGCGAACCCCACATGCTCAAAAGAATTCAGACTTAGATTCCAGAAAACATCCTCAGGGAAAACTGCCAGGGCCCAAGGCCGATTCCTGTTGTCTGCAGACGCTCCAGGAAAACAGAGGAAGGGGCTTGGAAATAGAAAGCAGCGGGGATAAAATGGGAAGGAACAAATTCAGAGCAGCAGGGAGAGCTCTGGGGCTTAAAGCCCAGCTCCGCCATGGACTTGACCTGGGACTTTGGACAAACTTCCTCTCCTCTCAGAGCCCAGTTCGTCCACTTGTGAAACAGCGGTAGCAGTACAGCAGGTCCTCTAAGCACATGTTTTCATTGTAACATTGATGAGATGCTGTAGGAAATGAATTTTTGTGTATGTCAATTAGCCTGTGGTAAAACTGACTTCCTGACACGTCGTTTTGCCCACAGCTTGCAGAACTTACCGGTGTTAAGTGAGGACTTACTGTACTTACCTTGTAGGGTTATAATGGTGATACAAAAAACATATATATGTGATGTGTCTTCTGCTGAGCTTGACCCACACACGCAGGCACACAGCTATGGCCAGTGCATGGAAAGTGAAAGAAGAAGGAGGTTGGGGAGTAAGCTTTGTGCCCTCTGGGGAATAGCAGGGGTGGTGAGCAGCCTGTGAAGTGGGCTGTCACCTGCCTCATGCACAGGCAGCCTGGAGACAGTCCCCAAGTCTGACTGGATTGCTGACCACCAGGAATCCTGAGGGCTGACATTCGGGGTCTGAAAGCCCAGGAAATGTTCCTCACGTGGGTGCCAAGCCATAGGTTCTTCAAAGGCCCCTGGTGCCCGAGGTGGTCAGACTCTGTGGGGCGTGAGGTTGGAAGCAGACTGCCTTTTCCCCCACTTAAGGGAAAACAGGCCGTTAATGGGGCTGCCGTGGTTGGGCCTGGAATTCCTGGGCTGTGAGGACACCTTGTCCTCAACTCACCTGGGGCTGCCTGTGGTCCAGGGCCCAGAGCTCCCCACATAGCAGGCCCTGCTGGATTTTTATGAGGGCTGGCATGGTGGGCCTCAAGGCAGGGTCTGGGTATGCACGAGCACACGCAGTGGACCCCAGCTGATCCAGTGGGGTGATCAAGGCCAGGCCCCTGGGAACATGGATTTTAAGGAGGCCTCCTCTCCCAGTCTGTTGACCCTGCACTTGCACAACCTCTAGAATGAGGGCCTCCTGAAATTTTCCACCCCACTGCCTCTCTTACCCACCCTGGTCTGGGCCCGGGGTCTCATAGGCTAGGTGTTTTCAGATTGGGCTTCACACTGAAACCATCTGGAAAGCTTGTTAAAACACAGAATTCCTCCGGAATCAGAATCTCTGTGTGTGGTGGCCTTGGAGTCTGTATGTATCTGTATCCCTCCAGGTCCTGATTGGGGGCCCAACCCCGTGGCAGATCCAGAGATGGACCCTCAGCTGTGTCAGGATGAATCCGAACTCCCCAATCTTTGTGGTTCACACTTTTCCACACATAAAACTTACTTTGATTTTCACAACATCCCTGTGAGGTAGGGCATTTTTCAAAGAGGAAAGTCACGTCAGTGATTACGTGGGAGGGAGGGCCAGAGCAATGCTATTCGTTTGTTCATTCATTTCCATTGAGCAAACATGGATTAAGTATCTCCTGAGGTGCCGACAGGGAACTACTGCGTACTCAGGTAGATGCAGACGGGCACACACACTACTCTGGAGATGAGAAGAAGGAGCAGTGAGGGCGTGTGTGGGGAGGAGGAGCCCCAGAAGACTTTCTGGGGGATGTCTGGGGGCTGGGGTTTGAAGGTGGAGCGTGATTTTCCTTTTCATGGAAAGGCATTCCTGCCCAGGGAACCGCGCATATGAAGTTGTGCTTGGTTGAGCTTGAGAATGTTGAATATGAGGGTATTAACTGAGAAGAGGCTGGGTGGGTAGATGGGGATAATGTTGCTGAGTTTGGATGGTTTCCTCCAGGCCACAGGGAGCCACTGGAAGTGGGTGGAAAAAGGACCCTTGTGCTTTCCCCCAGTGCTTTTCACACATATTGCTCGACTCACCTGGGCATCTTGTTGGAATGCAGATTCTGACTCCCCATGTCTGGGGTGGGGCCTGGCATTGTGCATTTCTAGCAAGTTCCAGGGCTATGCTGGTGCTGCTGGTCCCTGGTACACACTTGCAGGAGAAAGGTCTTGAGTGGCTGTATTTAAATTCGATGGAGGATGATGAGGGGGGAGACTGGAGGCAGGAAAAACGTCAGCGTAGGCCCTGGAGAAGGGGGAGCTGCCTGCTCAGAAGGGCTGTTGCTTCCGTAGGGAGCTTTGGCCATGGGACCCCATCAGCCCTGGGCTATGTCATCCTCTGTGTTTCTGCCGCCCAGAACATGGCAGACCCAGGCAGGGTCAGAATCCAGCTTTGCTCAAGTCTCTTAATTAAGACCGTGAGTTTCAGGCAGCTGACATCACAGTGCTCTTGGGGGGTCATTAGAAACCAGCGATATTCACGTTAGCACAGGGCTCGGAACAGTTTTGCCAGCAGAAAACGAGTCTTCCCTGCTGGGGCAAAATGGCACGACCACAGGGCAGGATCCATAGAATGCGACCAGCTGTTCCAGTGGTTTCTGTTACTATTTGTGAAGTCTTCATTCTTGTCATCTGCTAGCAGGGGAGTGGTGGCAGTTGCCAGAGGTTTGAGGAAAAAAAAAATCATGGGAGAATTTGCATTTGAGAAAATTCCATTCATTGACTTAATTATTTCTGGGAATTCAGAAAAGACCACCATGATCCGCTAGCCGCGAAAGCGCCTGGGCCGGCCTTGGGAACACTAGAATTCTGCAGAACCAGCTATTGGGAAATCCTGTGCTGGGCAGTTTTCTACCCTGAATGTTTTCCCTGTATTTAAAGGTTTTGAAATATTAAATAGTGCTACAGCAACATAAGGTGAACTTAAGAGAAGGAATGAAAATAATTAAATCCGGAGGCGCAGTGATAAATCTTGAAGTCATCACCCTGTTGCGTTTATCCTTACGTGTCAATGTTTCCTGTTTTTTTCCCCCCAGTTCTCCTCATTATGCAGACTTTTTTTTTTAATGTAGTGGCAATTACGTTCAATTCTGTTTTTTTTGCTTTTTCTGCTCAACATTGCAGCATAACTGTTTTTCCATGTTGTTATGCAGGTCTCATAACCAAGTTCATGGGCTGTATAATTCACTGGTTAGCTGCATGATCCTTTATTTATACCTTGCTATTGGCCATTTAAGTCACATGGTGCTTTTAAAAGTGGAATGAGCAACACTGTTCATGGGAGTGTGAAATGGTACAACCCTTTTGGGAAAGCAATTTGGCAATATGTATCACAGGCCTGAAAAATGTTCATTGCCTTGGAGCTAGTCATTCCACTTCTGGGAATCTCTCATAAGGAAATAATCTACAGTGCAGGGCCAGAGTTATGCATCTAGATCACATCTTTATGTAGAATAGAGAAAAACTTGAAATAACCTAAATGTTCACACAAAGGAGAATGTTATGTAAATGATTACACAGCTGCTTGGTGGAGTATTATGCACCCATAAAAAATGTTTATGAAGAGTTTATAAATGGAAAATGCTTGCATTATGATGTAAAATAAGCAGGATGTAAGATCATATTTACACTAAGATCCAGCTGTGTAAAAATAGTTTACCAAGTGTGCATGGAAAAAGGTTGGACGGATACCCATCAAAAAGTTAACAGCGGGTGGTAGAAATAAGAGTGGTTTTGCTTTTCTTTCAACTTTTCACATCTTAAAGGAAAGCTTCTTTTGTTCTGATAGAAAAGTTAGCCAATGTTTATTGAATGAAATTGGAAGCATTAAAGAAATACGGACTGTAGAAAGTTAGCCCTTGTTCATTGCCCTCTTTGCATATATTTAAAACATGTGTTTCCAACATCAAGTTAGTGTGAGGGTGTCAGACCAAACCATGTTTGAAGGAGTCGTACATATTTCTCTTTGTGTTTTAAAATTCTTTTGCTTATTTTCTATTTAAAAAAATACATGTATCCTAAGACAATTGAAGTTCTACCTAATATAATTTTCGGGTAGTCAGCACTGTAGTCCTGGATTTTTCTTCAGAAGAAAGGAGATTGAGATGGATCACCAGGAGAACTTAGTACTGGTTACGCACATTTTCAGAGAGATGTCACTGTCAAGGTTGGATTTCTTGGATGCTCTGGCTGCCAAGTCCGTTTGTTGACTAGGTCTATGATGTTCTAGATAGTTTATATTGATTCAAAATTACCTCTATGAGCAACTTACAATAGAAAACCTCTACATTCCGATGTTTTCCAAATGTTCTATCTGACCAAATATTTATAACAATTAGAACAATCTTTAAAACATACAGGCACATAATGAGTTCTTCAGGAAAGAATGGGTTCATAAATTATGGTAAGTACATTTAGCGGAGTGCTATAGTTGTAATAATAGAGCTCCATATTTATTGATGTTGAAAACATGTCTGCAACAGGATAAACACGTGATAAAACATGAACTCTAAAACAGGCCCACTCTGATCCCACTTGGCAAATATCAAGTTCAGCATCACACATGCACACACTCACACTCACACACTGACGTGTATTGTAGAAAGGAATTCACCAGAATATTAATAATAGTTATCTCTAAGGAGAAAGAATATGGGTGACTTTAATTTTCATTTTCTTTGATTGAATTTTATGGATTTTCTACATCTTCTAATGGACCAGTCAATATTTCCATAATTTGGAAAATAAATGTTAAAATTTGTTCAGTGTCTTTCAAGAAAAAATGAGGGAAGAAGCAAGACTGGCTATTGTGTGGGAGGCAGGGAGCTGTGGAGAGAAATGCAACCCAACGTATTTTCTTTGTGTGGTTTTCCACCCAGGCCCTCAGGGCTCAGATCTATGATCCTGTGAAAGCCAAGCTACTCAATGTTTCTTTCTTCACCTTCCCCCTGTCTCACCCCACCTGTATTTCTCTGAATCTAGGCAAAGGTCTACACGGAGCATCATTTCTTCCAGGAAATCTCAGCTCTCCCAACTCCCACCGGTGTGTGAATAGTAACTTCTGCAGAATTTTTAGAGCCATATATCTGATTCCTTAAGTGTCTTATCACTCTATTGGTTGCATTTGGGACAGAAAAGATACTAAGATGTTACTATTTAAGATAGGAAGATATTAGAATTGACATGAGAGAGGGTTTCTTCAAAATAAGGTTATAGGAGCTTTACGTTTCTGCTTCTCCCGCAGCACACAGAGCTTGGTAAGTAGTAGGTTGGGTAGTAAAACGTTGCTGGAGGCCCGAGAGGTTGACACAGTTTCCTTTCTTCTCCAGGAGAAAGGGTTGCCAAGAGATGATAATAAACTTGCACAAGCAAAATAAGAGAGACACCAAAGAACCTTCCTGAATGACCTGGTGTGTGCCAGGGACGGCAGAGGGCACTTAATTTCCCTCAATCTTTTTAGTAACCCACGGAATAGGTACTATTAGCCCCAATTATAGATGAAGAAGCTGAGGCTAAAGTTTGCACAGACAGTGAGTGGGGCAGACAGGAGTTCGTCTATATCTGTCTGACTCCACAACCCCTGACCTTTCCATGGGGCAGGAGAGGCGCCAGGTGAGTGAGTCAGAAAATAAGGTCAATGGTTTTTCTCTTCCAAGGCAAGTGTCCTTTCATGCTGGGTAGCTAATAAAGTTGCCAGTTTCATTTATGATTGAATATCCATGTGCCAGTAAACTGGTAAAGGGTGTGGCTGTTTTTTTTTAATTAACATGATGTTTGGACCCCGTCTGTGCTATTAAGAGTTTAATTTCTGATTTCTGTTCCTTAGGTCACATGTTGATGCCTGTGCCTGACCAATAGTAATCTTCCTGTGAACAATGTAAGACCAATCAGGATGCTTTCCGACTACTGAGCTTTGAGAAATGGTCTGCTCTCCCTTCCCTGGTCTTTCCCAAGTGTGTCTGCTGAACTTGACCAGGTTACATGCTGCGAGTGGTAATTCTTCAATAGAGAGGAGAGGTGCAGGCCAGAGGGAGTGATGTATGAAGAGCAAATCATCCAAAGGTCAAAACTCTTAACTCTGCTTAAAAACATTTACAGTTGATTGTCGAGTGTTTTTTTTTATTAATGAGATATAATTGATATGTAACATTGTATTAGTTTAAGGTCTACAACACAGTGATTTGATATATGTATCTATGGTGAAATGACCACCACATTAAGTTTGATTAACACCCATCACCACACATAGGTATAATTTTTTTCTTGTGATGAGAACTGTTAAGGTCTACCCTCTCAGCAACTTTCACATAGGCAATACGGTTAACTCCAGTTATCTTGTTACGCATTGCATCATGTATCTGTAAGTTTGTACCTTCTGACTGCCTTCATTCATTTTCCCTGCCTCCACTCCCCACCTCTGCAGCCCGAGGTCTGTTCTCTGTTTGTACGAGTTCAGTTTTTTGGTTTCCACATGTGAGATCGCACAGTATTGGTCTTTCTCCATCTGACTTGTTTCAGTTAGCATAATGCCCTCAAAATCCATCAGCGTTCTTGCAGGTGGGCAAGACTTCCTTCTTTTTCATGGCCAGAATGTCCCATTGTGTGTGTGTATATACACAACGTGTTTTCTTTATCCAGCTATCTGTGATGGGCCCTGAGGTTGTTTTATGGCTTGGCTGTTGTAAATAACGCTGCAGTGAATGTGGCGGGGGGTGGGGGTGGGGGTGGGGGGCAGATAGATATCTTTTCGAGGTAGTGACTCTGTTTCCTTCAGGTAAATGCCCAGAAGTGGAATTGGTGGATCCGTCGATTTTCATCATCGGCTGCAGTAATGGCCTGTGATAAAGTCACCGTGAAAACCGAATGAGTGTTGCTCCCAGGGAAAATGCAGGTGTAGCTTCTCATCATGACATTTTCATTTTCATCAGCCCATCAGCACATCTTTGTTGTGCCTGTGTTTCTGTTTAGGGACATCTTATTAATGAACACTGTGGGTTCCTTAACACTGCACTCAGCAAGTGTGGCTCAGTGATTCACGGCCCGAATGCAGCTCATCTGATGCAGATCTGCTCTATGAGGCATATCGCTGCCCACCTGTGCTTGCAAATATATGCACTTCAGCACTGTGCCTGGGGGCCAGTTCCAGCAGTGGAGTCACCGATGAAGAGCACAAAAATGTGAAAGATGGCTCAAAAGAGACAGTGAAAAGGATACTGGTTTGCAGTATGGGAGATGAGGAAGAAGGCAGAGCGTCGCCTTGTGCAGCCTTGGCTGGGCACGTGTGTTAATAGTTTGCTCAGACTGTCATAACAAAACCCCGCAGGCTGAGGGCCTTAGACAAGAGGAGTGGATTTCTCCACCGTTCTGGAGGCCATGAAGGTGGCAGTGGGTTTGGCTTCTCCTTAGGCCCCTGTCCTTGGCTTGTGGATCATCACTTTCCCCCTGTGTCCTCACACAATCTTCCCTCCTGTCTCTCTGGTCCTCATCTCCTCTTCTTGTGAGGACACCAGTTAGCTAAGGGCCCACCTTACTGGCCTCATTTTAACTCAGTTGCCCCTGTAGAGGCCCAGGCTGCAAAGAGAGTCACAAGCAGAGGCACTGGGGGTTGGGACTCCTACGTATGAATTTCGAGGGGGCCCAGTTTATCCCAGAACAGCGTGTGGCTGGGGGCTCACATTTGAGCCACTCTGGGCATGTCTGGGAATGGCCTCAGCAGTGCTGTGAGTGTTGATTTTCGGGTTGCAAACACATTTTAGCTAGTTGGCAAACTTATAAATAGGGAATAATGAAGATGGACTGTAATCACACCAATGACAGCTGTGGGATTAGACATCTGGTAGGCTGTTGCATTTTCTGATACTCGTAAGGCTGGTCCGAGATAAACTTCCAGCTGTAAGAAGATAACTTTCCTTCCCGTTCCCTAGGTAAGGACGGAGATGCAGCCTGGGTAACAGGGAGGAACGGAGCAGGAGCTTTCTTGCTTCCTCTCAGCAGCCTCCTCCCCTTCTCTCTTTCTGGAGTTCTTTTCTTTGAGTGAAATTCTATTTAGTTTAAAGACAAGGAAAACAATCACGCTTGTAAAGTTTCTGGCCTCACCCAAAACATTATAAAGTGAGCCATAAATCCTGGGAACACAATGTCTGCACACTCTGAAGCTTTCTAGAAAATCTAAGCCAGACAACTGGAAGGGCTGGGCGGGGGAAGAGAGACTTTCTCACCCTCCTCCAGCGTTAATAGTCTCTGTATAGGCTCCTATTAATTTTCTCATTCAGCTCCCCAGAGAGCGGGGTGGGCATGGCAGCAATTATTGGAGTTAAGGAGATTAAATTGCATGGGATTCTCTGGCTGCTGAGGGGTCAGCATCAGAACCAGGGCCTTCGAACCCCTCAAACTTGTCCTCCTTTTTTGACTCTTTGATTGGAACAAAACAAATCAGTCCCAGATGTTGATAGCAATATATCTACGTGTGAGAAGATCAGTAAATCTTTCTAAGCTTATTGATCTTCTAGGCCTTGAAGTATTTGTGAGTTTTTTATGTTTCTATACTCATTTATTGAATGTCCACTACAGGTGACTCTTACACGACGTGGCAATAAGGGACACCAACACATGACACAGTTGAAAATCTACTTACAACATTTGACCTCCCCCAAACTTAACTATGGATGACCCTTCACATCCCTGGATTCAACCAACTGTGAGTCGAAAACAGTGTTTTCCATCCTTGGTTGGGAATCTGCAGTTGGGAAAGGGAAAATCCTGTTTTCCGTTCACTGTAGGTGGGATCTGTGGACGTGAAACCCAGGGACGGGAAGGGCCGACTCGAATCTGAGTGGAAGTGGATCTGAGCAGTTCAAGCCCGTGTTGTGCCAGAGTCAGAGGCATATGCAAGAGAGGGGATTGGTGTTGGGTCCCAAAGTGAGTGAGCCCTGGCTGCCACCAGGGCAGGGCTCTGACTGTCAAGAACCCTGCCCAACAGAATTACAGTGTGAGCCACACGGGCAATTCAACTTATCTGCTAGTCCCGACAGAAAACTGAAACAAGTGCAATTGGACAACCTGTTTATTTTACCCAATATATGTAAAGTGCTGTCTTGTCGACATGTCATCAGTATGAAAATTGTTAATGAGATATTTTACATTCTTTCATTCATGCTGCATTCTTTGAAATTCCTAGGTGAGTTTTACACTCATAGCATATCTCAATTTGTGCTAGCCCCTTTGGTAGTGCTCAATAGCCACTGGTGGCTACCATACTGGATGGCAAGTACCAGTGGAAGATATTGCTAAACGAATTCATACACCACCATGGGATGCTGTACTCTGTACCCTGGGAGCGCTGGGGAGGGAGCAACTTCCCGTGTCTGGGAATTGCTTCTGAAGGCTTACAAGAGGACGAAACTTTTGAGTTGGGATTTAACTGCAACCAGAGGGAAAAGACATCCTTGGCAAAGGCAGGAAACCTTACCTGGGGCCCTAGTAAAAGAAGAAGACCTGTTCCCTGAGCCATTTTGGTCCTGATACTCTTCAGGTTGGCCTGAGTTTTGAAGTGGGACTGGAGCTCTGGGAGGGACCGTTGATTTTCTGCCCTGATGAACTGTCTCAGGGCTGTGTCGCTTATAACTGAGGAAGCCAATCCCTGCTTTCTAGTAGCTGATTTTTAGACTAAAGGTTCTCCAGTTCAAGTGTTACATGGTGGTGCTTAATAAAATTTGTTGACTGCATGAATAAGGTGAATGAGTTTAATGCAATCAAGCAAGACTTCTTGGAGGAGGCAGACCCTGACATTTTAGGCTGGGAAGAAGGCTTTCCAGGAGACTGGAGCAAGGAGAGGAGCAGCCTGGCTGTTAAAACCAGACAGCCTTGAACCTGGATGGGTGGAGGCCCATGGTGGGGATCAGGTGTTGTGCGCAAACTTGGGACTGGGTTAAATGGGTGGGGGCCATGCTGGGGAGGGATTGTAGAGGTAGACACAGATTTCTGATAAACAAGTTTAGGGAGCCCTGAACCATTGGGGCAGCTGAGCCACATTTAGTTGTGGTTTTTTTTTCCTGTTTTAGAGGAAAAATTTAATTCCTCAGGGTCCTGTGATGTGTGCTTAAGGGGCTGACAGGAGGAATCATAGTTAGTATTCAAATTCCAAAACTTACGATTAGGATCAAGTCCTAGTTATAACCCTTAATAGCACGTGACTGTGGACAAGTCGCTTAAGCAATGCGAAGCTCAGTTTCATCTCGAAAAATAGCACGGTCCACCCCGCTCGTTGTGTGCACTGAATGCGGCGACAGAGGCTGAATGGCCCGGGATACCGTCTGGCACGCGGCAAGCGCTGAAGACCTGAGAGCTGTTACTGTGGAGCTGATTGTTCTCTCCTTTCTCTCCTCCCTTCTCTTCCTCTTCCTCTTCTCTTTGTACATTGCGCACGAAAAGATTTTCTTAGGGCTCTTGGGTGGAACCCTAGAACTGGCTCTCGGCAGGTAGGTGGGTGGGACTTTACCGAAGGTCTTAAAGACAGGACGTGGGGGTGGCCCGGCCAGGCACAAGGCAAACCTGGACACCGGTGGTGGCCCTTAGTTGCACACCTAGTTCCCACCACTGACACACAGCAGATCCATCACTTCTTGGCATCTCACTTTGGACCTCTACCTCAGGGGGACCACACTCCCGGCTGACCGTTATTGCTTTTATTAGTCTTTTACCGCCCCAAGTTCCTAATCTCCTCCTGGGAAATAATTCAGCAACCGCTGAGGCCGGCGAGTGGGAAGGGCCAAATCGGACTAGTGGCCCGGAACCCACTCATCCGGAGGGCAGCCCCCGCCTGCCGTCGACGCCCGGACCACACTCACCTCCACGAAACACAGAGAAACACGTGGCGCTAAAAGGAGGAAAAACGTGCTTTGAGAAAGAGAACTGAGAGTTCACTTGGCTGCGGGGCCTTTTAGGAGACCAAATTACAGTAAATCTAAAAATAAGGCCCTGGGTGGACCAGTGCGCTTTTTCCTTAAATGCACAAAAGTTTTCTCCTTTCTATCTGACTAGGGAACAATATAACTCAACAGGCACGTTTGCCTGATTTTGCTGCGTAGGACCCAGAAAAGCTCAGGGGAGAGAGAGTTCCTGAGATTGCAGCCTGTGACTTGAAGATCAAACCAGGGAGTTATTTTTATACCTAGTGGGTTTCGCACTCCCCCTTCCCTTCTCCTTTTAACTGCCTGGTGTTTATCCTCCCAATTAAGGGGTTTGTCTTGTTAAACAAAGTATTTTTCTCTTTCTTTATAAAAAGAATGACATGTTCATTTTAGAAAATTAAAAACTACTAAAAAAAAGGAAGGAAGAAAAAAAGATCCGTCATTCAAAGATAACCGTGGTTAATGCTTCAGTGTTTTCGCTGCGATTTTTTTTTTTTGGTCTTTTTCTCCCCTATGCTTCTTTTAAATAGTGAAGTTCAGATGAGCCATATAGCTTCGTATCCAGCAGTTGCAGGGAAGTGTTTCCAACACTGTGGCGGAATGCGCTGCCATCTCCTTCCATGTCGCACCTTCCTTCTCTTCCAGAGGTAAGTTTGTTTACAATTCCACTGCTTTTTTCTTTTTCAGTTTTGCACATATTTAGGTGTTACTCAACAGTAGATTGTATAGTTTTGCATGTTTTTGAGTTTTATGTAACTGCCAGCATAGTGTATACTGTAGCTTAGGAGAGACACAAAAGCTTATGGAACTCGCCACGAGGCAGCTCTGGGGGGGCCACTCTGGGTGGGTCACCCTTCCTATCAATCCTGGTGTGCTGTAGAGGCAGTAGAAGTGTTATCCTTTCCTCTGTGAGTCAAGACAAAAAGAGCCCTAGCTGGGTTTTCAGGTGATTAGAGCATTGTCCTGATATGCCAAGGTTGCGGGTTTGATCCCCAGTCAGGGAACATACAAGAAGCAACCAATGAATGCATGAGTAAGTGGCAAAACCAATCTATATTTTCTCTTTCTCTCTCTCTCCCCCAAGATCTCTCTGTCTCTCTCTCTCAAGTCAGTAATTAAAAAAAAGATGTAAAGAAAAGTTGATTCCTCTTTAGTGTGTGGTATTCAGTTATGATGACGTGTTTATTTGCAGTTTGTTTTACCATCTATTTCATGATGTGAGCATATCACAGGCTCTGTACTTCTCCATTACCCTGTGGATAGGCATGTGGGCTGTTTCTGACGTTTGGCCGTTTCAAGCACAGCTTTTACGGGCATTCTTAGGCATGTTTCTGGCTCATGTGTGTAAGAGTTCATAATTTAGGGCCTGCATTTATGCTGGGCCACAGGGTATGCGTATTCTCAAATGTACCAGAAAATGGCAAACTGTGGTCCAAAACAACGCACAGATAATTTGACCTCCTCTGGAACGCACAGAAAGGTGCCTGGTGCTCCGGATCCTTGGCAGTAATGCTGGGTCTCGTCAGACTTTTCCATTTTTACCGTTCTGGTGGATGAAAATGAGATCACACTGCAGTCGTATTTGGATTTTCTTGATTTCTGATCAGGTTGACTGCCTATTCGTTTTTGACAAATTTTTGCTGTTTACGTTAGGTTTCCCTTTCTGAAAAGTCTACTAATCCCCGTTGCTCATTTATCAGTTAGGTTGTTTGGGTATTGGCAGGAGTTCTTTATGTTCTGTAGGTACTATTCCTTGAGCAGAGTTGTAAATATTTTCTCCAAGTTTTTGCTCTTCGCTTTTCTGTATTGTGTTTGATGAATAGAAGTGGTTGAATCTATCAATTTGATAAAGGTTAACACTTTTTTTGGCGTGCCTTTTCTTTTTAAAGATTTTATTTATTTATCTTTAGAGGGGAAGGGAAGGAGAGAAGGAGAGAAATATCAATGTATGGTTACCTCTCATGAGCCCCCCGCTGGGAACTGGCCTGCAACCCAGGCATGTGCCCTGACTGGGAATCAAACCGCGATCGTGTGGTTCACAGGCCCGCACTCAATCCACTGAGCCACACCAATCAGGGCTGGTGTATCTTAATTAAGAAATCCTTCCCCACTCTAAAGTCATCAATATATTCTCTATATTTTTCAAAAACCTCAAAGTTTTGCTTTTCATATAAGTTCCTGAAATACCAGAAACTGCTTTTTTGTGGGTGAAGCAGGAAGAAAAGTGTTGACTGTACCTTCCATATGCATAGCTGATGGTTCTGTAACTGTATTGGCCGTCTTTATCAGCTGACTTGTCCCGAGCTCCTCTCTATCATAGACATCTGTAAACACACGGTCTGTTTCTGGGCCCAGTTCTCTTCCAATTGGGGTACACGTCTCTCTGCATATCAATAGTATCCCATCTTCATTTTTATAATTTTATAAAAAGTTCTGATATTTGGAAATGCAGCTTTTGTTTTCTGTTATCTGTAATTCTTCAAAATTGTCTGGATGACTATTAGCCATTTGTGGTTGCTCATGCATTTCAAATTAGATGTTCAAACCCCCACGTGACCCTGTTGCCATGTTTATTTCCATTGTTTTCACTCTGCAGACCAATGTGGGGACAGTTGACATCTGTCTATTGAAGCTTCCTGCCCACGAGTGCAGTCCCATTCCTTCCATTTAAATGTTTCTAAGTGTCATCTAAGAAGGTGTATGTCTTTCTCCATGAAGGTCTTGCACATTCTGTATTAGAATGATTTTTGTTACCACAATAAATCATATTTTTAAAATTGCTTTCTTAAGTGATGTTTGTTGGGTTATAAAATGTAATAGAGTTTTCTTTACTGATAACGATTTTACTAATTGTCTTATTATAATTTATAGTTTCTATTGGTGGTTTCTGTAGATACTCATATAATTTAAGAATAAAGATAATTTTATACTCCCCCCCCCCGTTTGTGTTGTCTATTTGCATGAGGTAGGACCTCCAAAGAGTATCAAGTTTAAACCAGGATAATATCTTTGATGCTGACTATAAAGGAATGTCTTCTCGTGATTTCCTTTAAGTATGGTATTTACTTTGGATTTTTGTAAATATGCTTTGATAAATTGAGGAAATTTCTATTTTTGGTTTGCTAAGTTTTTTTAAAGCGCTTATTGGTGCTGAATTTTTAAGGACTTTTTGGGGGGTCTACTCATATGCTCTTGTGATTTATCACACTTTATACAATGATGAACAGCAAACACCCAATTTAGCTCAATGGCATTTCTTGGTTAAACCAAATTTGGTCAAGTGAGTTATCTTTCTTTATAATTTCTGGATTTGATTAGCTAAAATTTTGTTTGGGGACTTTGCATCTAGGTTCATGTGGCTAGCAAGCTTTAATGGCCAGTGATTTTGCTTCTTTATATTATGTATGCTTCCCTTTCTCATCAAAGCTGTCCTTTCCTCATTAAATGAACGGGAGGAAATGTATTCTCCTCTTTCAGTTCTATTGCAAGAGTTTGAATTATCTGTTATTACCTGTTCCTGACATTTAGTTAGAACTTGGTTCTGTAACCATTGGGCCTGTGAGTTCTTAATGGGATTTATTTTGTTTTATTTATTTTATTTTTATTGCTGGGAGAGAGAGAAATGTTGATTTGTTGTCCCACTTAATTGTGCACTCATGGGTTGCTTCTTGCATGTGCCCTTACTGAAGATTCAACCTGCAACCTGGGTGTTTGGAGGTGACACTCTAACCAACTAAGCTGCCTGGTCAGGGCTTATGGGGTGGCTTTAAATTACAAATTTAATTTCTTTAATGGTTAAAGGAAAGCCTTTTTTTTGGGTCAATTTTTGTTGATTATACTTTCCTAGGAATGTTCCTATTTTTAAGTTGTAAAATTTATTGGCATGAACTCATTAACAGTATTTCTATTTCTAAAATTATTTATTTGAGCCTTCTGTCAAATTCTCCTTGATCGTTCTCACCAGAAGTTCACCAGTTTCTTAGACATCCTAAAGAACCATCTTTTGACTTTAAGTTCTCTATCTTATTCTCACTTTCTATGTTACTAATGTCTGCTCTCATTTTTATATATTCCTTATGTCTACTCTCCTTAGGTTTATTCTGTGGTTATTTTCTAATTCCATAAGTTGGATATGTAGCTGGTGGTATTTCAGTATTTCTTCTTTTCTAATCTAATCATTTAAGGGTACATATTCCTTCTCAAGTGTTGATTTAGCTGTGTTCACTGCATTTTGATGTTGCATTTTCATGGATACCCAGTTTTTGTTTGTTCTAATTTCTATTTTAATTCTTTCTTTGATCTTGAACTTATTTAGAAGTATGCTCATAGATTTTCCAAACCATAAGGTTCCTTTTGTTATCGTTTTGTTACTTATTTTCTTTTAAGAGTTTTATTTATTTACTTATAGAGAGAGGGAAAGGCAGGGAGAGAAACACCAGTATGTGAGGGACATAGATTGGTTGCCTCTCACACGCCCGAACTGGGGACCTGGCCTGCAACCCAGGCCCTGACTGGGAATCAAACCAGAGACCCTTCTGTTTGCAGGTTGGCACTCAGGCCACTGAGCTGCACCAGCCAGGGCTTGTTACTTCTTTTCAACTAGATTGCTTTGCAGTTAGACAATGTAGCACATGTGCTCTGCTTCTGAATTTTTTGACTTGCTTTATTTTGACCTTGGTCTGGAAGGTTTCATGTATGAAGTGAAAACCACGTGGGGTGCACTTTATATACATTATCTTGACTCCTCCCTAAGGAAATTCTAAACATAAAATAATGTGTATTTAACAGATGAGGACACTGAAGCTCAAAGAAGTAAGTAGAAGAAGCAGGAATTAAGTCAGTTTAGTTTACCTCAAAACAATTTTTCTACTCTTGTAATAGCATAGTTCCTCATTTGGAAAATAAGATGTAATATTGTTCATATTAGAAAAATATGAATTTAAGGGCTCTGTGGGCGTTTCTCCTCTTGATCTTCCTGTTCGCTCTTCATTAATTTCCCCAACTGTTCACCGTGTCTTCTGAGGCTGCCCGGGGCCAAGCTCTGGATCTGGATCTTGTCCTTGGGATGTCCACGTCCTGGTTGGAAAGTGGAGAAACTTGAGTTACCTTCTCGAACATGACTCTGAGCATTGTGGGATCATTTGTTTTTTCAGTGAAATTTAAAAAAAAACCTCTTAGAAAACATGCAGAGGAAAATGTTGAATAAATAGAGTTGCTATTTCTGGGTGGATTGTTGTGGTGACGACGCTATAATCATTGTTGTATATTTCAGGACCCTACCCTGTCCGAGTCTCCCCCCCTGCCTCCCAGGCCTTGGCACCCCTCTGGTTTCCGTCCTCAACTTACTCTCTGGCAAGTTTCAGCTAATTCCACCACTGCGACTTCTGCCTGGCTCCAACCTTGCCTCCACTTCCGATCTTAGGTGACCCGTGCCTCTCTGCTGAGGACACCATTTGCCCTTGGCCTTTGGGAGTGTAGACTGTAGAGATCTCTGAGCCCAGGGTTGGCGGCAGAGGCTGCCTTCTCCTGCTCCCCGGGGCCTTTCACACCTGACTCTGTGTAGCCTTCCTCTCTCTCCCACCCATTTGCTCTTCATTTGCCAAGTCAGGCAGTGGCTGGGACCTTACTCGTGCTGTAGGTGTTTCAAGTCATCTTCCCTAACCAACTTGCAAGAAAGTCATTCCTGCCTTTATTTTGCAGATGAAGAGAATGGGGGCATGGGAAGAGGGGACATTTTCTCAAGGTCTTGCCTGGGGATGTGAACTCAGATCTACCTCCAAATGGGTTTCTTCTCCCCATTCTGCTGTCTTGGAAGACTGAAGATTCTCTTCCTGCTGCTACTAAATGGTAACCTTGGGTAAGTCACAGGCCTTCCCTGGACCACAGTTCCACATCTTGAAACTCGGCAGACTCATCTCTACCTTCTCTTCTCATAGAATGTTGGGCATTTCAGAGCAAAGAAAGCTCTCTGAGAAGACACATGGACTTGGAAAGACTGTGACATCAACTCTGAACCTTACATACACACACGTTGCCCATGCTGGGCTAATCTCTGCGAGCCAAGCTCCTTTGTGGATGCTTCTTTGGGTTTGCCATCTGTGCAGGCCTGGGGCCTGGGACATCATTCCTGGGAGGCAGAGAAAGCAGCCGGTGCAATGAGCTCAGGTGGCGAGACAATCGAGTATTTGGGAAACTGGAAGGGCTTTTGTGGCTGGACAAGGCAGGGTGGGGAGGTGGTGAGAACTGAGGCTGGGAGGCAAGCAGGGCCCAGGTTTCCTTGGCCATGCTAAAGAGCTTGACTTTTAGTGTGTGGACGAGGGGAAGGCAATGAAGGCCTTTTAAGCCATGATGGTAATGACAATAATAGTCATGCTTCTGCTAATAGCTAATGTTTATGAAGTGCTGAGCATTTCTCCATTAACTCACAATGCACATAACAACGACGGTAAAGGCTAAATACTATTATTATCAGTTTGCCTTTAAAGAAGATAATTCTGTGTAGAGGGTGGGAGGAAGAGAGACCGGAGGCAGAGAACAGTCAGAGGCCACCGTCTTGGCAAAAGACAGCGGCCTCATCCCAAGGGAGTAATGGCAGAGTCTGACAAATTTAAGAGGCTTTAAGACACTGGAATGAATACCACATGGATTCATTCATTCAGCAGCAGTCGAGTGAGCGCCACAGTTGCATCAGGCCCAGAAATGGCCAGGCCTCGACTGGGGTCTGTGAGTGAGAGGGGCGAGTCAGGAGCGATTTCACCAGGGAAAGGAGGCTTCTTCCTAAAAGTGAACCTGCAGCCCACACCGCTGCCGGGAGCAGAGGGTAGAGGGGAGTTTACTGGAAGGTCCCGGAACCTTCTAATGGTCTCCCCTCAACTCCTACTGCTGGTGGGAGTTGTGGGCCATGTGGAAAAGGGCCTCCTGCGGTTCCCACCGTGTTGGGACAGGCTCCCTTCTGGCTCCGGGTGAGGTTTGCCTTGGCTTTGATTCCTCGTTAATTACCCTGGAAGGTTAATTCTGTAGGTGCCAGTAATGACCAAGAGTTAATTTCTCTCTCTCTCCTGCCTGCCTTACTTCTTCAATTTTTTTTCTTCTTTAATGGGCCATCCAGGCTTGTTGGAATGTTTACCAAAGCAGGATAGTCAGAGGTGTAAATAAATGAATTTGCCTTGTCGAAAGGATCTGGAGATAGAATTACGAGGAGAGGAGTAATTTACAGGTGAATAATTACTTGGAAACCTCAGCAGGGAGACTGCTGGGGTTCTCTAATTATTTCTCTTCTCCCAGTTTTCTCTTCTTTGAACTGCTAGCATGGGGGTGTATGGGGGGTGTGAGGAGTGGGAGATTTTATTTTGGATTTCCCCTCTCGATTATGAAATACCATTTCGGGGAGGGCCTCGGCTAGGTTGCAGGGTTGCCAGTCAGGCCCTCTGCAGTGTACAGGGCCCTTGCACACTTACGCCGTGGTTCAATCTTCTGTGTGCTCTCCGAGGTGGATGATGTTGCTATCCCCAGTTATGGATGGGAAAACCGAGGTTCCTAGGTCACTCCCCATAAGTAACATGATGAACAAGTTGTGCACTGGGGGTCAGACCCAGGCTTCTGATGCTCCCCATTCTCCAGCTGCCTCCCACTCTCCCCAGGAGGTTCCTGCAGGCCCCCCAACACCGCAGACCAGCGGGGATCCTCTGCCCGACCACGCTGTTACGAACGACCCGCTCCGTCTTCCCTGTCGCCCGGTGGCCGCGCCCCTTCCTTACGCAGCTCATTTTCCATTTTAAGATTTCCTGTTTGAACTAAAGGGCAAAGATCTCGGCCGTATCAGCCTGGAGCCGGGCTTCTGTGTGTATAAAGGGGAGCCTCGGTCCCTGCCCTCTGTTTGTCCACTGGCCTTATCGTCGGAGCCCAAGTCCCAAGTTCAGAGGTTCCAGTTCCTTCCCGATGTGCTGGGTAAAGTCCGGCCCTTCCGTGCAGGCGGCCAGGGCGGGTGGCCAGCGTGGAGCCAGCCGTCGTTTACAGCCGGGCAGCGCTTCCGTCCTGCCTGGCGAGCCACGGGTGGCAGCAGACAGAAGACGGGTGGATGGACAGACGCGGGGACTCCGCGTGCCTTCTCTCTTTGCCTCCCTCCACCTCCCTCTCCGTCCTGGTGCCCCGCAGGCCTGAGCGGCCATGAGTCCCTGTGAGTAGGGTGGGCCAGGGAGGAGGCCATGCTCCCTGCAGCCCCCCTGGAAAGTGTAGATCTCTGGCCCTCCAGGCCAGCACACACACTCAGGCTCACACACATATTGCTGCACGAACACACACTTGCTCACACCAGCACACCCTGGCTCACACCAGGGCTGCCCACAGCTGCACTTTGCGAGAACAGGCACTTAACTGGTGCCGTTTTTATGGGGGATAATAAGAACTATCGCTGGAAGAACAGCCTGCTGGTTCCAAGGTCCTTTCATCTCCTAGTTTCATCTAATCTGCAGGACAGTCAGGAGCCGTCCAGATAGTTATCACCTCCGCTTTACAGACGGGCAATCGGAGCTCAGAATCAATGGCTTCTTTCAATCAGCCCTTTATTCAACGAGAGTTTATAGGGAGCTTCTAGCTCCCAGGGGCTGGGGCCGGGCGGGGGGGGGGGGGGCGGCGTGNTGGGGGGGGGGGGGGGGGGGGGGGGGGGGGGGGGCGGTTAGAGGACATGTAGATGCAGACACTCTGGGTTGCCCGGAGAGTCGGAGAACCAAACTGGCGATTTCGAGGCAGGGTGAGAGTGCGGGAGGTGCTGCGGGAGAAGGGAGCCAGGGTGTGGGCCGGGGGCTCAGCCCGGTCTTCACAAGATTTCTCAAGAACCCTGCAAAGCACAAGGAGGCTCAGAGAAGGGTGCGTCTTAGAGAAGGGTAAGGCCGTCAACGGTATCTACACGACGCTCCCACCTGTCAGAGTCTGCACCCAGGTGACACACGAGGACCCTTCGCAGATTCCCACAGGACCGCAGTTCTCTGCTGAAGGTTCTCAGGCCAGTGTTCAATCCACTGAGCCACACCAGCCAGGGCATTTCTCTGCTGAAGGTCGGCCCCACGGTGGGGGCGGGGCGGGGGGCCGCATGTGTTTTGTGAACTGCTTTATCTCCAGGACCTAAGAGGGAGCCTGGCCCAAGTCACTCAATAAATATTTGCTGCAGAATGAATAGAATAGACACACGCACCCGCTGTGAGTGCACACACTCTATGACCCAGAACTATGGAAGCCACAAGCTGAAGGAAGCTTCTAGAATAGTACAGGTTGCTAGCTGGATGCAGATCCAGATCCAGAGCCCTGGACCTGACTCTGAGTCTCCTATGCTTCTCCCAAAGCCCACAATGCTCCGAACTAGGTGCTGGAGCATCCAAGTTCTGGTCCCAACTCTGTGTGACCTTATTTCCTCCACTGTTGGCTGACCCTTGGGAAGCCCTTTTTCTCTTCTGGCAAGTATGGGAGCAGGCAGGAATTTCTTCGAACTGAAGAGAGTCCTTCTCTTCTCAGTCTGAAAAGACAGTCTGGTCTCCATTTGCCAGCCCTTATGGCCAGAAAGGTGCCTGGCCTGTGGTCACAGCTGTCGGCACTCTGGCTCGTGTGCCCTTCCCACTGGCCTGCTCTGCTACCTGCTGGGGTGGATGGAGTGTGGCCTGGTCACTTTCCTACATGGCTCCTTTCACTCTTGGCCCAGCCTCCTCATTCCCTTCTCTATAATGTAAGGAGCCTGGGGGTGGGGGGAGGAGGGTGTCTCTGGCGTGTCCTAGCCTGTGGCTGTCCTAGAGTCCCAGGGCCCCCTAGGCTGCCCTGCCTTTCCTCCTCCCTCGTGGCTGCTGCTGTGGGGTGTGGCCTGCAGCAGGACCTCTCTCAGGGCCCAGAGACTATGCACAGCATTGCCGGACACACCAGGAGCACCCCGGCATGTACCCAGCCCACAGCCGGCACCCTCCTGGGCAGGCAGCAGCACCTGCAGACTTCATGGGAGGAAAGACGCTTTGTGAGCTGCCCTGCCAGCCAGCTTCAACCCCCGAGCCTTTCCCGCTGGCATTGGTCTTCTTTTGTCATTTGTGCCCACTGCCCCACAGCGCTGCACTTCTCTGTCCCTTCCCTCCATGAGGGAACCTGGCATGGTGGAACTTGACGTTAGAAAGAATAGGGAGCCTTTAAATCCCAGCCCTGCTTCAAGCCAGCACTGTGACTTGAGCCTCAGGGTTTTCATCTAGAAAATAATTATTTCTTCCCAGGCTGGTTACGATGATTCTGTGAGATAACCATGTATGCAAACCTCCGAGCAGGTGGCAGCAGGGAACGATACCCTAGAATTTGCTCCGGGCCAGGCACTCTTCTGAGCACACTGCAACCCTAGGAGGCAGGTGGGATTTGCTCCCATTTTACAGGCAGGTTAGACCCTGGCCCGAGGTCAGAGCTGGGATGGTGAATTCAGCATTCTGGTTCTTATCCAGTGCTCACGACGTTGAGGAGACCTGTGCTTGCCGAGCACTGGTTGGGTTCCGTGGCTCCTGGCTAATTCGGGAGCGGCTAGTGAGTGTTTTATTTATTTATTTATTTATTTTTATTACCATTATTTTTGTGCCAGCATGTGTTTTAGTGAGACTCATCGTTGGTCACCTTGGGGCCTTCACCCCCTGACCCATCATCCCCCATTGTTCTCCCTTCCCTTCCCTTCCAGTAGCCCTCCCACGCACCTCAGGCTGGGACTTGGCTCAGTTTTTTCCTTCTGTGCCCAGGGGTGGAGGCAGAGCACCTTAGGCCAAGGTTTTGTTAAGAGGCATAAACGGAAGTTGTGCCTGTGTTTGGAGTCTGCCATTTAAAACAGGGCCAGAGCGTGGCTTCTGAGTGGCAGAATTTAACAGACATCACAAGGCAGCCCCCCTCCCACCCACCCCGAGCTTACAGCCCAGAAGCTTTACCAGCCAGCTGCCCCCCACTGCCCCCAAGTCAGAGCCTGCCAGGAACAGAGGGGTCTCAGCCTCAGCACCTGCAGGGAGGGAGCTGGGAAACCAGGTTCAGAGATAGGAAAGGGCTGTGTCCCTTCTGAAGAGAGGAATGGTGAGGGTCAGGGACCACACCTGGCACTTTTGATTCTGGCCGCGTGCTTTCTTTGACTTCTTTCTTCCTTTTACATTTTATCTCTATTCTTAAAACTTCAGGAGAGAGAAGGAGGCCTTCCAGGACTGGCGATGTCTGTAAATCCCACATTTGAGAATGAAGGCCTTGCTTATCCTGAGCAGGAGCCTGGGGCGGGATGCACTGAGGGGTTTGAGCAGCAGGAGAGGAGACAGGGTGACTTGCCCACGGGGCACGCAGCTGCTGGGCCTCCAGGATGGCAGTGTCACCTCTCACCGGCCCGCTGAGTGGTTCTTCCTGGCAGAGAGTCTGAGGGAACGGACTGGATTGGAAGCAGCAGAGTGTGAAACATTTGTTCTGGGAACCCAGAGTCTCGGGTTTGCTGCTGAGCTCTACCCGGAGCTGCTGTGTGGGCCACAGTGGGGCTGTTCCGTCCTGGACACACTTGTCCCACCTGCTCAAAGACATGCTGTCTCCTGACCACACTCCTCCAGCCTGGGATAGGTGGATCCAGGCTCAGTCAACTGCTCCCATGTCCTTGCATTAGGGACCAGAGTCTGGGGCTAGTTCTGGGCTGGGGGAGAGATCTCTCTGTTTTTTTCTTTTCCCAATCAATTAATTCTCCCACGAGTCCTGTAAGAGTGCTGGCTACCTTTCATCTCCTAACGAGGAGTGCACAGTTTTTCTCTTCTGACTTGAAAAAGGGAAAGAAGGACAGGGGGCAGGGATGGGAGGCCTTTTCCTAGGGCAGAGTTGAGATAAGAAGAAGCAGGGACTTCAATTCTGAGACAGTCTCGATTCAATACCAGCCTTTCCAGGGGGAAAGACAGATGCCTATCAATGTGCACCTCCATGGTAAGGTGCTCCTGAGTGGTCATCAGAAATGACCAAATGTGAAAAAAAAGTGGGTGTGTTTTAGGACCAAGGAAATATGATATTTACTTAGAAATGAAAATTGATTGCCTTTAACTTGTGATAAGATAATTATGTACCTCTGAATCATTGTCATGCGTTTGTGTTCATAAACCTCCCTCATTAAGTAGTAAGGCTACGCATTTTATCTTAATTCATTTTTTATAGGGCTCTGAATTCCTACGTTTTATCTACCTTTGTTTTCATATGTAGACATAAGGCAGCCTGGCCTCCCCGAGGTGAGATAACTTATTATCTAGCAACTATTTCCCTGGGACCCAGCCTAAGGGCTGAAGTGGGCTCTCACTTCTCTTCTTGCTGCCTGACCATAACCTTGGGTGATTCCCTTCGTCTCTCTCTGCCTGTTTTCTCGTCTGCACAGTGAAGTTAATATATTACGTCTCTCACAGAGCTGTTGCAAGGATCCAGGGAGATACTGCTGCAGGCCCTCTATAGAGGAGGAGCTGGTGTTGTTAAAGTCTCACACACAGTCTCAGCTATTCTTCCATATGGCTCTTGTGAATGGCTCTGTAGACCCCAAATGGTATTGGCTTAATAGTGTGATCTCTTGAGAAAGGAAAGGAAGTACTCTGGAGAATGAAGGCTCTGAGAACTCACTGCCTGGATTCAGGTCCAGATTTTTTCTTGGCAACTCACCAGCTGTATGACCTTGAACATGAAACTCTGTAGCTCTTTAAGCCTCAGTTTCCTCATCTGCAAAATGGGGCTAATGATGACATCTCTCTCATAGAGTGGTTGTGAGGGTTCAGTGAGAATATCAAGTACACGTATAAAGTGTAGCTGTCATTATTATTATTTAGAAATAAAAATATATGCCAGCCCCTGTACAAGATACTTACCATGTATCAGCTCTGATGACTCTTAGTAAAGTTGGTGTTGTTTCATGTTGCCAATGGAGAAACACAGTCTTGGAAAAGTTAGGAAATCCCTCTTGGTCAATGCTGGAATGGGGTGCTTTCCCTTCATTTTCATATGCTGCTTTCCTGGCCCCACAGAGAAGAAGCAGGTTTCCTGGTGTCTGAGCCTGGTGCCTTCTCATTCACTGCCAAGCTGTGGTCCAAGGCTCCCTCGAAAGTTTCTCATTGAAAGTCTCTTTCTGCCTCAGAGACTCTTGGGGTTGACCTTGATAGCCGTTGACATTGATGTGGCCAAGTGGAATGGACCCCCAGTGCACCTCGCAGTAGCCCTACCCCTTCCTCCAGTTGGCCCCTGAAGCCAGTCAGAGCTCTCGTCAGGCCCCCTCCCCTGCACTGACTCTGGTAGATGCCCTTGAAACCAGCCATCCTGGGTCTCTCCTGTCGGAAAATCCAGAGACAAGATGGAAGCTTCAGTGACCATTGGAAGTCTCCACAAGGTGCTATCTGTCTCTCCCTGGGCATACCTCACTTGGAAGTCTGAAAAAAAAATCCCTTCCAGCAGAACTCCCTGTACTGCCCGGGTGCTGAGGTGGTGGGCTGGGCACCATTTGCTGGACATTGTATGTTGCCCGCACCAAGATGCTTACATTCATTAGCTCAGTCAGTCTTCACGCAAACCCCATTATGCAGGTGTTATTTGTTCATTTTATAGTTGAGGATGCCATATAACAAGGCTGTAGGAGATCACAGGCTTAGGGTTGAAATCTGGGCTCTTTCACCAACTAGCTGTATGGACACTTGACTTCAACTATGTGAGCCTCAGCTTAATGCTCTGCAAAATGGGGGTATCTGTGGTGTTCAACTCCATGCGTAATGGTGAGGATTCAGTTGGATATTGAATGGCTCTCCATAACTGGTATCGGGAGGCTGACAGTGCTGCAGAAATATGACTGGAAAGGGAAAGTCCCACACCCCAGGGCGTTTGTCCAGGAAGAAGTGCAAGTCAGTCTGTCTGGAATCCAGCTATGCTCGAGACTAAAGCCTCTGCTTATATCAACAGCATCGTATTTTCTCCTTTCACTGAGCTTCCCAACTCAGACCAGTTCCAAACAGAGCCCAGAGCCACCTGCAGGGTGGTTAAGGAGTGGAGAAGGCAGCAGCAGCCCCTGTGGGATACTGATCAACACAGACCTATTGAGGGCCCAAGGGCAGCTCGTCCAAGGAAAAACCCTCCACAAACCATCACAGCTCATTGTGGCCCCTGCAGTGCAAGCATTCAGGGAAAGAGTGTTGGGCCCCTACTATTCCTGAGAGAGTTGTGTGGCACATTTCTGCGTTTGTAGATTCTTTTAAGGAATGTCTATCCTTCCAGAGGGAGAGAAATGAAGACCATGCATCCAGGCTGGGGGACTGGGCTGTAGCTGGCACATGAATTGGGGACGGAGAAAGGGAAATGTTTGGGTCGTACTCTCTGCCCAGTACAGTGCCCATGAGTAAGCAGGCATGGTTGTCCTACCCATCATAAGGTATCGTGCCTTAGAGAGCTGGGGAACTTGTCTGCAGGCCGCAGGCAGAAGTGTTTGAGGGACTGTTTCAACCCTCCTGGTCTTATTTCCGTGTCTTCAACGTACTGAGACCTTTTCCACCCCATGCTCTTTGCACACATGGGCCCCTCCGCCTGGAATTTCTCCTGTTCCAGGCATGCTTCTGTGTTCCAAGGGGTCCTTCCTCCCTCCCTCCCTCCCTTCCTCTTTTTCAAAGAAAGGATGAAAGTTTCTTCAAAAATTTATTGACTTTATATATATAGAGAGAAACATCGGTTTGTTGTTCCACCCACCCATGCGTACTTTGGGTGACTCCTGCATGTGCCCTGATCAGGGATTGAATCCATGATCTTGGTGTATGGGGATGATGCTCCATCCAGCTGAACGACCCAGCCAGGGCTTAGGGATTTTTTTTGAAAAAGCATTTTATTTATTTATTTTTAGAGAGAGGGGAAGGAAAAGGAGGGAGAAAGAGAGGGAGGAAAACATTGATGTGAGAGAGAAACATTGATTGGTTGCCTCTTGCACACCCCCAGCCGGAGACCTGGCTCTCAACCCAGGCCTGTGCCCTGACCAGGAATCGAAACAGTGACCCTTGGGTTCGCAGGCTGGTGCTCGAGTCACGGAGCCACACTGACCAGGTTGGGATTCTTTCTTAAGCTCTATTTTTGCTTCATGGTCTCAGCACACATGCAATTATTTATTTATTTTTTGGCAGAGTTCTCCAATAAAACATAAAGTGCCAAGAGAGAAGGTCGTTGTCTATCTTATTCATTGTGTAGACTCAGAACCTAGACCTATTCTTGGCACTTAGTAGGGGTTCAACATTTTCTCAATGAAAATATGAGAGCTAGAAATTTGACCCAGAGTTTAGGCCTGGCCGCCATTTTATGTTTAAAAAAAAGGTAACAGCTCTTTAAGGTATAATTCACATACTGTCCAATTCATCCATTGAAAGTGTACAATTCAGTGGTTTTTAGCATATTCACAAAGTTGCACATTTTCATCACCTCAGAAAAAACCCTGTACCCATTAACAGTCACTCCCCATTCTTCTGTACCCCAGGCCCTGGCAACCCTAATCTACAATCCATGTGTATTTTCCTATTCTAGACATTTCATATAAACAAAATTATATCATATGTGGTCTTTTGTGACTCCCTTCTTGGAATTAGCATAATATTTTCAGGCTTCATTGCTGTCATATTGGAACTTCATTCTTTTTTATTTCTTGATAAGTTTCTGTGTGGACACATTTTCATTTCTCCCTCAAGGTCTGTCCAGAACAAATCCAGCCATTATAAAACAGTAAGAATGGTTTGCATGACATCAAAGTAACCTGGCAGCCAAGGAGAGTGGACTAGAATGCGCGTGCGTGAACAACGATGACTTCACTGTACTAGTTAGTGGGGGTGATAGACACTGTTGAGTGAGCATGTGTACTGTGTGGCCATTATATTCAAGATGACTGAGCAAGTGGAGCAATGAATCTACATAAAGTTTTGTGTTAAGCTTGAACATTCCTCCATAGAAACTATTTGGATGACCCAGAAGGCCACAGCTATGGACAACAGGTGATTGTCAGCTTCATCAGGACAATGTGCCTACTTACGTATCACATCTCATGCACAGCTTTTTGGTGAAATATCAAATCACCCAGGTGACTCAGACCACCTATAACCCAGATTTGACACCCTGTGACTTCTGGCTTTTCCCTGAACTAAAATCACCTTTGAAAGGGAAGAGGTTTCAGACCATCGATGAGATTCAGGAAATACAACTGGGCAAGTAATGGCAGCTGGGAGAACTGTGTGAGGTCCCAAGGTGCCTACTCTGAAGGGGACTGAGGCGTCATTGTCCTACGTACAATGTTTCTTGTATCTTCTTCAATAAATGTCTCCTTTTCATATTACATGGCTGGATACCTTCTGGACAGACCTCATGGGCCTTCACCTTGCTAACTCCCTTGCCAGCCAGCTCCAGAGGACTCTCATTTGAATGGGTAGAGCCTGCCCTCCTGGGAGGAGCTAATCTGCCTTCCCTCCCTTTCCACCTGCCCCTACTCAGGCTTTGCTCTGCAAGGTCTCCAAGCATGCTGGGGTTGGGGAGTTGTGGCCTTTTCCATCCTGTTGGCCAGGCAGCCTCACTGTCTGCCTGGCATGGAGTCATCACCTTTGGCAGTACCTCGCTTTTCATCTTTATAGAGGGAGAACAAAGATCGAAATGCCTTGTCCCCAGACAAAAACAGACACAGCATTTTAATGATTAACATCATAATATTGTTATTGGCCCGTGCAGGCCTCCTGCTGTAAATGGGTAGCAATACCCATCGGCTCCCTTGCACTGGCTCTCCTGTGCTCTAAGCCCCAGGGTGAAGAGTAATTTCATAAATACCCAGTGCTTTCTGGGGAAAGTCCTGTCTAAACGACCTGCTGCCTTTGAGAGACTGCCGGGCATGTCCTCAACCGTTCTAAAACTGGCCTCCATGACCCACATGCCTCTTACCTGCCCCAGGTGCTCTGCCGGGCACTTTTCATCTGTTAATTCATCTAATGCTTTCAGTCACCCAGCAAAGCATCTGCTAGTACTCCAGTGTACAGGTGGGGAAACCGAACCCCAGCTTTAATCCCCTATCCCCACCTGCTATATCAAGGAATCTAAAAATACCAAAAGAAACACCTGGCACTAAAAGATGCTGCAACAGGAGCCAGCGTCTTTTTTATTTTTTGTGTCCTCTTTCATTTTACTGTTCCATGTAGAATCTTTCTCCCTCTTAGTTCCCCCTCCGTTTCCTTTCTAGAGTGGACACAGGGGGACTCAAATCTGCTGAAACGAATAGCACAGTGTGTCATTCGGCCTTTCATTCAGGTGCCAGCTCAGTTGTTTATCTGGTCTTTCACTCCCTGCTCATTACTGAGCCCCTTTTATGCCTGGCACCAGGCTCCATGGCACACGCCATGGATACAAAGGTAACTATGCTGTTGCCCAAGTCTCCGAAGTCCTCATTGTGCAGTGAAGGCCGAGATGCAAGCAGACAGCTTCTAGTTGACACAAAGAGCATTCGTTAAAGGGATTTGCGCCGTGCTGCAAGAACACAAGGAATAAAAACCCACCTGGAAAAATCACAGAAGACCTCTCTGAGAAGGTGTCACCAGACTTGGGCCCGAAGGATAAATAGGAGTTTGTTTATTTCTCGTTTGCTCCTGGACACCATGTTAGTAGTGTCGGCCTGTCTGCTTGCAGTCTTCTTCATTGAGGCAGACGTTCTTCATACCACATACCTGGCCTTTTCTGGCAACAGCTGTAAAGACTAGGGGTTGACCTCAGACCCCAGGAAAGTGGATTCTTGGTAGGCTGGTGACCACTGATTAGTGGCCTGGCTTGTGAAGATGACCTCAGGCAATCAGGTTCCTTTTTCAGGAGTAAGACTTGGGGACCGACAGATGGGACTGGTTGGCGCCGGTGCTGCCTTTGCACAGTTACAAGGTAGAGGTGAGGTGGGGAGGCCACACTGACTGTGTGTGAGTGAAGGTATAGTAGCAGTAAGGCAGCAAGTGAACCGAGGAACCTTAGGGGGAAAGAAGAGTGGGGCAGATAGGCAGGGAGAAGCGGAGTCGTCACAAGTACAGGAGAGACCCCTAAGCAGCCCCTTCGTACACTCCCCCTTTTAAAATGAGCTTGAATGGAGAACTTCCGTCAAGATGGAGGCATAGGTGGAAACACTGTGCCTTCTCCCACAACCAAGTTTGAATACAACAAAAGTTTTGGAGAACTAGGACACACCCAGAGACCAAAAAATGGAATTATACGGAAGTCCGACAGCTACGAACCGTTCAACGAGGACGGTAAGAGAGGTGGAGCCAGCAGCGGAGCTGGGTCAGGCAGGACAGACCTAGGAGCGTAGGCAGCCTGGATGTAGTCGGGGTGCGGGGCAGACTGACCAAGGTTGCACATTCGCGTGCAGTGAGACGGACCACACAGGCCCCAGGGGGCGAACCCAGTGGTGGAGGGTTGACAGCGGTGGCACACTCATGTGCAGTGGAGCGAGGTGCGTGGGCCTGGTGACGGTGGTGGCTGTGGTGCCGGTGGGGGTCGAGGCAGCAGGCGGCGGAGGGAAGCCATTGTCCCTCTTTGACCCCGCCCCCACATACAACTTCACAACCCAGCGACTGAGTTGCCCTGCTCTGGTGAAAACCTAGGGCTCCGATCCTGCTACTTAACAGGCACGGACAGCCCAAAAGATGGTGCAAGAAGAACTCAAAGTCCCAGAGCCAATAACTCTAAGCGACCAACAGATTGCCAGCCTCTCAGAAGCCCAATTTAAGACACTATTTATCAGGATACTCACAGAATTGGTAGAGTACAGTCATAAATTAGAGGAACTTAGTCACAAATTAGAGGAACATATGAAGGCTAAACTAATTGAAATGAAGGGAGATGTCCAGGAAACCAATATCGATGGAAAGGAAACTGGGACTCAAATCAATGGAACTGACCAGAAGGAAGAACGAAACATCCCACCAGAAAGGAATGAAGAAATGAGAAATCAAAAAAATGAGGAGAAATTAGGAACCTCCAGGACATCTTTAAATGTTCCAACATCCGGATTATAGGGGTACCAGAAGGGGGAAAGAAATAGCCACGAGTGGAAAACATATTTGAACAAATAATAAAGGAGAACTTCCCCAGTCTGGCAAAGGAAATAGACTTCCAGGAAATCCAGGAAGCTCAGAGAGTGCCAAAGAAGTTGGACCCAAGAAGGAACACACCAAGGCACAGCATCATGACATTAGCCAAGACTAAAATGAAGGAGAGAATCCTAGAAGCAGCAAGGGATAAGGGGACAGTCACCTACAAAAGAATACCCATCAGACTGTCAGCGGATTTCTCAAAAGAGACCTTCCAGGCAAGAAGGGGCTGGAAAGAAGTATTCCAAGTCATGAAATCCAAAGACCTACAGCCAAGATTGCTTTATCCAGCAAAACTTTCATTTAGAATGGAAGGACAGATAAAGTGCTTCTCAGATAAGGTCAAGTTCAAGGAGTTCATCTTCACCAAGCCCTTATTATATGAAATGCTAAAGGGACTTATATAAGAAAAAGAAGATGAAAAAATTAATAGTGAAAGGACAACAAACATACAGTTATTAACAACCATACCTAAAACAAAAGCAAACCAAGAGGACAGCTAGATCAAGAGTGGAACCATAGAAATGAAGAACACATGGAGGGTTAGAAACAGGGGGTGGGAGGGGGAGAAGCAGGGTGAAGGCACAGAAAATAGCATAGATGGTAGGTAGAAAATAGATAGGGGGGAGGGCGAGAATAGTGGGGGAAATATAGAATCTAAAGAAATTGAGACACGTGGTTATAAACTAAGGGGGGGGGAGAATAGTGGGGGAGGGAGTGTGTGGGTGGAGGGGAATGAAGGGGGGGAAATAGAACAACTGTAATGGTATAATCAATAAAATATATTAAAAAAAATAAAATGAGCTTGAACGAATCCGGGGTCTTGACAACCAGAGTCTTGCTAGAACAATAATTTATTCCAAACACGTTTCCAGGCGGGGCAGAGCTTTTCCAGTTGGGGAAGGTGCAGAGGTCATGGTAGGACATTCTAGACAGGGCCAAGTGCTAAGGAGATGGGACGTCTAGTCTGGTTGGTCGTAACCCCTTGATGGGCTTAGTGAGGTCTAGAGCCAGACTGGGAGGGTTTAAAAAGACTCCTTCCCAGTCTGCGGAAGTGAAATTGCAGTGATAATTAGTGATTCAGTCTGCAAATCAGGATGCAAAAGACTGGCCTTTGTAGGAATGAAGCCGTCCTTTTCCCGTCTGTTCCTGGCTTCTCTCCACAGATAATTCTCATCTGAGGAGCTTATCTCACCTGAACCTCTGACAAAGGCAGACCTTAAGGAAAAGCTTCTTTATTTTCTGCAAGTGTCCACCTCTCCAGCCTCCTCTCGCCAACCCTCTTTCTGTTACCAGGAGCTGAGAGATTTCATAGTTGTCATTTGCCATTGAACTCGGCTCTTTCCCTTTCCTACCTCCGACCAGTGGTGTTGACCTTGAGCAAGTGACTCAGTGTCTTTGAATCTCATTTTCTGCCTGTAAAATGGGAGTGATTTTACCTACTCAGCAGAACTCCAGGGTGGTGCTTTTCCAACTTTTTTTTTTATAGGAAAGCACCAGAGTTTTAAAAAATTACTCTGTTTTTTTAATTTTTAATTTTCCAATCCATCAGAGACCAGCACTAGGATGCAGCTTGTGTGGTTTGCAGCCCAAGTTCAATAATGACCAAACTGGTCTAGACCCGTTCCATGAGACCAGTCCTCTGATTATGTGCTTGAATGTCACAGTGATGTCAACGTGTCACGAAGATTCCTAACGGCTCACTTTCATTTTTGAATTTATCATGGGCTGGAAACCAGCAGTTTGTGGACCAGCATTGCTCCCAGGACTGTTTTGAGTGAAAGTGGTTTAGGGGGTCTCATGACATCAACTCTTCAGGGCTTTGGGAACAGAGGGCTTTATGTGTAACTTGTGTGTGCGATCTGTTTATGGGGTTGTAATATGATGCTAATTTGTTTCCTGAACATTTTTAACTCTTTCTTTAGCTTTCCCAGTTACATTCCTACACCTCTTTCATGTTTTCTGGGGAGTCCTTTTCTCATCACTGTGACATTATCCAAAGCATGTGGACCCTGGGAGGTATGTGTCTGCAGGTTTTGGAGTCAGATGGCTCTGAGACGGAGCCTAGGTTCTGCCACTTGCTAGCTGTGGGGTGCTGGGCAAGTTCTTTAATCCCGCCTCAGCTTCCTCATTATCACAGAGTGCCAGTGATACTTAGCTGGCAGTTACTGTGAGAATTAAATGATCAGTATGTAAAAAAAAAATGCCTTGTGCCTCACAGGTGCCCAATAAAGTGGCTCCCTTTGCCCTTGTCCCTTGGAAGCCTCGGGAAGTGGCATAAGCAGGCAATAACCAGTGGTGCCAGTAGTGCCATAAATCATCTTGTCAGCACATCTGCACATGCTTCGCTGAGGCCCTAAGTGGAGCCAGAAGCAAACACCATGGGTGGCCTGGTGCCAGGGCCCTTCCCTCCTGAAGGGACCTCTGGATCCCAGACAGCATAGAACCCCGAAAGGTCCCTGATGAGCGGCCGTGTTGCACAGGTGCTCTCGGTTGCCTACCCTTTGCCTACTCCCTGTTTCTTTTCTGCTAGCAGAACCTCAGTTGGGTCATGGGAGGTGTCTCTATCTCCAGCTAAAGGGTGAATTGTCATTAGTTTAATTGGTTACAGTAATACAGCTTTCCCTTGTCAACAATGGATTTTAGAGTAGATGCATGATCTACTGTGGCCTAGGAGATGTAAAGGGGAAGCTGATGGGAGGCAGCTAGAAAAGGTTTCTTCAACTTTTCAAAAGGGGAAACTGGGAGATTCAGTCTCTTTTCTGCCTCTGGATAGTTTCATGTCCAGATGTGATGCCTGGAACCATGGCAACCCTTTTGTCACTATGAGGAAAGCCTGTCTGGGAACGTAGTCAATATATTGAGACATCAAAAATTTGGATCCTTAATAAAGTTATCAAATTAACCCTTAAGTCACTTTATATCTCTAACCTTTATGTTACTTGAATTGGGAAAAGTGGATTTGTAATCCTTGTACTACCATTTCTGTGTCAAAATTCTCAAATAAATTGTGAAGAAATGGATTATCTGGTATGCTGCAATGTTGAAGGCAGAGTGATATTTGGGGATTCCTGGCTATAGACTCTGCTTTCTTTCTGCAGGTGAGGAAATGGACTCACTTCTGTTGTGTTTAAATACTGCCTTAAAAAGAACCCATAGATGTTAGGGTAAATTCTTCTGGCCTAGTGGCATAAGCCGTGAGTAAGAAAGGAAAATAGCCCTTTGAATGTCATCAGAAGTTCAGGAGAAGCCTCTGGTCATGTGCCCTGATCTGTTCCTGCTTTGCGTGGTCACTCTGGGTTTAGTAAGATTCTCTACCTTTAGGTAATTAAACCAGGGACTTAGTATGACAAATATGCAAGTGTAGGAGGGGCCTCGTCTGTGGCTCCCCTGAAACCCTGGTAGTTGCTGTATTTGAGATAATACATTTTCTAGTTCTTTAAGCCACTTTTAATTGGGTTATTCTTTGTTGTAGAAAACAGCCTAATTAATATATCTTTCTCTAACTGTGAGTGCTTAGCCAATGGGTGTAGAGACAACACTGGGGTGAGGGACACAGGAAGGCATACGTTTTTGAAATTTATCTTTCAGTTTTCACAGTGAATCTGAGAAAACAGATAGAAAACAGATTCACTTTCACTTGTGCTTGAAAGTGATTTAGTCCACTTGCTCATTCATTTGTTCATGCATTCCCGCCCCGCCCGTGGAGTGCCTCCCGTATGCCAGCCACTGGGATTGTGACGGAGAAGGAGGCCTACCTCTGGGGGAGTCTTGATATAATTGACAAAAACTTCGATTGTTCTCCATGCCAGACTCACTGATAGGATTCTCAATACCTCAGAGGCTGTGTATGAGTCACTCCAATACTTTTAATTCATTTAAGATGTGTCAGGAAAGGAGAGATTTGATTCTGCTGTCATTGGCAAATCTAGGTTTGGGTGGCACTGGTTTCAATATATATGTCCGTCGAGTTGACTGGCAAAGCCATCACAGTGGGAAATGGGAGAGCCACGTGTTTTCTTCACATAGGTAAAAAATTATAACATTCACACTGAGGTACCAAATAGTTATCCATACGTGGTACCCCTAGGTCTCAGCTTGTCACTGGTTGTTGGTGTTCACCTTTATGATCCACCCTAGTGACAGTGGTGACAATCAGTTCTTCAGTGCAAGTCCGAATGTAATTTCCCTGGCTCTGTATCTTTACTTGCACAGCACTGTGGGAGAGAACAACTAAATACCCTTCAGGACAGCGTCCTTCCAGGCGGACAGGGGTATCACATCAACCTCCCAAGGCTATGAGCATGGAAGGCTTTGAACTTGTGGTCCCTGGGAAAAAAGGAAGATGTGAGTTGGAGGAATAAATCTGTTTTTATGTAATGAACTAGCAACTAGCATCCCTGTGGCAGTACATTTCTGTTTCTCTGAAACTTGTATTTTTACTCCTCAGAGGAGAGTCCAGGGGAGGGTCTGGTCATGCTTTCTTACCTCCGTCCCCACATGTTGAGATGTGGGGAGTGATTGAGCCGGGAGGGAGAGGGGACATGGGGGAATAGCAACCTTGGCAATGTGTAGTCACGCTGCTCACTCTGCTTTCCTTCCAGCCCAGGGGAGGAAAACCAGCTATGCAGAGAGATGGCGTGGTTGTGCCCACTGCAGGGGCACCCCAGGAGCTGGGGGCAGTAGACTTGACTCCACCCTGCAGGGTGGAGCTGGGGCTGGTTCCCAGGAGCAGGGCTTCTTGGTTAATAAATGCACAGCCCATGCTCTGGGTTCCTTGACATTTGCTTGCTCCTGTCTTTGTACCTTTTAACACTACTGTTTTACCATGTAACGAACGGTTTATTATCTTTCCAATCAATACAACATGTGCTTATTGAATTGGGCTCAGCAAGAGGTACAAGGGACACCAAAATGAGTCCGGCATCAGTCTGCATGGGACTCAGGTGCTAGTGAGGGAACTGACGGAGTGGACATACCTGAAAGCCCAGCCGTGTCCCCCTGGTGAGGAACACAGGACTGAGGGAGCACAGGGATGGGGCCGTGAGAGCTCGTATGGATCCGGGGGAGCAGCCACGAGTTCAGTGTGACTGGAGCACAGCGTCCAAACAGTAACAGCGGCCGGAGGGGAGGCTGGCGGGCAGGCTGTGGCTGTGCCATGGCCGGGGCCTCTTCCACCGTGGGCTGCAGGAATTCTCAATATGTGCAACAACAGGTGGCTGGTTAGTCAGGGGCCCCAGCCTCTTTCCCCTTCGATCCTCAAATAAAGTGACAACAGCCAGTACAACAGTGACCCTCTGGTGTGAATGAATCCAAATGATACCTAAGTTTTTGTCAGATTGGCAAACATATATCTTTGGGCGAGCTGTAGAATTTTAGTAATTAGTTTTTGTGTGCCATGAGATGAAAAAGGTTGAGAATTGCCGGTCTAGAGGATAGATTCTTATACAGGAAAGGAATTGATTGATTGGCAGGTTTTATGCTGGGGATACACATGGTCAAATTTTCTCCCTCTTTCCTTCCCTACCTTCCTACCTTCCTTTTTCTGTTTTTCTTCTTCTTCTTCTTCTTTTTTTTTTACAATTTCTAACTGGCCTCTGCTATCCCCCCTAGTAGCAGGAATAATAATAATAGCTACCACTTTTTTGAATATTTACTACGTTCCAGGCCTTGTGCGAACCACCATCCACAAATCTCATTTCATTTTTGTAAAAGCCTCCGTAGGTAGCAGCGTCAGGGAGTTTACATGACTTGCCCAAAGTCACACAGCTAGGAGGAGATAGAGCTAGACTTTAAATATAGACACAGTTGACTGGAAACCTGTTTCCCTAGCCAGGGTTTGAGATACTCAGGGTCTAAGATGCTCTAAGATGCTTGCGGTGAGGGCATGAAAAGCAATAGGCAGATGTAAGTGACGTGGAGAGAGGAACACGTCATTGCGTGACAATGAGGTGGTGTGTGTAAAGTTCTTCAGCTCCTTCCATTGTTCCTGACTCTTCCCTGTAGAGACAGCCCCTTATGGGCAGACGTGTCTGCTTCACAGCATCCCAGAGCCTGAGCGCACAGCAGGCTTCTGGCGGGAACAAGAATGACCTAGGCTTCCCCACAGGGCACCCAGCAAGGAGCCCGTGAGTGCTTGCAAACCCCTTTGCAACAGTAAGTGCCCTTTTGATGTGACATGAGAATAGTAATAAAAAATTCCCTTCTCTGGAAGGATCCAGTGATTCATTTCGTTCTGCACTTCTTTCCCCGTTGCAGCCTGTTCCCCTGTACTCAGTCAGCGACAATAAAGGGACCGTCAGCATCAACCGGATCAGGGGACAGAATAACTTGAGGCGTGATCGAAGTTTTAAAGAATTTGTAAGCGCAGTTCTTAGCGTTCGGTGGTGCTGGTGGTGATGGTGATGAGGATGACGTCTTCCGAGTGCTCCTGTCTTCAGGGAAGCTTCATAAGAACTACCTAAGGTGGAAACTCTCACCTCCTTTTCCATGTGGGGCAACTGAGCCTTAGAGACATTACCTATTTTGCCCAAGGTCACATAGATAGTGTTGGAGCCCATTCTCTCATCCTCAGAATATGCTGTTTATCAGCTCTATGCTTTTATTATGGCGGTTATCATCATTATTATTAAATTTCATAAATCAAGCATTTATGTCAGACCTGGCCTGGCCACTTCTAAACCTAGGATCCCATTTAAATTTCAAAACGGCTCCGTGCTTGGCATTATTTCTATGGCCCAACAGTCTACAGCATTCTATTCTGGATCTGGTCATTTTGTACAATTCTATGTTGCCTATTTATTGTTAAATGCACTTGTGAGGGGAAAAAAAACACCGTGAAAAAACAACCCGGGCTCGTACACCTTCCACATCACCTGTTTATTTTTGCACCCTCCCTTCCTGTGTTTAACCATGTGTGTTTAGATTTTGATTGCAGCTACAGATTCATTTTTAAATGTAGGGGTAATCTATAAAAGTGTTTTATCCTTCCTTTTTTAAAAAATATATTTTATTGATTATACCATTACAGTTGTTCTATTCCCCCCTTCCTTCCCCTCCACCCGCACACTCCCTCCCCCACTATTCTCCCCCCTTAGTTTATAACCACGTGTCTCAATTTCTTTAGATTCTATATTTCCCCCACTATGCTCGCCCTCCCCCTATCTATTTTCTACCTACCATCTATGCTATCTTCTGTGCCTTCTCCCCCCTTCTCCTCCTCTCACCCCCCTGTTTCTAACCCTCCATGTGTTCTTCATTTCTATGGTTCCACTCCTGATCTAGCTGTCCTCTTGGTTTGCTTTTGTTTTAGGTGTGATTGTTAATAACTGTGTGTTTGATGTCCTTTCACTGTTCATATTTTTCATCATCTCTTTCTTATATAAGTCCCTTTAGCATTTCATATAATAAGGGCTTGGTGATGATGAACTCCTTGAACTTGACCTTATCTGAGAAGCACTTTATCTGTCCTTCCATTCTAAATGAAAGTTTTGCTGGATAAAGCAATCTTGGCTGTAGGTCTTTGGATTTCATGACTTGGAATACTTCTTTCCAGCCCCTTCTTGCCTGTAAGGTCTCTTTTGAGAAATCCGCTGACAGTCTGATGGGTACTCCTTTGTAGGTGACTGTCCCCTTATCCCTTGCTGCTTCTAGGATTCTCTCCTTCATTTTAGTCTTGGCTAATTTAATTATGATGTGCCTTGGTGTGTTCCTTCTTGGGTCCAACTTCTTTGGCACTCTCTGAGCTTCTCAAGTTGTAAAGACACAACTTGAATAGGACAGACATGGTCCTGGTCCTCTTCAAGCTTCCATTCATTCCCCTGGGGAGACAGAGACCAAAGGGATAAACAAATGATAAGACTGCTCTGGACTGTGACCATGCTGTGAAGGGATAAGCAATGTGGTGGGACAGAAAACAACTGGGGGAATCCATTCGGGGAGATGTCCTAGAAGCCTCTCTGGAAAAGGGTCCCTTGGGCTGGGACCTGCAGAATGAGGGTGATCCAGGTAGAGGGAGGAAGTATGTGCAAAGTGAGGTCTCTCCCCACATCAAGTGAGCCGGATATGTGAGTGGTACACAGTGCACAGATGCCATGCATTTCAGTGTCTTCACGTGCATTGAACACCCAGACCCCTTTTAGTGGGACTCTTCAGTCCTGCTCTCCTGACTCCTGTAGTAACCTCCCAGTGGGTTTCTTGGTTTCCACTGTGGTCCCTCCTCAATCAGTTTGCCACTCTGCGGCCAGCATATTGGTGTGAGTGTGGATCATGCACAGGCGGCAAGTTAAACTCTGTCTCAGACTCAGTTGATCCAAAGGAAAAAGAAAGAAAAGGCACTGAGTAGCTCACATCCATGAAAAGCCCAGGTACAGCTGGGTGCAGGGGCTCAAACAACAGCTCCAGGGCTCATTCTCGGCTTGGCTTTGCTCTGGGTTGGCTTTAATCTTAAGCATGTTCTCTCGTTGTGGTGGGGTGGTCACCAGCAGCTCATGCTTGTATCTGCATCGGTGGTTCTGGCTGAAGTCTTGTTTGTTGGCCTAGTTGAGTGACATGGTGGCCTGGTGGGGGTGGGGTGGGGGGTGAGCTGGTAGGGATGTGGGGGTTACAAGGCAGGGAATGGTTGTCCAGGCATGAATTATGTGCCCATTTCTGGTGTTGGGACATATGTTGATACCACCCAAACCACATGGGATGAGAACGGTGGAAGGGTAATTATTCAGAGGGAAATGGCCTTCTGCTGCCAGGAGAAGGAGGTGTGATGCGGAGCAGACAACCCCAAAGTGGTCTACATCTACATCCATGTCTGTATGTGCATTTACCTCCATGGGCAGAGTTTTCTTTCTCACTCATCATACTCCAGCCACATTGGCCTCCTTCCTCATCCTGGAGCCCCTGAACTTTTACCACTCCAACACTTGGCACGTGCTTCCAGAAAGACTGGCTCATTCTCATCCCGTAGCTCTTAGCTCAAATGATACTTTCTCAGAAGCCTCTCTGGCTGCCCATCTGTGTGGACTCCCCCGATTATTTTCTATTCTATCACCCTGTTTCTGTCATTCACAGCACTCATCACAGTCTACAATTCCCTTGTGATATCTTTGTTTACCCCTTTGGTCTCCACCTCTCCCACCAGCACACAGGACAGGGACTGTGTCTTGTCCTGTTTCTTGCTGGGTCTCTAGCTCCTCCAACACAGCCCGGAACATAACAAGTGCCACGACATATGTGCTGAGTAAAGGAGTGAATGGGCTATGATAGAGCCACTGGCTCTCAGTGTAGATTTAGAGCCAGGGTCCCACATCCATAGACTGGGAGCCATCCAAGTTCAAGCTTGGACTGTGTAAGTTTCAGTTCCTAGCTTTGCTTCTTTGTCCCTTGGACAAGCCGGCAGAACTTTCTGGGCCTTAGTTTCTTCTTTTATGCCTTGAGCACAAAGACTCGTACCTCTTGGTAGTGAGGTGAGGGTGAAAAGTGATGTGGGATGTGGAGGGGCTTGGTGGTTTGGAAAGTGTTACGCAGCTGTCAGTTCTTGTTATTGCCTGTAGGTTTCTGAGCTTTTGGGTGCAGGATACTAAGCCACATCTGCTTGGAACCCCTTTCTCTCTCTCTTTTTTGTGTATCTGGATTCTGGCTTTTATTTATATCCTTATTTATTAAACAGTTTATTGGCCAAATAGTCACCGAGCAGCTGTATTAGCCTCGCACCAGTGCTAGGTGGTGGGTTATGGTGGTGAACAAGCCTTACTGGAGGAGTCAAAGGCGTGTGTTCATGTGTGTATGTGCGTGTCTGTGTGGTACGTGTGTGGTATGTGTGCACATGTGATGTGTGTACTGGGGAGAGCGGGACAGGAATGAGGGACCTCCTTCCCACCACCAACCTTCGTGTCTTCTCAGGTTTCGTTCTGCCTGTGTGTTTCCAAAAAGGTGGAGGCTTCTGGCTTTTAGTGATACTTGTTACGTGTGAAGAACTGGCAGGTCATCAACCATAATGTTTTTATTTCAATTAAAAGATGAAAATGACCTTCAAAGGCGCAGAATTAAAAACACCAGGAATGGAAGTCACTAGGTTTCTAACTTGGTCTGGACGCAATGGCTTTCTTCCTCCTCGTTTCTCCCCAGAGGCCCAGGGTATTGGGCAACTGCAGGCCGGCCCATCCGGCTCTTCCTCATTTGGCCAGGATGTTTGCTGAGCCTGAAGCCTTCTTCCAGAACTCTTCTTGTGAACACACTGTGCACAGTCCTCAATTTCATCACTGCCTTAGGGGCTCAGGATGCTCCCTGTGTGCTTTTTAGCTGTCTGTTCTCTATTCTTTTGTATGTTCCTGTCTGCTTTCAAAGGGTCTGCGCCTGATGATGGGGTTCAAAACCCTAGAGGTTTTGTCCCGTGTCACCTTAGCTGCCTGGTGAACACACAAAGAATATACACGTAGCTGGGGCTGGCATCCTCATGGATTGTTTGAGCTTTTCATTGGGGCCTCTCTGAAATCTCCATTCACACATAAGGCGCTGATGGGAAGAATAATCCCTTCTCACAGCAGAGTGAAGGATGAAGGGGAAAGAATATTTTTACTTACCCCAGACCTGTTCTTCTGAGCCTGCTCAATTCACCCGGGTGCTCTTTGACAGCCGCTCTGCTTCTATGGTTCATGAACACTTTCCAGAACATTTCTTGCTTTGCCTCTGTTCTGCCTTTGTTCACGATTGGGCCTTTGGCTCTAGTTCCCATCTGTGATGGTCAATGTTAAGTGTCACCTTGACTGGGCTAAGAGGTGCCCAGAGAGCTGTAAAACATTATTTCTGGGTGGGTCTGTGAGGGTGTCTATGAAAGAGATTAGCATTAGAATGGGTAGCAGGAGTCTGAGTAAAGAAGATCATTCTTACCAATGAATGCTGGTGGGTGTCATCCAATCCTCTGAGGACCTGAGTAAAATAAAAAGGTAGAGAGAAAGTGACTTTACTCTGTCTGCTTGAGCTGAAACATCCATCTTCTCTTGCCCTTGGCCATCAGCCCTGTCGGTTCTTGGTTCTTGGGTGTTTGCACTCGGACTGAATTACACCACAGCTGTCCTGGTAGTCCAGCCTGCAGGTGGCAGATCGTGGAACTTCTCGGCCTTCATAACTGTGTAAGGCAGTGCTTATAATCTTCTCTCATCTGTCTCTCTATCCATAACTGCATCTATAATCTATATACCTCATGGTCTTGTTTTTCTGGAGACCCCACCTAATACATCTTTGATCTTTGTTTTGCTTCTACCCTTTATAATGATCAGTTTATTTAGGTGATTCCAACTTGCTCCTTGGCATTCCCTCAAGCTTTACCTTGAACCCCATCCCCTTGACCTCCAATAGGATTCTCCAGAAGTGCCCTCCAGGCCCCAGTCCTCAGTGTAGGCCCCCTTCATGGGCTCATCCTGGACTTGGATATCTACCATGACCCAAGCCCTGGCTGGGCACTTTTTTTAAAAAAAGATTTTATTTATTTATTAATTTAAAAATATTTTATTTATTTTTAGAGAGAGGGGATGGGAGAGAGAAAGAGAGGGAGAGAAACATCAATGTGTGGTTGCCTCTCACGTGGACCCCACTGGGGACCTGGCCTGCAACCCAGGCATGTGCCCTGACTGGGGATCAAACCTGTGACCCTTTGGTTCACAGGCCCACACTCAATCCACTGAGCCACCCCAGCCAGGGCTGGCTAGGCATTTTTGATGGTTTCTTTTATCAGGTTGGCTCACATTGAGGATACTTTGCTCTTCTGAGGATTCCATTTTTCTGCAATTCCAGAGGGCTGGATCTGCTGCTGCTCGGCCCCAGCAGGTGTTCAGCATAACTATCGCCTGTGCTGTAGCAGTAAAAATTCCTCAGTGCTGTAAACCCCAGGGCTCACCTGCTAAAGGTCAGTGTGTTCAGAGGTGTTTTTATAGGCCGTAAACATAGCTGCCACTTATGGCGGAGCACATTGGTTTGTGAATTATTTCACCAATAGCACTAGCCCCTCATTTATGGAAAATTGGTGGGAAATTACACAACCACTCTGCATGGTGAGAAAATGAAGTTCTGGTTTTACCCATGGACTTCCTATCATTCTACTGATAAATTCCCGCCACCCTTACCTGACTGTCATTTAACATTGGAGTTTGGGCCTATAGGCCCAACCCTATTAGCACTGTCCGTCTTTTTTTCTCTGCCGTAACTACAGCTTTGGCAGGGTGGGGTGGCAGTTTGGCCCAAGTTGGCCGTGTGAAGGGTAGTTCCCAGGCCTGACGCTACATAAGTGACAGCTAGTGAACTTTAGACCGTGGGGGTATTGCAGACATTGGCGGGATGGCTTATGTGCCCTGTTCCGCTATGGGATGGCTTCTGGAATCCCTGGTCAGTTTTACCATAGGCAAAGGCTGGGTGTTCCTGCCCCATGACGGTGCAGAATGAAAGTCCTGATTCACCCACCAGCAAGTGTATTCTGCTGCTTTTCACTGTGTGCTTTTTCCATTGGCTCCTCAAGCTGGGCCTAGGACACTGGAGCCTTGGGTGGAGAAGGACTGAAACAGATGGCCCCTGGGGTGTTGGAAAGTTCTGCTGGGTAGGAAGTCAGTTAGACACACATTTGAAACTTGCTCTGCTCTGGTCCAGCTGAGTTCATTTGGGCTCTTCATATCACCCTGGGCCTCAGTTTCTTCATCTTTAAAATGGGTTTAACAGGGTCCCCCCCAGGGGAGAGGTGACATGATAATGCCTGTGAAAGAGCCCAGCATGTCGTATGCAGAGAACTGAGCTACACAGACCACACCCAGTAAGCTGCCAAGCGCTCCTCAGTAGATCCTCTTCCTGTCCTTGTTGTGAGAACCCCAGGGACTGGAGAAGGTTCTGGACACTGTCTCAGAGTCCCTGTGGGTATGAGCCTGGGCTCTGTGTGAGCTGCTCTGGAACTTGGGAGGACTCACACAATGTGAATGGGCAGCTGGTCACTGCCCCGTGGAGCTGTGCGTTGGTGGCTTTACAAGAGTGAATCCCAAGCCTCCCTGCTGATCTTTTGCTGTTAGAGCCCTTCCTAATTGCGAACTTTCTCATTGTTTGGGTTGAATTGAGTTGGGGGTTTGGAGAGCATCGTTCTGGGCAACGGGTGTCCGTCTCTTCCTGTACAGCTGACTTCTGACTACCTTCCAGCAGACACCAGGCAGAGAGGGAAGGAGAACCACTAGGCTATCAAGAGGACAGCTGCTGGCCCTTCCGGCTGAATCAGCCTCAGAGTCCTGGTGGAAGGCGCCAGAGGCTTATAAAATACCAGGATGTTTCCATAAGTCTTTGCAGTAAAGAGCTTTGCCTGGTGCCTGATTTTTATCCAAGACTGGTTTGGGCCTAAGGATTTCTCACTTCCCCTCTTCCTGAACAAACGAATCAGATCCATTAAAGCTTTGATAGCTGGATCCCTTGACATGCACAGAGGAAGAGAGAAACTGTGACCTACCAGCCCCTATACATCAGCTATGACATTTCACTGATTCATGACAGCAGCCCTCGCCCCTGCACTGGAGTGGATAGACCTGGAAGTGAAGGGAACTGAGGCCCAGGGAGGTAAACTGACTTCTGCGAGGTCATGCAGCCAGGAAGTGGCAGCTAGGATTGGAATCCAGGAGTCTGGTCCCACATCCCTGAACAATTTAGCCACCCAGAGGCTAAGACAATGCTCAGAGCTGGAGGCTATGAGAAGGCAGAATGGGCGAGTGAGGAAGGTGGAGGAGGGGAGAAAAGGGAAATAGTTAAAGAAAAGCATGCAATTATTGCCTCACTGAGGCAAATTAAGTTTGCTCATGTGATAGAAAATTTTGAAATTTGGCTTTGAAGTCTTCGATTTTGTAGAGCTCTGTGCTGTGAGGCCCCCATGGTGAGAATTTTCTCAACACACCCCACTCTTCCCAGCCTCTAATTATAGATCTGCTTGTTGGGTCGTGCTTTCCCACGCAACTTGATCATATTTATTGAAACAGCAATTTTTCTTATCCAGCCACAGATTTATATATGCCATCCAGCAAAGGGGACGGGGGGGGGGGCGGTGGTTAAGCGAAGCGCAGTGTGTGTTCGGCTGGCACCCACGCTCTGCCTATTGTCTCAGTGCCTCCTTCAGAGTCCCTAGGGGGGCATTTGTTGCCACCCCCAAATGAGGAAGCAAGTGCAGGAGTTTATGACAGTTGCCCACAGCCAAATGGCTGACAATGGTGAAGCCAGACGCGGAGCTCGGCTCTGCCAGATTTTGAGACCCCTTTTCCACCGTCCTAGTCTGAGGGCTGTTTTCGATGAAAACGTGTTCACGTGTGTTCTCTGCTTCGATTCTCCCAGTAACCAGGAATTCAGGTGTGTGCTTTTAGTGACCTCATCTTGCAGAGAGGAAACTGAGACTCAAGGTTAAATGCCTCGGTGGAGTTCTCATGGCTATCTGGTGCATGGCAGAACTTGCACTTGAATTTTCCAGGTTCTAAATTTTTTTTTTCATTTTAGTATGTTTAAAGAACAGAATCCCTCACCTTTCTGTGTGTCCTTCCTTCTATCAAATCACCATCTTTTCAGTGGCTACTTTCACCAGGTCCTGTGTTAGGTCTAGTTATAGCACTATAGTGATTAAAGCCTTCAGGAGTCTGTGGTCTGAAAAAACCAATAATCAATTACATGATCAAATGCGGTAGTAAGTGTGGCCCTAGAAACATGTGGGTGGAGGGAGATTAATCTGCCCAGTTAGTTCATTTGGGGAGGCAGTGATTCTCTGCCCCTGCGTGTCAAATGCTTTGTTTTGAAGAGTGTGTTATGTGTGTGTTTTTCAAAATCTCCCCTTAATTGAATGAGGCATCTGCCTCTGTGGCATCCTCGTGGGCAGCGGCTGAGCAGGAAATCATCCTCCGTGTGAATTAGGCTAATTTGGTGAAAAGGAAATGAAAGGGTCTATAATCTGGGGTGATGGGGAAGCCCAGGGAGCGCAGAGCTGTACTTGCTGTAGAAGCTGCTGATTGAACTGTGACCTTGGACTCTAGCTGGTTACATAAGCCACCTCAGGTGAGAACTACCCAGGGCTGGCCCGGCTGACAGGAGCTGGGCTGCCTCTTCTCATTAGGATCCAGAGTGCAGCTCGGTAATTGCCCAAACGGGGAGAGAGGCAGTTCCTAGTCCGATCACACGGCCTAGGAGGACTCTGCCTAGACTTTCCTGAGTCCCTGAAGCTGTATGTAAACATGTGTGTGTGTACATGTGTATCTGCAGTTCTCCGGGAGAAGGGCCATAATCAGTTTCTCAAAATGGTCTCTGAGGAAAATACTGGAAGAACTGGGGATGTGGTTTCTGGTTTCTACTAAAGCAGAGTTTTGATTCAGTAGGCTTGGGGTGATGGCCATTGTGTTTTGGTTAGTTTCTTTGGTTTTAGATTTCCAGGTGATTCTTGGGAATCCGTCTTGGGAACCACTGAACTAGAACTTGGGAGCTATTGAACTAGAACTCTACTTTTCAAACTTCTGTGAGTTTGAGGCTTCTGTGGGTCTCGGTAGCAGGGGGACTCTGATTCACTAAGCCTAGGATGGGGATGGACACTCTACTTTCAACTAGCTTCAAGGTGATGATGTTGCTGCAGATGGGGTGTGAACCACACTTTGAGTAGTAAGTGTCGGAAGGCATGTTTTTGGCTTTGGTCAGTCATAAGACATTGGTTAGATTCAAACCACATCCAATTCCTCTGCTTGGGAGTGAGGTGAATTACTCAGGCCACTTCCCTCTGAAGAACATTATTAGGGGGAAGTTAAGAGATTTCTTAGGGAGTCTTGAGTCCCTCATATCGAAAATTTCCATTTCCAGTGGCAGAATGGAGAGGGGAAAGAAGACGACAGGGGTTAGATAGACTTAGTGACCCCAGTATAATACTGGCCCCAATATTCATAATTTCTGTGTATCATTGGGGATAACATCAGCTATTAAAACAGAATGATCAACAGAGACTTAAATCAATAAGGGTTTATTTTTCATACATAACAAGAAGTCCTGCGGTAGTGTTGGGACCCTATAGTCAGCTACCAGTCATCAAAGGCCTGGGGTCATTTTGTTCCTCTGCTCAAAATTTGTAGCATGCAGCTCTCATGGGGAAGAGAACACATCTTTTAGCATCTTGTCAGCATTTGGAGCAGGAAAAAGGGGATTCTGGTTGGAGTCATGTTGCCTAGCCCTCCCTAGCTGTAAGGGATGTTGGAAAAGGATTATGAACTTTTCCGAAGTGGCAAGAGAGGAGACCTTTGAGAAGTGCTATCGGGTCAGCTCACAATAGTATCTGCCACATATGCCACAACAATTTACTGACGCTTCTTGAACTTCAGTTTCCGCATTTGTAAAATAGAACAAGTGTGGTATGGGTTCCCACACCGGCAGCAACGTCATGGCCTGAAAACTTGAGTCCCACTCCAGACCTATGAATCAGAAACTCTGCGGGTGGAGTCCCGAAATCTGGGTTTGAACAAGCCTTCCAGGTATTTCTGGTGCACACTCAAGTTCGAGAACCACTGCCTTTGAGATTTCTGGGCAGATTAAGCAAGATTATTACTTACAGCATTTGACATAGGGAGTGTTCATAACTTGCAGCCTGGGAGTTTTGCATCTCAGAGCAAAACAAGTGGATGGAGTCCATTCTTTGGAATGCTGACTTGGAATAAGAAGTTTAGAAAACATCCAATAAAGAATTTCTAAGGTTTGTTCTGACTAGTGATGTCAGTCCTTCAAATTCCTAGGATCCTTGGGAGAATCTGTTGACTAAGGGCACTAAGGGAAAGCTACTGAGCTGAAGAAAGTTGGAGAGACTGTGCTTTTCCTTTATATTTCAAATATGGTAGCTTTATCGAGATATAATTGAAATACTGTGAAATTTGCCCTTTTTAACTGAACAATTCAGGGACTTTCAGTATGTTCCGTGAGTTGTGCAACCATCACCACTATCAAATTTCAGAACATCTTAATCACTCCCCCCAAAGAAACCTCATTCCAATGAGCAATTGCTCCCCAATCTCTCTTCCCCTAGCCTCTCTGTGACCACTGATCTAGTTTCTGTTTCTAAGGATTTCCTTTATCTATATATCTACCTATTTATTTAGTTTTGACTGACTTGTTTACTGGGAAAAATTCCAAGATTAATGCTGACATCATTGAAGAAAATACCAAAATTCTAAGACCGAAGTTTCAACATGAGTTCATCCTATGATATGGCTGCTGGTGGAAACAGGAAATAACGATAATACTGTTTACTGTTGTTGTCCAATGTGACTCTGTTGTTCTACTGGGAATCAGAACAGTTGGGTAAATGACTGAATGTCTGTGGTCTTCCGTCTTATCTGTCAGGTGGGGGAACTGACTTTCCCTGAATGGTCTCTAAGGACCCCTGGTTCTGAGACTCTAAATTGTGCCAGTTAGAGTCAGCTGGAAGTGCTGTCCACAGCTCTGGGTTGGATCGTGACTTGAGAGAGATCCGCTGGTGGAAATCAATGGAAATGGTAGTGGGGATCAGGTGGGGAGGGGCCTGAAGCATTGGCAGATGAAACTGGGATGTTGGCTTGGAAGGAAGATGGTAATGGATGTACAAGAGCCCGGCCTTGAAATCTCACATCCTGGGGAGAGGAAGCAGATGGATTCTATGGAGCTCAAGGGGCAGAAGCACAACTAATGAAGGAAGTCTCAGACCAACAGGAGGGAAACCTTACAGTAGTCAGAGATGTCAAATGTGGAATAGGTTATTTTGACTGGTAGTGAGTTCCCTGCCATTGGAGGCGTGCTTTTAGAAGGGTGATTCAAGCATCCAAAGTGGTTTGGACTAGAGGATCTTTCAGGGTTTTGTCAAAAACGTGATACTGCACATTTCTAAAAGTCTGAGATCAAAGTGAAATAAATATGCATTAAAAATCCTTCTTCCTGCTTTCATGGACAACAGCCTGTGGTAAATAACACAGGCTTTGATTGTAACTATTGCATGTCTCCTCTTTAATTGGAGCCTTGCTTTGCACATAGGGGATTTGTGAAGGAAACACTTTTTTGCCGTTGGCATTCTTTCGTCACTGAAGCAGCAACCGCTTGGATTCAGAAACCCAACAGCACCTGTCTCGGTGTAATAGGGGAGAGGCATGCAGTCTGGACACAGCCGTACTGGGCACCAGGGGACGTCCTGGTGGCCCCAGGGAGTGGGCGTCCTCTGCTGGGTTGCTCAGAAGGTCTCCGCAGCACAGGAGCTTCAGTTGAGCACTGAAGGAGACAGAGTCCCCCTTGAAGGTGAGGGCTGAGCCACGTGGCTGGAGCTCCTGTTAGCAGATCCCTACCAGTTCCCTTGGAATCCGGGCCTGGTGAGAAGGGCCATGATGGCTGTATTGGTCAAGTGCTGAGTCCGCACAGCCCTGTTTACGCACCGATTTGTTTGAACTCACTGGGTCCTCACATCAACGCTGCCACAAAAGTGGCATTATAATTATTATGATCTCTAAATTACACGGGTGGAAACTGAGCCATGAACTGGCTAAAGGGGTACATAGGAACAAATAGCACTGGACAGGAGGAGGGACCAAGGGACTTAGAAAGGCCTCATCACGGTAACAGCTGGACTGGCCCCAAGGGGTGAGTAGATGTTAGTCCTGGGTAGAGCAGACATCGCCAGTGGAGGAAGGAGCGTGTACTGTGTGGCAATGTGGGAGCCTGAGGGATGGGAGATGCTTGGCCTTTGCATGTGGCTGAGCACTGGTCCTGTGAGGGTGGTGAGGAGTGGCAGGAGGTGTCCACCATGGAGGACAGATGAGTCTTTGAGGGACTGGTGGGCCCTGCTTTAAGCAGCCTGACTTCTGCCACCTAACACCAAGGGATTCAGGGGAATTGGAAAATCTCTCTCCAGGAGGCTATTGGGAAGAGGACTTTCCCATGACCTGGTCTGTCCCCTGTTCCCCCTAATGTTGGACCCTTCTCGTGCCTTTGACCTTCTCTTTTTTAAAAAATTACTTTGTTGCTGTTCAATTACAGTTGTTTGCATTTTCTACTCCCCACTCCAGCCCCCCCCCCAAGCCAGACCCACTTTCCTCCCTTGCTTCCACCCTCCCTCCTGGTTTTGTCCTTGTGTCCTTTATAGTAGTTCCTGAAAACCTTCTCTCCACTGTCCTTCCTCCCTCTCCTCTGGCTATTGTTAGATTGTTCTTAATTTCAATGTCTCTGGTTATATTTTGTTTGCCTTTTTCTTTTGTTGATTATGTTCCAGTTAAAGGTGAGATCATATGGTATTTCTCCCTCACCGCCTGGCTTATTTCAGTTAGCATAATGCTCTCCAGTTCCATCCATGCTGTCACAAAAGATAGGAGCTCCTTCTTTCTTTCTGTTTCATAGTATTCCATTATATAAATTTACCATAGTTTTTTGATCCATTCATTTACTGATGGGCACTTAGGTTGCTTCCAGTACTTGGCTATTGTAAATTGTGCTGCTATGATCATTGGGGTGCACAAGTTCTTTTGGATTGGTGTTTCAGGGCTCTTAGGGTATAATCCCAGCAGTGGAATTGCTGGGTCAAAATGCAGTTCCACTTTTAGTTTTCTGCTCTTAATAAGTGAGTGGTTGTGATGCGAGTGTTCAGGAGTATCAGGAAGGCCTGTCTCACACGAACCAGCCCTAAGAAACTTCGAAGGCAAGACCTGTAGAATCTGGTGCCCTATTGTGACAAGGCGCATCTCCTCCCTGCAGGCTCCCTGCACTCTTGGATGAACATTCTACTTAAGATTTCCCAAGCGCATGCAATGCAAGATGGTGCAGTATAGGAGAGGGGTCTTTCTTTGGGGCCCAAGCAAGAGCATGGTGGTTTAGGCTCCTGAAGCTGGTTCATAAAAGCTCCTGTGCCCACATCTACTCTCTTGTCCTCTTGCATTGGTGAGTAGCTGGTGGAACTGGGAAAGTTAAGGCTTTGGCACCAGAGAAACCAAAATTTGGGTGCTGGTGTAGCTCTGTCTAGTTTGTGGCCTTGGATGAAAAGCCAGGATAAAAGTACTGGTTTTATGAGGTAAAAGATCGCAGAAAGTATAGACAGCTGGGAGCTGTTCAGGCATGGGGTTTTTATTCTTCATATTACATTATTATTCTTTGCAGAGTTATCAACAGGGTATTTCAAAGAAGCACCCCCTTGCTGAGGCCTCAGAGTGTGAGTGGAGTATATGATGGTCCCCCTGGCAGTTGGGGTCCACCCAGTTTCTTCTGCAGACAAATGTTTGGACCAAACTTTACCCTCTGCACAATGAAGAAACACGTTTTAAAGACCTCACTTGTCAAACAAGACTTATAAAACAAATTTAACGAGATTTCTGGATGCAGTGGGAATGATAGGATTGGCCACTGTGGCCAGCAAGGCTGGAGCCCCGCCTCCCAAGTTCTCACTGTGCTGCACTTGCAAGTTGGTCCCAGCTGGGCTGTGTCACCTGTTCCCTGCCCACGCCTCCTTTTACTTCCCTGACAAAATGCTTACCTGGACATTGCTCTGAGATGACTGCCTGTTAAACACCCTGCAAATATAAAACTATGCTGCCAAGTCATGCACAAGAGGAGTCCTGAAAGTCTCCATTCCAATGTCAAAGTCGGCATCTTCTGAACGGACGCAAAGCAGCAAAATCTTTCTAGGCCAACGCCTTCACTTTTTAAACAAGAAGACTGAGGCCCAGAAAGGGGAAGGTGCTTGTATTGCACATTGCATATTTTACAAGAATTTTTTAAGAAGATAAGGAATAGGACAAGGCTTTGGGCTGGGTGGGAGCTTTTAGACTCTTTCCCCACTCCCTGTTCCCGTCCTGCTCCTACATTTTTTTTCCACCCAGAGAGAGTAGTTTATCCCCCTCGTACCAAATGGTAGTGTATTGCTCCCATTTTATGGAAGCAGCAAACAAGTCCCCCAGTGTTACACAGGTTAATTGGCTGCGTGGTGGCTGAGCCACAGCCGTGCCCGATGATGGCTTTCTCTGAATCACAATACCGTTTTTTAAGACGGGCACACCAAGCCTTAGAGGGTGGAGTCCTCTCTGCCTTAGGAAGCAGGTGACCGGGAACTCGGATCCAAACTGCCACCTAGGGAACCTATGGTCTCTTGCCAGGACAACTAACTCCCACCTCCCTGTGCTCTGCTCTTTGTAAATGAAGTCTGGTTGTTAAGCCCTGTGCCCTCTTTCATTGCTGGGGTTATTTGGACTTCAAAAGCAGGGAGTTAGGAGGCATGTGTGGCTTCTTTGGAACCAAGAGGGTGAGGATGGATGTTTTCATGTTGAAGTGACAGCCCTAAGCTGAATTCTTGATTTTTTTTTTTTTTACCAACTTGCTCCTTGGCTCGTTTCCTGGTACATAGTAGGTGCTCAATAAATAGTTTCTGAAAGAATGCATGAGCTGCATTGTGTGTTGCTGTGTGAACATGTTAGTTCCTCGTTTGAATGTTGGCTCCTGGTTCTCAGGGATAGGGCCTTCTTCTCCTCTCCGCCCTGCAGGGTTTGGCACGAAGCCCTGGCTGGAGAAGGCGTCCCATGGGTACACACCGAACAAGTGCATGCATGGGTTTCCTGCTGGGCTGCTGGTGCTGAATCCCCCAGCTGGACTTGGTCTGTACACAAATATGGGCCCTGCTTTTGGAAACGTTCTCATCTTTGTGCACTTTTAAATGTGCTCCTGTATGGTTTGTGGTTGTAGCCACCTGACCCCTGCCTCAGAGCCGCCGTCATTCGTGAATGAACTCAGCACCTGGAGGGCATCCTGTAAGGTTTATGACTTCACTGAAGGGAACTGGAGAGAAGGGAGGGGCCAGGGCACAGGGGTGACTGCAGTGCCAGGGAAGATGGTCCTCAGTCAGGAGGAAATGGGGACTGAAGCCCGTGGGGTGGTGCTCACCATACGAGAGAACATGGAGTGCTCGGCCCACCTCATAGGTTTTGCTGATGTTAATGAGAAGGGGTGAGTAATAATTGGATTCAGGTTGAAGGACTTGAAACACCACCCTTCTCCCAAACCCTTAGCAAGTGTAACATCAGCAGGGATGTTGATGTAACATCAGCACAGAGGTTTCTGCTTTTGTATTTTTTCATGTAAGAAGTCAGAGTTAAAATGGAGACAATTATATTTGAACAACAATAAAAAAAGGAAAGTAAAATATCCAGCTCTAAAAAAAAAGAAGAAGTCAGAGTTAGTCCAGTCCAAGCTTGGCATGTGACATGGTCAGGGGCGTGGGCTCTTATCCTGTTGCTCTTCTCAAGACCACCTCCTGGCCCAAGAGGCCAGCTGGGACTCTAGACACCACATCTGCATTCAGAAAGCAGGACAAAACACAGAGATGAGGACAAGCACACTTGAAGCACACTTCCTGGAAACTGACGCCTTTCCAATTATACCTCATTGATCAGATCTCAGTCCCTTGGCCAAAGATAGCAGCAAGAGAGGCTGTAATTTATTCTGGGTGGCCATGTACTCAACCAATATAGCGGGGTTCTATCACTGAGAGAGAAGGGGAGAGTGGATTTGGGGGGGTAATGAGTCACTACCACAAATGTGAGCTTTCCTGTCTTCTATTCCGCCTTCTGAACCTCTGGGCCAGAGCGGGTAGATATGATGCTAATTGAATTTTAAGGAACAAGAGACTCAGAGAAGTGAGTGGCTAGCTTGGGTCACGGCGTTGGATATTAGAGGAGCAGGGATTTGAATCCAGACCTGTCTGGAATATAAAACCTGAGTTGTTCTCCGGTCCTGCTTTTGGATCGAAGCGATGTTTTCCTCTGAGCAGGAAGTGTGTCAGTGCCCAGAGAACACAGGAAAACGGCCATTCATCTGCGTGCTCGTTTGGCCATTACTGACCTGTGTGCCCACCACGTGCCGTTCACCCTTCTCCAGGCTGGTGTCTGGGAGCTTCCTGAGGCCTCTTACTCATCTCTGTGTAGCCCGCACTCCTGCAGGGGCCAGCCCATTCATTTTTGCTGAGTGAATTTGTTAGTAAATTAGTGAAGCTAATGTACAGGGCCCTTTATCAGTCCAGGTGTTCTTAGGACTCTCATCTATGAGTCCCAAAGAGCCAGCCTATTCTGCGCTCATCAGGCACACCGAGGCTTCAGAAGCCTGTCTCTGCCCTGCAGTCTGGAACTGCACCCTGCCCGGCTGTGTCAAGTGCCCTGCTGGGCCCTGGGAAGCTAAGAGGGGCAAGGTGCTCATTGTTTTGAGAGCAACAGTGAACCCTGAACTTTTTTAAGTGCATGGTTACTTCAATTCTGCTTAATCCCCCAAACAACTTTTTAAGGTCACGGTACTCCCATTCGACAGGCGAGGAGACAGAGACTTGGTATATGAACGGGATTTTCCGAAGGTCACATGGCTCAGTAGTGAAGCTAGGAAGGCTCCATGCCTTTTATTTGTGCATCATTCACAGTATTTATTTATTCACTTTTCGAGTCTTTACGGATTTGACAAATCAGTTGTTGAAATAGGTGCTTAGCATTACCCATGGCATCAAACACCCAGGAGCTGACTGTGTGACAATTGGAAAACCTGGTTGGCTCTGGTCACATGTTATGCAGGCACTCCCCCTTCTTTGGCCCCTACCCGCCCTTACCCCATGCCAGCACAACACACACACACACTTTCTGTTCAGCTCCTCGAACTTCTGCTCAGATTTTTGTCAGCAGGCTCGTCTCTTTCTGCAGTCAATTTCCGGACTTTCACCCCAAAGCTCCTGAAGCTCCTCCCCGCAGCAGCTACCTTTCCTTTTGTGAAACCTTCCCTATCTGCCAAGGTCTGTGTGAACGGCAGGCACCCAGCCTCGGAGCCTGTGTGAGGCCGAGTGAATCAGCCTGCCTGGGAAGGGAGGCTTCCATGGCGCCAGCGTAAGGCTGGACCTCAGGGGTTTCCCACAACCAGGGGGTCACGAAGGTCCCATTGCACTCCAGACCTCAGCACACACGTCAGGGGCAGCTGTCAGGCCCCGTGGCTGCCCTGCGTGGTTGCAGAGGGCTCTTCCGTCATTTCTTTTATTGCTTCTGGCCCATACCAGTCCCTGAAGGGCGGCTCATAGTGAGAACACACTTCACAGCCCAGGGAGAGGAGGTTCTGCCAGGTTGCAGGAAGGATGTGGACCTGGAAAGCCAGCACACGTCAGATGGGGGTTTCGGGTCTCCTCCAGGCCCTGCTCAGCTGTCCTGTTCACGCTTTTTCAGGAAGTCATTCCAGCCAGACTCTGTTCTCCCCACGTGCCCTCCCCCTTATCTCCTGAGCTATAGGCATGCTGGCTTTCATTTTGTCCCTGGAGATCACTGCACTTGCTCACCGCCTTGGGCCTTTGCCCCAGAAGGCTCCCCCCCACCCAGAAGGCTCTTCTCCCCTATCTCCAGGTACCTGACTCCTGGTCACTCAGATGTCAGCTTGATGACCTGTTTTTCTGAGGCTGCCTGGGTGCCCAGTATAGGAGCTCCCTAGGGCCTCTTTACCATAGCATGTTCCTTTTTTAATGCTTTTGTTTTGTTTTGTTTTTTTATTGTCTGCCCCTCTCCCCCTCCCCCCAGTATAACATTATGAGAGCAATGACCTCTCATGAAGGCAGGATGCCCAGAATAGTGGCTATGAGTATAAAGGGCTAGATAGTAAATAGCTTAGGCTTTGAGAGGCCAAAAAGTGTGTGCCACAATGACTCAGCTCGGCCAACATCATGTGAAAGCCAGCACAGATAATCTAAATGCACGGGCGTGGCTGTGCTCCAATAAAAGTGATAAAAACAGGAGGCAGGCCCATGGACCATAGTTTGCAGACGCCTGGGTTCAGAACATGGATTGATTGGTTTGCATCAGCTGAGCCGTGTTTGGATCCTGTCTCTGCCTCTCCTTAGCTCAGAATCTTGGACCAGTTCCTCCCTTTCTCTATGCCTTCGTTTCTCTAGCTCACCTGCATAGTGGAGATAATGATCAAACTAGTTTCATGGATTGTTGTGAGCCCACGATACATATCTGGTTTGGATGCTCAATCTCCAGCCTCTCAAGAGGTGTCTGCACAGAACAGGGACTCCACATATAATTTGGTAAACAAATGAGTGGCTGGACACCTAATGGGTACCAGGCCTTGTGCTGGGCTCTGCAGAACTATTGATGAACTAGAACTGGTTGGGCTCACTGCCCTCACCATGCTCAGAATTTCAGGGCTGTGGCAAAATGGTTTTCACCGCAAGGATAGAAAAATGCCACATCCCTGGGCAGGTGATGTCAATGAGGGAAGGAGGCAGTGATGGGGACAGCGGAAAACTGAAGCGTGCAGGTCCGGGTTGCAAGCTTTCTGGTTAGTCATAGTTGGAAATTTGTACTTTCAGGTGCAGCCTTTTGATTGTTACTGATAGAGCAGAAGGACACCCAACCCAAACAACTCCCAAGGGGCCAAATGGACACAGTTTCAGGTTGGATCTAGCCGTCCCCTTCTCTCAAAGCCCATTTTATAGATAAAGAAATCGAGGGGCAGGGAGGTCAGGCGTCTCGCCCACAGGCACACAGCTAGCAGGGAGGGGCTCTGGGGTTCGAACTCGGGCTCAGCTGACTCCCAAACAGGGCCTGTGTCAGTTGCTCTAATTACCACTGAATGAATAGGCAAGGGGTGGTGGGCGAGGAGAGGTCTGTTTGGGTGATTGGGAGCTTAGCAACCCTCAGGATCTCACCTTTACCTTGTCTTCCAGCCTTGAGGATTGGCTGGAGAAGAGCCCCCTGCAGGGGACCAACCTCAAAAGCCAGTCAGAGGAATGGCCATCCCAACAGGAGCTGTTCCTTGGCCCTCTAGGTGCCCCTTCCTGTTTCTCTCCAGCACAGTCTCTGTTCATCTATGCGATTTCTGCAGCCCTAACTTTAGTGTCCAGTCCCCTTCTGCAGAGGAGCCTGGGCCTCAAGGCCCCTTTTGCCTGTCACCCTAGATGACCCAGGAGAGGGAGGATGGAAGGAAGCCTGTTTCTCCCTCAGTGGCATCTGGGGGAGAAGAAAGTGTTTGGAACCGGACAGACCTGGATTGGAATTCCAGCTCTGCAGCCAGTCACCTGCTGGGTGACCTTGGATCAGCTCCTTCACTTCTGTGAGCCTCAGTTTCCTTGTCTTTGAAGGAGGTGCACCCGAGCGGGATTTTCGCAGAGATGATGTGCGCACTCTGGTGGCACACGGGCTGGGATGCTGTGGTTCCGCACATGGGGCGGGCCCCTTCTTCCTCTTCTCTCCTGCTCCCCCACCTGTCCTCTGCTGGTCCCGACCCTGGCTGACCCCTGCTGTGGCTCTCTCGCCTAGATGCTGAGACAAGTTTGTGGAACCTGGGTGGATCTCTGGCCCCGCATCCCCTCTCCCCAGGGCCAGAGCTGCAAGGGAAGGGTTTGGGCATAAATTACGCCCATCTGTTCCCTCCCTGCTGAGGGCAGGGAGGAGGGGAAGCACATGGGCCTTGGTGGATGTTGTACTTTCCATGTGCAGCTGTCAGGAACAATGGAAGGGAAGAATGCGAGCTCAGTGAGGAGTCCACCCCACCCTGCCCCCTGCCCCTAACGGGGATCATAGGAACCGAGTCCTCTGAGGGCTGCTCTGCTGGAAAGGACAGACTCCTCTGCCTGCCAGTCCAGATCGTCCCCCTGTCTAACCATGTGCCCCTTCAAGTTCATCATTATTCATTTATAACATCACTCATTCATTTATTTATTGCGCACACGTTTCCTGAGCACATACGTACTCTGGGCAAGCCAATGCTGTGGGCTAAGATTTGAGACCAGTGTCTTTCTTGCCTCTGACAAGCTCCCCATTTGGTGGGTCACCATCCAGCTTTGAGTGCAGTGGCGGAGGTGTGTGCACTGGGCTGTACAGATAGATACCGAGGAGGAAAGGCTTCCTAGGGCCATCCTTTGATGCCAGGGAGTTAGATCGACAAAGGGGAAGCACCCAGCAGACCGAGAGCAGGGAGTGCTTGGCAGAGCAGTGCAGGAGAGAGTGCTTTGTGGGGAGTGGTAGTGAGCCCTTCTCTGTCCTCTGTCTTCCAGTTTTTCTTCTCGGCTGGATCCTCCCTATCAGCATTTAACTACGCTCAGGTGTCTCCTCTTAGAGAAAACTCTCCTCCAGCTGATCTCTCTCTAGCTCCTGCCCATCCATTTCCTTCCCAGCCAAATTCACCAAGTACATTTTCTGTGCTGTACATACTGTCTCCATTTCCTTCCCTCCCACTCACTCCTCATTCTACCTCTACCCTCATTGCTTCACTCAGACACTTCTGAGAGAGTCATCATGACCTCTGTGCTCCCAGGGCAGCAGGGATTTCTCAGCCTTTGTATTTGATTTCCAGGAGCACTGGACATGGTGGACCTCCCTATTCTGCCAGACACACATGCTTCTTGTGCTCTGGGATGAGTTTTTGCCCTACATTCTTGGCTGCTCTTTCTGAGCCTCTTTTGTTGGGTTTCATTCTCAACTACTACCAGACCTTTAACTATTGGAATTCCTCAAGGCTGCAATGTAGTTTATCCTGCCAGTTTTATTTTTCTTTATCTCTAGGTTGCCTAATCCACTCCCCAAAATTCAATTGCCACCTCTATGCTGAAAGCTCCCAAACCTACACCTTTCTGAGAAGACCTCTCGCTTTACACCATAGACCCAAGATCCAATCCAGCGTCTCCACTTGGATATTGCCTAACGTCCCAGACTTAACCGAGTTGGACAGCCTTCCTGCTGCTCCTTTCAGGTAGTGGCTGCATGACACACCCAGCATGGCAGCTCAGAGCCTCTGGTGCCATCTCTGATCACTCTTCTCCATCATCTCCCCCCGTCTCAACACTGTAAGTTCTGCACTCTATGATGGGTACACTGCCCTGGTTGACCACTGTACTAAGTGCAAAGTTAACCCCCCAAATCTCTACCATGACTTCAAAGGCCCCGAATAATGGAATCCCTGACTGGCCGCATCTTGCCCCCGCCCCGCTTCATTCTTGCGGTCCCAGACTTTACGCCTTCACCGCCAGAGCATTTGTACGGTTCACTGTTCCCTGCATCTAGAACATCCCTCCCCTTTTTGCTTACCCCATTCTCACTTTTCTAGTGCCAGATTAAATATCCCCTCCTTTGCTCAAAGCAGCCATTCTTGACACCCCCCAGAGCAGATTAAGCTGTTCTTCATTATACTTTTCTCATAGCTCCTTCCCAGCAGTAATGACATGATTAGTCAGCATCCCTCTTCTTGGCAAGAATGTGAGCTGCCCGTCATCAGGGACTGTGTTTATCTCTGTTTCCCCACTGTGCCCTAGTGTGAGGTGAGCACGTTGCTAGGGTGCATCTGAACTCGTAGGCAGCAACCTATCTATGAAGCTCCGGTTGAGGTGAGAGAGCCATGTGTAACAGGCCCTTGGGCATGTTAGGGGGCATGAACTAATGAGGGAGTTGGACTAGGGAGGCCAGAGCCCCTTTATGAGGTTGGCTCTTCATGGTGTAGAGACTGACTACATATGCACAGCGATGAAGCCGGCGAAGTTGAAGATGTCTACTAGGTTTTGGGTTGGAGGTTTGGCTGTCTGGGTGAAGGTCACATGGGTTAGGCACGATAAATTCTGTTATGACTATGGTAAGCGCTGGGAATCAGTCAGTGTGGCTGTTGTGATTTCAGGAGTGTTTGGCCCTCATATTTTTGTTGTAACGATGTTTCCTTGTACCCTCCTTGGGTCCATTTTACCACCCCCGCCCCCCACCTACTGGTCTGTGGTAGAGAAGAGCAGGAGTCATGGCGACTCAAGGAGAGGGACACCTTTTTAGGACTCATCGAGGGCTTTCGCCCAGACAGATGGACAGAACTCTGGGCAGGCAGTTAGGTGCCTGGGTTCCATTTTCAGTATGGAACCTCACCAGCTCTGGGACCTCGGGCAAGTCTATCTCTATGGGTCCCTCACTCCCACCGCCATAGTGGGTTGAAATGACTCAGTGGCTCTCCACCTTGGCCGAATATGAGAATTATCTGGAGAGATTTAAAAAATACAAATGGTCAGGTCTGACCCTCTAGAAAGTCCGATTTAATAGGACTAGGGTGAAACTAACACTTGTCATTTTTAAAAGCCAGATAATGCTCACACGCCGCCCGATGGAGAACTCCTTGGTCAGATGATCTTGGAGACTTTTCCACTCAGAGAGTCGAACCTAAGAATGGTCTTGTTTGTACACCCGGGGTGCCTGGTTTGACCTGCCTTCCCTCTCTGTACCCTATGTCACCTGCACCTTATGGTCCTGGCCTTGAACTTGGGCTCAGGGGTAGCAGCTGAGATAGCTTTCAGCTGAGGCTGGGAAGCTGCAACACAAAGCCTGTGGAGAGAGGAGGATGGGGCGGGAGTTCTGTGACGAGGAACAGATTGAAGCTATTAACATTTGATCAGTTTGGTATTGTTCTTCTGGAGACCACAGCTTATGAGGCTGCTTAATAAATGTCTGGTCCGGGTCCAATCCAGAGCCGCCAAATGGGTGTTGCCATGGTTTCTGAGGAGGTTGTTTCCCACACAAGTTACTGCTTCCCACCCTGAACTGTGAAAAACCAGCATCTTCCCTCTATTCCTTAACTCTGTCCCTTCCTAGAGGAGCCAGTGGTGGGAGAACATCTGGGTCTGGGGACACACAGTGGCCTCAGTGGGACTGGCCAGTGGTGGCATCATACGTGCCAGCCCCTGACAGCAGCCCTGTGTATCCTCACTTCCCCCTCTTCCAGGTATCCTGTTGCTCAGCTGGTGTCATCGCCATGCCCAGGTTTCAGGGTCCTTGGGTGTGACCCTGCTGCCCTTGATCCTGGGAGAGGAGTGGTGGTCAGAGGCTGGGGCTGACAGGCAATGTGTGTACAAGTGTGTGTGCATGTGAGCGAGTGTGTGGGTTCTTGTGAGTGAACACATGTAGGTGAATGTGCAAAAGTTTTGTGTAGGGTGTGTGTAGGTACTTGAGTGTACTAGTCAGTGGGTGAGTATGTACTGGGTGTGACCCTGTGTGTGTATGTGTGTGTGTTTAAGGATGTTTGTGTGAATGGCAGGAACTGGGTGGGTGGGGGGAGCATCCAGGCAATACTGCTAAATCTTCAAAACATGTATTATGACACATTTAAGACAAATGAACATTTATAAAGTTCAACACAGAAACACCCATATAAGCAACACTCAGCTTAGGAGAGAAAACTTTACAAAAACAGTTGAAGCTTCCTGTGCACTCTTTTCTGATTGTGACCCACCTTGCAGACTGGCGGGGCGAGGGTTTCTCCTTCCCATAACGATGGTTTTCTGTCTGTTTCAACAGAGAGGCTTCTTCCACTCTTGGGTCTTTCTATAAAATATAATTAAGTGTGGGGTGTGTGTGTGTGCGCACACGTGTGTGGGTTGGGTTGAGGGTTCTAAGGGGAGGATGTGAGGTGGTGGAGAAGACTAGAGAAACCCCATGAATCAGAGAAGCTTTTAAAATAAGTGGTCATCTTCTTCGAGCTTTGAGTGCCATTTCTCCTTTGAGCTCTCTAAGTCTGTTTCCCATCAATAAAATGAGATGGAGATGAAAAGAAATGGCACATAGTTGGAACTCAGTTGTGTTTAATTTTTGTAAAAAAAATTAACTATTAAAGAGAAGGCAAGAAGGCAGCCAACTTTGCAGAAAGATAAAAATCAAACAAACAGTTGGATATATATTATTCTGGGCAGGTGGAGGTAAGCCGGCTTAAGCTGGATCCTCCCTCCTTCCTTCTTCCCCCTCTCCTCGACCCCTCTCTTTTTTGGTTAGTTCTTGAAGTGTTTTCCTCTCTTGGAGTGGTTCTGTGTCTGTGCAGTGGGAAATTAGAGTAGGAGAAGTCTTGCCTCAGCAGAGGTGTTTAGTTGAAGGTCCCCTGCCTGCTCACTGCTAAATAAAACTACATGTAAAGAGGACCATCTGAGATGTGGTTGATTTTGAATACATAATTAAGGGAAGTGAGCATTTCAAACAAATCCTGGCTGCCAGGCAACACCTGAGCTAAAATAAATCTTGAAAATTGAGGCCAAGATTCAGGTCTTAGGTCCTGTAAGGAAACAGGAGGCCTTTACCGGTTTGTTCTCCCATTCAGTCATTCACCCGGATCAATCCTGGGTTTCAAAAGTGAAAGAGATCTTGGGAGGAGAGAAAGGCAAGGAAACAGGGAAGGACAAGACATTTGCTAGTGTTACTGGAAATATACAGCATGGTTAGCACTTCACGATTCTACTCTGCATGTCATTGCTAAACAATGACTATGCACCTCAGATTGTACTGGACACTGTGAGGAACTGAGAACTAGAAGTCATGAGATGCCAACGAGGGAGTATAACAACCAGATAAATGTGAATAATTGGCTGATGGAGAAGAGGCAGAAAGGCCCTACCCTTTATTGAGCACCTATTTTGTATCAGGCATTATGGGGGGCACTTGGTCTAAACTGATCCTTATGATAACCACTGAACAAATATCCCCATTTTATAGGTGAGCAAACTGAGACTTAGGGAGGTGAAAGAATTTGTTTGGTAAATATCAGAGCAGAGAGTCAAAGCCAGGTCATTCTGACTTCCCAGCCCAACACTTGCTTTGTGAAAATGATTCTATGGCAAGAACTATAATATGACTAGTGTATGGAAGTTTCCAATGAATAAGAAAGCAAGAATCTGATGCTGACATGAGTTATTAACAAAATCCAACATGAGATAAAATATTTTGGTTAGCATTTGTCTAAGAAAGCTTTGGAAACCCAGTTGTATATTTGGCTTTGAAGGAGTGGTCCTTTCATTCCAGGAACCTCGGCTTTTTTATTTTCTGAGCCTATAATTTAAATCATATATTCCTGGTACAACATGGAGGGAAGATACTTGAGACAAAGAAAGAGGGAAATAATATCATCTGTCATAGCCTAGGAGCTGAAATCCAAGTTTTATAATCCCCTCTAAACAGCTCTGAGCTTTTATAATTTGCTAGAATCCCAGAAAGATTTATGTAACCCACGTGGGAGAAAAAGGTCTTGATTGCTAAGGCTGCAAAGAGATTTTTCAATCACTTCATAATTTGTTTTTTTCATAGTTTTTTTTTTAATTAAAAGAAAAAATTTTGAGCCCCAAATGATCTTCACAGTTTCCTTATATGGAATTGGACATGAGTTTCCAGTTTTCAGAGTTCAACTGGTTTGGAGTTTCCTGTGTCCTAAAAATGTCTTTAATTAAAAGCAAGAAAAAAAAAGTATTTTTTTTTTTATCCTCATCAAACTAAAAAATGGCTGAAGGGATTTTATTCAAACTTTCCCCCAAAATTCACCTTTTGCCAAGACCCAGCATGGAAAATTTCAGCCCAAAAGGATCGCTCTTTGGCAAGTTACCCAAGCTAATGAAAACAGAGGGGCATAAAGGGAGTCTGTGTGCAGCTCCAACTGTAGTGGTCACTGGAGTCCACATTGTAGGAGAAGAAGGGCCTCATTCAATGACCCCCCTTTTAAGTCTTTCTTATCATCAATATGGATGAGACTTGGATTTCAAGTGGTCACCAAACAAAAAGCACTTACTTTTATGAACACAGTTTGGGGAGTGACATTATTTCAAGTGGCTTTGCTTAATTGTGATTGATTTTGGAATAAAGCTATGATTGCAAATGGAAAGGTAAGAATTGTTCCAAGGAGTATCAAAGCATTCATTCATTCATTTGTTCACTCATTCATTTACTCATTTATTTTACAAGTGTTTTCTGAGTACCTGTAATGTGTGTGGCACTTTAACAGATGCTGGAAACACGATGGCAGGGAAATAGATGTGGTTCCTAGGCTTGTGGGTTTACAGCGCGGGGGGGGGGGGGTCGTGGAAGGAAACAGTTTAAATGACAAATTGTGACAAATTCTTTGGGGCAACAGAATGGGGTGCTGAGCTAGGCAGAACAGAAGTGGTGGTGATACGGAGTGTGTATCTTTAGGGAGGCTGGTGGAGGCCTAATACACATTCACCTACCACTTGGCAAACATTTAGCAAGTGGCCACCATGCCCCAGAGTCCTTCCTTGGAAACAGAGCTGAACCACACCTTGATTCTGCCCTCAAGGCACTAGTGTGAGAGTGGGCTGGTAAGCAAGGAACTCTAATATTCTGTGACAGGTGCTTTAATGCAGTCATGGGCAGTGTTAACTGAGGGATGGGCAGGATAGGCTGAATAGGCTGAATAGGCTTCACTGGCAGTGGCCAATGAAGGCATCTCTCAGGAGGGACAATTCAACAGGCATTTTGTGGGGCGATGTTGGGAATATAGAGATGGACGAGAACCAGAGCTGCCTTCAAGGAGCCTCTGGTCCAGTCTTGTTTCCAACTTACCTGTCTGAGAGCCTGGAGAGCCTGGAGCCCGTGGTGCCAGAACCACCTCTCCAGCAGCAAGCATTGAAGATGAGTCAGAGGTGGCCCTTAGTAAACAGTGGGTGCTTCTCGCTGATTCCTTACAGGGCGCTTCTTGAGTTTAGCCTGGGCTTGCCTGGGTTCCAGCACTAGTGCTCCCTAAGTTGTCTTACTTTAGGCAAGTTACTCTCTGGGCTTCAGTGTCCTTATAGGCAAGGTGGGGATAATCACAACACTGATGGCCGAGGGCTACTATAAGAACTAAAGGTGATCACACTCTACAGTCACTGAAGGCATAGCTGGCACATATCATCCTGATGTGTCTCCAAGTGCTGCCCCTCACTTTCCCATAACCCACTCTTCATTCATTCCGGAGATTATGGGTGGGGCATTTTAAATGTCAGGCATTGTGCTGGAGACTTAGTAATGACCATGCTGGACCCTGGGGTCTCCATCCCATGGGTAGTTAAATTCCAGAGTCTCTCTAAATGAAAATTCTTTGCCTCTTCCACCCAAATAGCTATTTGTATCTCTGTAACTCCAGAAAAAATAGGGGTGAGTGCGTATTCATTTTTTTGTCAGCACATCTGGCTTTTAGGTGAAAAAGTCTGCCAGAAATTTTGAGATATCTTGTTACTTTAAACATCAGAAGGCTGGGAGATTTCCCATGATTAATTGGAAGTAAAAATTTCTTCGTGGCCCAGAGCAAGGACGAAACTGTGATTTTACAGGTCAGCAGATAGCTCGCCATGGCTGTTTTTGCTTGGTATTCAGTTTATCTGGGGAGCGAGAGGAACAGAAGGTGGTTTCCTGAATGATAAATCAATGTGGCTATGTAGAGCAGTCGAAGGAGGCGACTCTGAAGTGGTGGGAAGCCTTGCCCATGTGTGGACTCCAGCCGTCCTTTCATGGCCCTGAGCCTTGGTTTCCCTTTGTGTAAAACGAAGGACAGTAGAACCTCCAATGTGGGGTGATTTGAGAGTTGAATGAGAGTATACCCATGGAAACAGGTCAGTACTTAGAGGGCAAAGTACTGCTCACCATGGTTCTTGCTCCTGACCTGGGAGATGGAGACTCGCTAGAGAACACAATTACTCCTTTTTTATTTTGTGTCTCTAGCGAGGTCAGAGGTAGTGGCAACTGTGAGGAACTCTGAGGAAACCTGTAGGGGCATTAGATACGTTCTAATGGGGCATTCTCTTTAGAGATATGAGATACGTGGCTGGATACATGCTGTTGGGAAGTCTACATTCTCCTCTGAAAAACTGCCAGCTCTCTGCGATAATTTCTCCCATTTTCTTTAGTGAGCTTGATTTTGTTTCCACATTTGCAAAGCTTTGCAATGTGCAGTTGCAGCGGGTATGGGGTGCAGAAAGTGGGGGACTCTGTTTGAGAGAGAGTGTGTTTGTGTGCGTGCCTGCACTCCCCCCCACCCCCAAGCCTTTTTAATGGCATCTTGGCCTGTCCCAGCATCAGGCATCGGGCCACCCTCCCTCTCCGCCACCGCATCCTTCCTTTTCATCTCCAGGGAGGCAGCACACAGAAGCCAGCCCCCGGGGCCAGGCTGCCCGACCCCAGCCATTCCGGGGCCTTTCCGGGGCTCTGCGAGCCCCAGCTGGGGCTGAGTGGTGCGCCTGGGACCCGAGGTCTCCGGTGCTGGCACTGGCGACAGCCTCCGTGAGCGCAGCAGGCCGCGTCGCCCGCCCGCCCGCCCGGCCCGGGGATCTGACCAGGCCGCGTGTGAGCGCAGGGATTCCTGCTCCTGCCTTAAATATGCCGGTTATTTTTATCTCCCTACGTCAGGCAGCGAAGGCCATCCCACCAGCGGCCTCAGCGGCTGCTACACAATGTTTCCCTTTAGTCGGGAGGGGAAATGGAGGGAGGCCAGACTTCCTGATCACATGGTGCTGAAGTCAATGAAAAAAAATTAAGGGGGACCCCTCCCTTTTTCTTCCCTGCCTGATCCAGACCGCCCCCCCTCCACTTAGCTCCCCCCACCCAGCCCCCTTGGGCTCCGTGCATTAGAGAGAGAGGCTCAGGCTCCAGGCGGAGGGCCAGCCAGGCAGGAGAGAGAAAACATAAACACAAGATTGTTGCAGTAATTGGTGGCTCTGAAAACACTGAGGAAATGAGAGGCTTGTACGAAACATCAGCCGACAAGAAACGGGGTGATGTCAGACAGCCTTCCAGGATTAGAAACCCTTAAAAGCTCTGAGCCCGCGGCCGCTGCGGAAAGTGCTCGGCTCTCCCGGGTAGGAAGCCAGGATTTCTCCGGACTCCAGGCGCTCCCCACCTCCTCTCTTCCTCTTTCTCTCTCTTTTTACTTCTCTCTGGCTTATTTCTCTCTCATTCTCTTTATTTCTGTCGCTTTTTTCTCCTTTCTCTTTTCTTTTTCTTTGCCTCCTCCCTTCTCATCCCCTCCCCTTTCCCTTCTTTATTGAAAGAGAGAGAGATCACATCAAATCATTTCAATTCCTAAGATATCTGTTACCGTCACATCTTTTTCCTGCTTGGAAAGACCAAGCCAGACGAAACGGGGAAATAAACCCAACAGGGGCAAAGGCCTTGCGTATCTGTTGCTTGACTTTGCTCTACCTCTTCCCTCTTCTCAGCCCTCATCTCGCCTCCTTTGTTGGGTTAGAACTCGCTTTGCAATAACGTGCTCACAGTGGAAGGGCTGGGAGCAACCAAGATGTTTATGAAGGAGGAGCCTACAGAGTAAATGGAATTAAATTCCCCTACAAACCTGGTAGTGAGGAGAATATAGATTTCCTAGTTGCACGTCACTAGGCCACCCAACTAATAATTCGAACTGCTGCCGCCTCATTTGTTTTCATGGTTGGAGTGATTAAGAAGACTACACACACACACACACACACACACACGCACGCGCGCGCGTCTAAACCCTCACTTCTGGCTCTCCCCACTCTCCCTCAGCCCACAGGGCAGGGTAGCTGATGGTCAGTGCGCAGGGGCTTGTGCCGAGCCACCTGGAGCCTGCCTGCACCTTTAAGGTGGAGGCCCGCTCTCATCTGTTCAGTGACACGCAGGTGCCGCCTGGCGGGCTCTCGCCAGGATTAATGAGATGATGTTTGGAAAGGGTCTTGAGCCCCCACAACCAAAAGCACCCACAGTACCTTTTCAAAGGATGATTTATGTCCCACTTGACCCAAATAGGAACCAAAAGAGGGTGTTCTGTTTTTTCATCTTTAGAGCAGATGAATTTAGCACCTGGATCCTTGCTTTGGGGCATATCATAAGGTTTAGAATCAACCTTATTAATTACCCTACCTTGGGGACAGGTTTTTTTCCTCTTTCTGAGACCCAGATAAAGGTCATATCAAGGTTAAACCTGTATACCCTTGGAGGAATTGGGCTGGTGTGAAAAATGCCCCTCTGCCTGAACCCCTCCTCCCCATGTACTCATACATTTTGTGATGATTTAGCCCCCTTAAGGCTCAACACTCCCAAGCTGTAGTAATTTGAGCCAAGTGTACTTTTTGGCCTGATCCAATATACCTGTGGTTATGCCACCCACCAAGAGGTAGATGACTGCCCTGTCCTCCAGTTCTCATGGGCACATTTTCTATCTTTGATGTTCCCCTCAGGCTCTGCGCATCCCAAGGGGGAAACTTCACACCCCTTCCCAGTTTTCCAGTGTTCCTGTGTGAGATAATGGGGTCTCCATTCCCTCAATTTTCCAGCCTAGGGAGCTTGGCTCTTCCTTGTCTGTTCCGGCTCCCTCTTCATTCTTATGAAGGCCAACAGATCCTGCTGTAATCCCCAGAAAAATCTCAGCTCCCCGGATGCTCTTCTCCATTTCCTGGAGTAAAAATCGCAATGGCCCTTAAGGCATACCCCTTTCTCTGGATGTCTGGGAATCTATCGGTTTGAGTTTAAATTCCAGATTTGCTACGTAACAGCTTCACAACCTCAGGCGAGTTACTTTGCTGAATGTAATTTCAACTCCTTAACAGTTAAGGAGTGATTACATTTATACAGTCCTAAAATTATTTCGCCCTTTGAAGGCAACCACGTGGCTGATGTGGCCCCCGGTGAAAATGAGTTCGACACCCCTGAGATAAGGCATATGAAGGACTCAGCCCAGCACCCGCCACAAAGTAGGTGCTCTGTAAACAGCAGCCGTGAGCTATGTTCTACACAGGTGCTTCTTGGACTCCACCTTGCTGTGGAATCCCCTGGAGGGCTTGGAAATATACAGATTCCTGGCACCACTCCACAGCTCCTGATTGAGTAGGTACAGGGTAGGGCCTGAGGACCTGCATTTCTAAGTAGCTCCTGGTAATGCTGATGCTGTTGGCTCACGGACCACCCTGAGCTGCACGTGGGCAAAGTCAGAACTGCTCCTGTCTCTGGCTCCTCTGGTCCCTGGCAAGGCCCATGTGGCCCCTTTTTCCTCCTGGCCCAACTCACCTCTCTCAGGCTACTCACATCAGACTTTGCATGCTCTGCTCAGTTGACACCCGTCAGCTCTCCAGGCCCCGTGCTGTTGGAGCTTCCTCTTGGCTGGGAATGTCCCTTCCCTTTCTTCACTGCCTTGTGAGCATCTCCCCCTCAAGGTCTGGCTGCTAGGTTTCCTTTTCTCTGAAGCCTTCCTGCTTCCAGAGTCAGCCTCCTTCCTCCTCTGTGCTCTGTTCTCCACTCAGACTTTTTTGTCATGTTCATTGGATTCCGAACAATGATCTATGCACGTGCGTGTCCCTCCCACTGGTCAGTGGGCTCCTCCAGGCGGGGCCCAGGTCTTACTTGTCTCTGTCTTCCAAGGCTACACACAGCGCCTGACTCCTAGAGAAGCTTGGTACCTGTTTGTTGAATGAATAAGAGTATGAATGGGTGAGCAGCCCAGCCTCTAGGAAAATCACAGCCTATCTGATAGAATTGTGGGGTGCTCTGTGGCTTTAAACATGCTTCCTGGCCCCAGCCTCCAGGGCTCCATCCCTGACCTGGTTTAGGGAGAGAATGCTTTTATTCCTATACCACTAAATTCCCTCTCCCTTTATCTCACTGGATCCTTCTAATATTATTCTCCCCACTCATGACAGAATAATTGAGACTGGGGGAGAGGATGTGACTAGCAAAGGTTTTAAAGTCCAGAAACAGGAGAGCCTAGCTCAGGTCATACGACGATCTCCTAACCTCATCAAATACACACACATACACACACACACACACACACACACTCACACTCACACACATACACAGGCAGAGATAGAACAATTACTTCTTTATGGAGATGAAGGCTAGCAGCCAGTTCTAGAGGGGCCTTGCCAGAATGTTCCCCCATGGCAGTTTGAGTTGGTTTGGGTCCCTATCCAGGGTTACTCCCCAGTCTTCAGCTCTGGGCTTGGAGCTTCTAGCGAACCTTCCTTTTCCGATAAGCCTGAGGGTTCAGGGATGCTAGATCCCAGGATTCCTAGACTGGCTCAGATGCAAAGACTGAGCCATCATCTCATTCAAAACTGCTTCACCCACGTGGCCATGTTGAGACACTGAGAGGGCTTGGCATGGACCCAATATCACACAGCTTGTGAGTGAGCATCTGAGTGGGGCTTACAATAAAGACAGAGCTTCCTCCTTCCCTTCGCCCTTCGGACGTTTATTGGGATACCCCCTTAGGCCAGGCACCCATGGTTTTGTGATTATTTCCCACTTGACCTCTTTACCCACGGCAGACTCTGAAACACGAACGTCGACTATGAAGTTCATTTAGACATCAGTGGAGAGGTGAGGTGGTCAGATACTCCGACTCGAGCCCAGGGACAGCTGCAGTGTCTGCAGTGTCTGCACTTACCGTCTGGCTAGTGACAAAGGCAGAAGCAGGTTTTGAGCTTTGGCGGGAATGATATTTATTGGACGACCATCTCCCTGTGTTCTTGACACCTCCAGAGGTCCCATAGCTGAGCATCATCAACAGGGTCATCCTCTGTTTGCACACTAGATCTCAGGGAACTCTGATAGCCTCATTTGATATGCCAGTTTTCAGCTGCGTGGGACTAGCATGTGATGGAACGAACCTCCATGTACCCATCTTTAAAATGGGAATAAGTGAAGTACCTGCCATGCCTACTTCACCTGGCTGTTGATATGAGTCAGGTGATATATATATATATATATATATATATATATATATATACACACACACATATATATAATGGAAGGTTGTATATGTGTGTGTGTATATATATATATATATATATATATATATATGGAAGGCTTTGTGGAACCATTGTAACATGCAGGAACCATTATAACATTTTCCACATAACATGTGGAACCATTATAACAAGCAGCTGGCTGCTCCCAGCTGGTCTTGGGCCAGTTCAGGAAGCCAGACTCCCAATATGTAGTAGGGCAGGCTGGGCATGAAGGCAAAGGAGAAGAGAGGAAACCACAGCCGTACACTTGCTGGGCACCCTGTGCCTGAAACTGCACTAGGCACCTTCTATTCGTGCGCTCATCTCAACTGCACCATGACCCTGCGGACTAGGTATTTGTAATGCATTCCATGCTGGCCTCCCAAAGACACGCCTATGTTCCGACTCTCGAAACCTGTGACTTTTACCTTATTTGGAAAGGCAGATGTAATCAAGTTAAGAATATTGAGAAGAGATCATCTTGAATTACCCAGGTGGGTCCTAAATCCAATGACAACCATGTCCTTATAAAAGACAGAGAGAGGAAAGACTCATAGGGAGATGAGAGGGAGGCTGTGGGAAGACAGCGACAGAGGTTGCAGTGATGCAGCTATAAGCCAAGGAACACCTGGAAACCACCAGAAGCTGGAAGAGGTAGAAAGGATTCTCTCCAGGAGCTTTCAGGGGGAGTGCAACCCAGCTAACACCTTGGGTTTGGACTTTTGGCCTCAGAACTGCGAGAGGATGCATTTACTGTGTTTTAAACCACCGAGTTTGTGCTCCTTCGTTATGGCAGCCCCAGGAAACTCCTACAGCCATTTAATGACTGTGAGAACTGGATTAGAGAGGTTGAATGCCTCTTCAAAACCACATACCCAACAGGGAGCTACAGTTCAAGTTCAGGCTCATGGGACTCCAAAGCTGGCACTTGGACCCCCTTCCGGGAGAAGTGGGAGCATACGAGGGTTGCAGAGGCAGGTCTCCATGGGTGAGAAACTAGCTCCCCGAGCTGAGGAAAGATGGGAAGTGGGCCTTTCATTTTCAAGGCACGTCTTTCAAGCCAGAGAATTCCCTATGAGAAATCGCGCTGCCGCAAATCCCACACAGGTGGTGAAGAGCGAAGTATAAGAGGAATTTGGGGGGCTGGATTTTCAGAGATGGTTCCAAGGCCCATGGCTTTGGGACCCACTGGTTGAGCAGCTCATCCATGGGGGGACCTGGACAACAACCTGCCAGTCAGCCTGAACTTGGAAAAACACAGATTTCTCTTCCCCACCCCACCTTTTTTTCTTTTTAAACACAAGCCAGGCCAGGAGGAGCCTCAGTAAAAGAGGAAATCAATAGGAAATGCCTTTCGAAAATGAGATTTTTCAGAAAGCATGTCATGTCATCATTCTAGTTGCGAAGGCCTGGGCCCTGAAATTTAAAACGGGAAATGGGAGAATCAAAGGCAGCCAATGAGAGGCCTCCTCGTCCAGAAGCCAGCTGTAGTGGTAGGCTGGCAGCTGTGCCTGCAGAGCCAAGTCACACGGAGGCCAGTTGAGCGAACAGTGGGTGTTGGCCTGGCCTACAGTTGGGTTGGCCTAGCCGGCTCTGGGCAGGGTGAGAGTTTTCTTCATAAAACTGAATGGCTGTCACGAGGCAGGGGGAACAGGTGTGTTCTAAGAGGCCCAAGGGGATGCACTACAACCATTGGTCTGGATACATCACAGGAGGCAATAGAACAAAAGGTTAAAGGCTCCACAGCCAGGGGTTCAAGTCCAAGTTCCACCTCTTACTAACTTGGGCAAGTTATTTGAGCTCTCTGGCCTCTGTCTCTTTGTCTGTCATATGGGAGGGACAGTCATACTTTCCATGTAGAGTTACTGAGGGGATTAAATTTTATTAAATGTCAAGTTCTTAGAATAGTGTCCAGTTTATAGTAAGCACCCTGCACATGTTAGCTATTTTTTTCTCTCTTTGGAGAGGGCAAGGAAGTCTTTCTAGGGACCCAGGACTGGGATTTAAAAGATGGGGGTAGGCATTTCATATGCGGAGGCAGGTGGGTGAGGTCACACCAGGCAGAGGGACAGCAAGCTCAGAGAGGAGGAGAGACTTCCGTGGGTGTGCTTGCCCCATGTGGTGCAGAGTTGCAAACTTAAAGCAACGGGAGATGGGGCTGCGGGGGATCTTTGCACTTTATTTTCCTCTTTAATGAAGGGTAGGCGGTCTGTTCACCAGGGAAGGTAACCTTCTTCCTGGGATCCCGTGCTGTAGGAGCAAAATCTAGACAGCAAAAGGAAAACCTCCCAACACAGCTCCCTCCAAACCTGTGGCTGCCACCCACCTGGGGCTCTGTCAGTAACGGCAGGGGCAGCATGTGGGTTCCTGGGGTCGCTGAGGAAGGGAGGACAATTATCACGGCCGCATCCCACCCCCTCTCTGTCAGTGCTGGGGGAAAAACAATATTTAGTTAGTTAAACACCCGGCTATGGTTTCGTTTGAAAAGCTGGCTTTGATTAGGAGACGGCAAGGGTTGATTTATGAGGACAGATGAAAAAAAGAACAAGCATAAATGTGTAGAACTCGCCCAAATGATGACTAAGGGACATGAGGTAGACGGAGTCCTTGCAAGTGGAGGTAGAAATGAGTTATCAAGCATTGTGGTCCCGTCTTGGGTGCACGCAGTCATAGTACCTGATGACAGTCTTTCAGTATCTTTGTTTAGATTGGTTTTAAATCAGGGGGTGCCTCAGTCAGGGGTTGAAGTGCACACTTTTCCTAGGCAATTCTCACCTTTGAAAAGTTTTTTATTAATATGTATGTGGAGTAAAAATATATGCAATGTAATTTCCTTTGCTTCCTGGTGACAGGCTTGTGAAGGGGTGTTCATTATTGCTTGAAAATAAATGAAAAACTGGCAACAATCTAGTGTCTATCCATGGGGGGTTGATTAGATAACCCATCACTCCCCCAGACTGTGAGGTCGTAGGGGGAGGTTTACAAAGAAGGTGGCGGTCCCGCCATGTGTGTTATGTGCTGCTGTTGCAGGTACAAACAGTAACATTCAGGGTAGTGTTTCTGGCGATTCCTTTAATACACACACACACACACACACACACACACGCACACACAGCTGCATATTTTCCCCATGAACATACATGGATATAAACTCACAGACAAAGGCTTGGAAGGATGCACATCAGAATGAGCCTCTGGGGAGTCCCTCTTGTCATGTCTGTGTTGTTTGCATTGCGACTGTCTTGAGGCAGTGTTGTGTAATGCAGACAGCTCTTGAAATACGACTATATCCTGACTCTGAACTCCTGTAGTGGTGGGAACTGCAGCCCTTGCCCTCCGCGCCCTTGCTCCAGGACCTCAGCAGTGTCCTCTGACTCTTCAGCCCCTTGGTACCTACCTCTTATGTTGGGTCCTTGTTGACACCCACCCGCCCTATGAGTTTCTCCCCTAAGAACTGCTCCCCAAGACTTAACCTGGCCTTGGCCTGGTCCTTACCTCAGTGTTACCCCCGTGGCTCACCTCACCTGATCCCAAGCAGAGCAGGCCCAGAGCTCCATCCCTATGTTACATCTCTTCTTACAGACTGGCTCTTTCAGTTTTGCATGGCCCCATTTCTCCTTGCCTTCCTTTCTGCCTCCCCTCCCTCCTCTCTTCTGATAAAGTGGGGGGCAGTGTGGGGCTGGTGAGGCAATATGAGCCTCACCATACCGGTAACATTCCAAAGATCCCAACTTACCAGATCTCTGTATAGCACTGGCCCACCTGGTTCTCTCTCTCCTCTCTCTGGCCCACTGCCTAGAAAGGTCTGGGCAGTTGTTGTTTCTGCACTGATTCCAGAATCTCATTCCTGGGGGGTCTGGCCTGGTGGTGCCCACAAGTCCACGGTGGGCACCCAGGAGAGGTCTCCTTCTGGGACACTCACGGGATCATGTTTTTCCACTGCCCTCAGTAATCTCGCCAAGGAACACGCTAGCTCATTTGTAAGTTGAGAAGATTGGTTTTGATGGTTTCTGAGCTTGCTCCCAGCTCTGACATCCAGTGTTTCATTGCATGCCTTTGTTGGTGCTCACCTCTCCAGGGTGGCCCTTGGACCATCTTACTCCATTCCCACGACGACTTTGTGGAGTAGACAGGGTAGCTCATATTTCTCCCATTTTATAGCCTAGGAAAATAAGGTTTTGAGATGATCAGGACACCCAAGATCGTTCAGCTGGTTCAGGGCAGGTGATTGCACATACAGCATCTGCAAAGAGACTCAGCAAAGCATAAGAGCTTCTCTGGTAGATCAGAGGGAAGGGGTCGTCCTGGCAGAGGGCAGAGGGCAGAGGGCAGAGGGCAGAGCAGCACACAGGAGTTGAGGTGGGATGTGCCTTGAGGAGCTCCATGAGGCTGGAGAAAGGGGTGTGTGAAAGAAAGGGAGTGGGAGGAGAGGGGGCTGGGCCCCTTTCTATCTCTTTATAAATAAGTTTGCCTCAAATACTTCCTCCTCTGGGAAGCCCTCCAGGCAATAATGCGAAGGTCAATATTTAACAACAACAACCAAACAGAAATAACAACTTTTATTTATAGTGATTACCAATTACTCCCACCATAGTGGATTTCCAGTTAGCAATGCGGTCACTAAAGACTTCATTAAGAAGAGCTGGCTCTGGGAAGCCAATAAGGGCCGCCTCCAGCTCACCACTGAGTCACTAACTCTGTTCTTTGCTCTGGAGCCTCTGGCTGCCCTCTGACATAGCGAGTACACATGGCTGAAGCCATCTGTAAATAAGTCTCTTACACTGGACCGTGCCAGTTTTTCAAGGGCAGGATCTGTGTGTAAGTGATTTAAGGATGATTACATTAATTAAAGCTCTACTATTAGAATTAATTAAAGTTCTACTATTGGAATGTGTGAGCATATAAAGGACCTGGAATAGTTTGGGTGCCTGGAAGTGCTGCATAAGGCAAAGTGCTGCGTGACTGTCTACGGGCAGTCACCTCTCTTCCGGTCCCACAGTGAGCACTCGTAAGGATCGAGGGCACGCCTGTTGAAGAGACTCTGACCCAAGTGGGCACAAAAGGCTTTATTTTTTCTTAATCCGCTTGTTTTTACAGACTACCTTAACCCAAACTCATCTAAAATTCGATGCAACCTTTTGGTTTCATGTGGGAAAACCCTCCTGCCCATCCCTCTGGACCACAAGGGGCCTCCGAATCTAGTCTCTTGATAATTGACTGAGTCAGTGGAAGCAGGTCGGTGAAGTGGATTTGGATTCTGATGGGGGCTCCACCATTGTTTTTAGCTTGTGTTTTGAGTGAATTGCTATACCTCCCTGAGCTGAATTCCCTCATTTGAAATAAAAAGTGAATGACACCAACTTTCGTAGGGTTAATGAGACTAATACATGAGTCTGGGAGCCCAGGCTGCTTTGTTTGCTTCCCCCCATCTGCACCCCCACCCCCCTCAGTGCCCAAGAGGCTGAATGGGATAACATTCCTTGCCTTCTGCCGTCCCCTGGAGTTTAGCCGGTGGGAGGCAGTGGCAGAAAATTGAGGGGCACATAGGGAGAGAGAGGCTCCCCCACCCACTCCCAATGCTTGTGCTTTGTTCTGGCCGATGGCCACATTGCTCTCTCTACACTCTGTCTCCATCTCCCATTGGTGGTGGCCAATGTCCTTGGGTTCTAGCTAAGCCAAGGCCGGGGCCGGAGTGCAGGGTAGAGAAATTAGGTTGCTAATGTTGCTAGTTCCTGGGTGTCTGAAAATCTGTTGCTATTCCTCTTGATCCTATCCAGACCACAACAAATAGCCCCCTTAATAACATTTAAGTGTCCCAGATGAGTGTGTTCTCTGTTCCCTCTGCCCGCACCCAGGCAATATCAACCCTGGAGCCTGGGCATGTGAGAGAGGCCTATCAAAAGTATTAGCAGTCACTCTTTGGTAAGTGTTGAAAGTGTGCTACACACTGTACCAAGTGGTTTTTTTTTAATACACGTTATATCATTTAATCCTCATAACAACTCTGTGTGGAAGGTACTAAGTATTATACCCATTTTTCAGGTGAGAAAAGTAGAGCTTAAACTTGTTAGTGATTTGCTAAGTCACTCAGCTGGCAAGCAGGGAGCCAGGATTCAAATTAATTCATATTAATCACACTGTTATTTGGCGAGCAGGGACCAAGTCTGAGACAGAGAGCACATTGCAGAGTTGCGTACCAGGAGGTAAACCTTTGCTGGTGGATCAAGGCCACCAGTTCAGAGCCCTAGGTTTCTGTATCATCTTTCCTGGAGTTCTTCCTTTGGTGTGAGGGCCACTGTTGCTTGCATAGACCATGGCCTCTTGCTCCGAGTGTCCAGGTTTTTATCTGTTCCCAAACAAGCCCCAGTAACGGGGTTTCCTCTCATTACCTCTTGCCAATATTTCTATCCGCTTTGAGCTGTTGGAACAGCCCCATTGTGGCTCCTCCACCCTCCTGGTCACCCACACCCACTGGTGTTTACAACATGTCTCCAGCATCTGCAAACCTCATTAGAGCCAGAGCTACACCCTCTTCCTGCTCATTGGTGCAGACTGTGCATCAGGCCAGACCGAACACGGCGCCCCAGGGTGCCTGCCAGACACTTCCACCAGCCAGGCCAGATCTCCTTCTCCTGGACCCCTGGCCAAATTGTAATCCAGAGCTTGTGTCTGTGCAGGAGGAACATTCCTGATGGGGTACCAGGGCCACACTCTGTTCTAGTTTGTGGCTATGGTTAGCACTGTTTGGACAGCGGCTTAGAAGGGGTATTAATTTTGGAGTCAGGAGCACCTGCTGCTTAGTAGCTCTGTGATCTTGGTCCAGTTACCTAACTTCTCTGAGTCTCAGGTTCTTAATCTGTAGAATTGACAATAAATAGACCTGAGAATTGTAGTTATTGCTTAGAAAGCCCCTGGCACCTCTTAGGTACAAAATTTTCTCTCTCTGCTAAAGACCACTTTGGGGTTACCAAAGACCAAACAGTGTAGAGTGTATTTGTCATTTATTTGTTTTTGGGGGGAGTGCTCTGTACTAGATGTTGACATGTTGTCAGAGATAATAAGGGTAATTATCCTCATTTTATAGATGAATATTTAAGGTTCAGAGAGTTTAAATTAATTTGCTCACGGCCCCCCACATAACAGATTGCATTCGTAAACATCTCTAACTTAAGTTGACTCTGTGTTTTTCAGTTTTCTCTTGTCATTTTTTTAAGAGTGAAAATAAACAACCAAGTGACATAAGCCAAATGAAATCATCTTTATTTCTTGTAAACACATAGCCGCTTTTGCTCTTTGCACTCATTCTTCTGTATTCAGAGATATTCCTGCTAAAGCAGTTGTCACTGTGACGCCATCACCCGACTATCCAGTGCTCTCCAGCCCTTGGGTGAACTGAGGTTTCTAAAGCCTTTTTGAGATAATCGCCTATCAGGGATGAGACGCTGGAAGCTGCACCAACGGAGAGCTTGTACTAGAGAGTTTCTTCCACAGGAAACAAGTCAGGACTTGGGGCTAAAGATGGAGATGACCTGGATGACAAAATGAGTCTGAAGGTCATTATGATTATTGTTCATTTCCTTGTTAGTCAGCTCGAAGGGTGACAAGTGTTTAAAAGTGTTTTCCTCCTACATCATCCTTTTACTAAGAATAAAAAAATAGAAGGTTGGGGCTGTGAGCTTTCACTAACCACCCTCTCATGACAGGAGCTCCCTGTTGGCCCGTGGGTCTCGCTGATCGCTGAACCCTTTGTGGTCCCTTCCCATAGTGCTTTGCATGTTGCTGTGGGCAAACATGAATGAATAAACATTTACCGAGCACTCTGTTTGTTCTCTATATTTTGCCGGGTGCTTTCACATGAGAAAAATAAAAAATTACTTGTCCCAGGCCACACCAATAGTGGTGGAGGTTGGCTCTGAACCCAGTTCAACCTTCTGACTCTATATTTAATGCTCTTTCCCCTACATCCCCACTGTCACTATCTCCATCAAGGGTGGTTGTTGAGCAAGATTTAAAAGTCTTTTCTTTTAAAGGTTGCCAGCAGTGTTGTATATGCCGTTGGGGGAAGGAGGGTGAACGAAGAAGGCATGATCTCTTTTCACAGAAAGGATTATAATGAGCTTCAGCTGTCTGGGTGGTTCACTCGGCATGTGAGAGTAAAGAGGATCAAAGAGACCAATGTGTCACCATGGGAACTGTCCCAGTTTTATAATCTTCATTTTTCAAAGGCCTGAATGTGAACACATGGAAAGCAGGAGGAATTCGGTGAATGAGAAGTGACACAGGCTAATGATTTAAATACAAGTTTTAAAGATGGAAATCGGAGAGTGGGGAAATATTTTGAGCAGGTTTATAAATAGTTGCTCGACTCACTTTTCCAGGATTAGTAACAATTGACTGCAGGTGAGAATAAGAATAGTGGACCTATATCTGGAAAAGATGCATTGAGATTGCAGTTGTTGACCAAAAGATATAGCAATGGTTGTACTCAAAGAGAAGAGGAAGAGGACCCTGTAGGACAGTCATTTACCTGAGTGGGAGGTGCCTGGGAGAGCTTCTAGAAGGAGAAAGGACGACAGGTGACATTGATGAGGGAATTTGTCAGGTTGACCAAGAAATGGCTACATATCATTCCCCAACATGTATACATATCCCTCTGCGTGTGCCTGCAAGTCCTCTCATCATGGGAGGTGGGTTCTACAGCCTTGGAATATGGACTTGGACATGTGACTTATTTGGTCAGTGAAATACTACTAGCAAATGTGTTGGAGTCAGAGACTCAAAAAATGCTTCAGATTAGGGATAGTCCTATCCTACTGCTCTTGGGCTTATACTGGAGACCACCATCACATGAATAAGCCTAGGTGACCTGCTGGATGATGAGGGACATGTGGCCCCATTACTTCCATCACCCCTGCTGACAGCCAGCCAGACATGTGTGAGACTATTGATGGTCAGCTGACCTCAAACAAATGAGTGGGCCCCGATGATCCTGATGGAGCAGAGCTAAGGTGTCCCAGCCCAAACTCAGAGTCATAGTGAATAGGTGGTTTTCATTTTTTTTATCCTCACTCAAGAATATGTTTTATTGATTTTAGAGATAAAGGAAGATGGGGGGGGAGAGATGAGAGAGAAGCATTGATTGGTTGTCTCCCATGTGCATCCTGACTAGGGAATTGAACCCGCAACCTCTTGGTTCATGGGAAGACACTCCAACCAACGGAGCCACCTGGCCAGGGCAATAGTTGTTTTGAGCTGCTAAGTTTGGGGATGATTTATTATGCAGCAAAAACTGACTGGTACATGATATATACAAGAGATTGCAAATACCAAGTGGGAAAAGGAAAATGCACTCTTGACGCAGGTGAAGAACAGGGGTTGGCAACAAAGTACTGCCTAAGAGCCAAACTTTTTAAAAAAAACCAGCCCACTACCTGTTTTTTTTTTTTTTTTAATTTTAAAGCGTGTTTATTGATTTGAGAGAAAAAGAAAGACATGAGAGTGAAACATTGATTGGCTGCCTCCTATACATGCCCTGACTGGGAATTGAACATGCAACCCAAGCGTGTGTTCTGATTGGGAATTGAACCTCCAACATTTTGCTGTACAGGATTATGCTCCAACCAACTGAACCACACCAGCCAGGGTGCTCCGCCTCTTTGTGCAAATAAAGTTTTAATGAAGCACAGCCAAAGTCATTTGAGTAGCTGGTTTTGCTTCACAACAGTGGAGTTACATAGTTGTAATAAACACTCTCTGGCCCACAAAGACTAGGGTACAGTCTGGCCCTTTACTATCTGGCCCTTTACAGAAAAAAAAAATTAGTACAGTATATAACAGTAAATGGGATTTCAGTTGTAAACCTTCATTCAAACAGAAGCAGAGGAGTGCATATTAAGAATCCCCAAATAAATATTGTTGATTTTCTTTTTTGTTATTGAAATGCTCATTATAAATACATTTAGACATTGTGGAAAAGTATAAGAGTGAAAGCCACCTGTATGTTCACCAGAGATAACCTCTTGCAACTTTGAAACATGTCCTTCCAAACATTTCTCTCTCTATATTTTTCCTTAAAAATAAACTGAACCAATCATACCTTTTATACTTGGTATGTTGTTAATACATGTGATAATAATTGTGGTACTACATCATTATTTTCATTGTGTAACGACTACCATATATTGATTACCTGCTTCCTCTCTGTTTTAATATTTAGCTTGCTTCCAATTTTTACCCTCTTGAATGGTGCTGTAATCATTGATGAACATATACATTTATATATAAGACACTTCTAGGAAGTCATTCTTAAAGTCAAATTATATTGATATAAAACAGCACATAAAGAAACAATACAAGGTAAGGCAGAAGTAATGCCTGCTTGAGTGTGGTTGGTAGGATAATAATATGGGTGTAATAATTTTTAGCTTTAATTTTAACATTTCACCTAAAATGTCATATGATGTGCTTGAGTATGATATTGTTATGTTACAGAATTACATATCTATGATTTTCTAATAAAATATTTTGTAATAAAAGGGGCATTATTTGTGTTGGACCCTGTATATAGAAGTATAATTTTGGTGTCAAAGGTTATCTACATTTAATGTTTATCTAGACAACTTCCAGTTGCCTTCCAGAAACACTGTGTCAATTTATATACCTACCAATAATGGTTAGAAAAAAATGTATGCTTTTGGCTTGCAAAGTAGATCATTTTATCTATGGGAGCATTGGGGAAGCAAGTAGAGGAATCCATCTACATTTGTCCTATGCTTATCCTACCTCGGGAGAAAACGACCATGTCATTTCCACGTTCTCAGTTGTCTGTAAGGGAGAGCAAAGCAGCTGATTGAATGACTCAGGCTCTATAAAAATTCACAGGCAGAAAAGATGAGCCCAGTCTAAGTCTAGGTTGATGAAATGTCAAACAGAGCTAGATGTCAAGTGCTGCATTTGGGCCCAAATAAGGAACGGCATCACTACATGGATCTCATGGCTTAACAACCAGCGATGTGTGAAAAAGACCAGGAAGCCCCATATCGATCAGCAGGGAGAAGTGGTACCATCAAAGCTAATCACACCGTTGGCTGCATGATATCTGGAAGTGAGTTCTGTGTTCCATTCTGGACTGGAGGGACCATATCTGCATCACCGTATTCCATTCTGGCTGTTGTCCTTTAGGGGAGATGTAGGTAACCTCGGTAGGGTCTTCTGAAGACAGAATGAGGGACTGAAGTTCATTACATTTGAAGAAATATTGAGAGTCAGGAAGGTTTAACTTAGGNGCTGCATTTGGGCCCAAATAAGGAACGGCATCACTACATGGATCTCATGGCTTAACAACCAGCGATGTGTGAAAAAGACCAGGAAGCCCCACATCGATCAGCAGGGAGAAGTGGTACCATCAAAGCTAATCACACCGTTGGCTGCATGATATCTGGAAGGGAGTTCTGTGTTCCATTCTGGACTGGAGGGACCATATCTGCATCACCGTATTCCATTCTGGCTGTTGTCCTTTAGGGGAGATGTAGGTAACCTGGGTAGGGTCTTCTGAAGACAGAATGAGGGACTGAAGTTCATTACATTTGAAGAAATATTGAGAGTCAGGAAGGTTTAACTTAGGGGAAATAAAGAGTTAGGAGGTATATTAAAATGTTTTTCAATATTTGTGTTTTCAAAATAAAAATATCTATATTACTTTTTAAATTATAAAATCCTAGATATGCAATACAAAGAAAGGTGAACCCAACCATAAAGGCTAAAGAAGAAAGGTATTGGCCTGAACTGTATTATCCAAGAGGAATACCACTGATATCTTGATGAACAATGTTCTAGACTGCATTTTGCGAATTCATACACACAAAATATGCACACAATTTTACATAAAGGGTGTAACAATGCTAATCTTTTTCTCACTTGACATTATGTAGTGAACATAATGCTCTTGTCAACTAGGTTATCATATTTAATGACTGCTTAGAATTTCACTTTATGGTCTTACCATAAATTAGGCAATTTCATTCTTTTTTTAAAAAGATTTTATTTATTTATCTTTAGAGAGGAAGGGAAGGAGAGAAGGAGAAAAATATCAATGTATGGTTGCCTCTTGTGGATCCCCTGCTGGGAATTGGCCTGCAACCCAGACATGTGCCCTGACTGGGAATCAAACTACAGTTGTTTGGTTCACAGGCTCGTGCTTAACCACTGAGCTACACGAGCCAGGGCAGGTACGCAATTTCTTATTGGTAGAAATTTAGTTGTCAAATATTTCTATTGACATTTGGCTAATTACCTTCTTAGGGAAAATTCCTAAAAGTAAAACTTCTGGATCAGAATATTTGCACAGTTAAAGTCTTGATATTATACTGTCCTCCAGAGAGATTGAACCAATTTACACTCCACTATTATTTTGGTTTGATTTATGTTTCTTAGGTTACTTTGGTGCATTTGAATTTTTCGTATGTTTAGTACAATTGCATTCTTAATTTACAAATTGCCAGTCAATATCCTTTGCTCATTTTTCTTTTGAAATAATTTGTATGGGTTCTTTGTAGGTGTAATAACACTTTATTTTTTACACATATCACATACACACATTTTCTCCCCAGTGTGTCAAGTAAACTTCTTTATGGTGGTTTGTTTGGTCAATTGTTTTTGTTTACTACAGTGTTCAATTTTTATGTAGCCAATTCTATTCATTTCTTCCATCCTTCAGTATTTTTAATGACTGTCAAATGGAACAGGATTAGACATTTACTCAGTTTATGAAGAAGATAGAACCAGTCCCGTGGGAGGAGAGTGGCAGTGTGGCAGACTTCAACTAAACAGTAAACAACTTTCTTCCAATTAGAACTGTCACATATGGAATGCGCTGTGTGGTAGGTAGTGAGATGTCCTGTAATTAGGGACTATCTAGCATGAATTGCATGACCACCTGACACTGATGCTGTACAGGGTGAGGCCAAATGGCATCTGGCATCTGGCATCCTTAATTATTTACAGGGCATATTTTTTTGTTTGTTTTCTTTTTTAAAAATTTTAATTGTTGTTTGAGTACAGTTTTCTGCCTTTTACTCCCATTCCAGCCCTCCTCATCTCCCTCCCGTTTTCACCCGCCCCCCACCCTGCCTGTTTTTGTCCATGTGTCCAAGGGTTTACTTGTTCCTGTAAACCTTCCTCTTTTCCCCTGAAATTCCTCTGAAATTTCCTCCCCTCTCCCCTCTGGTCAATGTCAGCCTGTTTTCTATTTCAGTGTCTTTGGTTATATTTTGCTTGTTTGTTTGTTTTGTTATTTAGGTTCCTGTTAAAGGTGAGATCATATGGTATTTGTCTTTGATGGCCTGGTTTATTTCACTTAGCATAATGCTTTCTAGTTCCATCCATGCTGTCGCAAAGGGTAGAAGCTCCTTCTTTCTTTCTGCTGCATAGAATTCCATTGTGTAAATGTACCATAGTTTTTTAATCCATTCATTTACTGATGGGCACCTTGGTTGCCCATCAGTTGGCTGTTGTAAATTGTGCTACAAGGCAGATTTTTTAATGGGAAGACAATAATTTAAGTCTACTTGATTTTCCCAGAGAACTTTTCTCAAAACTGTAGCACTATCTAAAAATACGGGCCTTCCAAGAGCAACTGGACAAAAGTTGGTGTGGTAGAGCTAGCAGCACTAAGTTAACATAGTTCTGAACCACTGATTATTATTAAAAAGCATACCAGAAGAATGTTAGGGGTCATGTGGTTGTCATTCATGAGTTTTACTTTCATCACTATGCATCACCTTGCAGCCACAGAAATTTCTATGAAACCATATGAAGCCCATAGTAGCTGATCTCCCACAGCTGGGAATTAAGATGGGTTTAGGCAGCGCTGACTTCCTAGGTTAAGCATGGTTCTGGCTACATACTGTGAAAACACCAGAGTTGAGTGGTACAAGGCAGAGTTATAGAAACAATCTGCTATGATGCTACTATTGAACAATTGGCAAAACTGAGTTACAGAAAGAGGAGGGGATAGTCCACCAAATGAGTCTCAGAACAGGTATGAGAATTTGTACTCCTTGATTCATCTGACCATGTTGGTCTTCCCTTTTTGATCTTTGGTTACTGTTTCTTTTATTTTCTTTCTTTCTTTCTTTCTTTCTTTCTTTCTTTCTTTCTTTCTTTCTTTCTTTCTTTCTTTTAGACACAATCAATGGGAAACAGGTAGGGTTAAATTTAGATTTGGAAGGATGTTTTCATCATTCATTCAACAATATATAATGAGCCCTTTCCATGTGCAGAACATTGGGAATTCAGCCACAAACAGGGAAGGTAACAGCTCACAGCCTAGAGGGGAAGGCAACTTGAAACTATTGAATACGACACAGGGTAATGAAAGGTCTGAAGTACAGGGTGCTTTCACCGCTCATGGCCAAGGCATCAAAGCTTCTCTGGGGGGTCAGGAAAGGTATGTAAAGACTAAAATTAGAGATATGAAGAAGGAGGAAGAGTTGGCCATGAAGAAACAGCATGGGAAGAGAGATGGTGGTTGAATAAGTGTTTCAGGAAAAGGAGAAGCACATGCAGGGGACCAAAGCCAAAGAGAAATTGAGATTTCCACATCCCTGAAGTTTACAGGGATGCTTCTGATGTGATGTAGTGGAAATAAGCAGAATTGAAAGCAAGGGCTCAGGTGTTTGGCTTTCAGCCCTGCCAATTCCTGGCTAATATGACCTTGGCAACTAATATAATCTGTCTTAACCTTAATTTTCTCATTTGCCAAATGGTGATAATAATGCCTACACTTCACAGGATTATTCTGAGAATGGGATGAGCTAATGGATATAAAATTGGCCATTGTGGGGCTAGGTTTTAAATATCTTAAAGCCTTCATATTAAAGATGTCAATGACTAAAATCTACTTTGTTTTTTCTTACCTAGCCCTCATCTTCCATGCTGTCTGTGGATAGATGTCAAGTGGATCAGTTCAGTAGGCTCTTACTTTCTCAGTTCCTACTTGGGGTCATTGTGAATTCAGGCACTGAAACTGTGAAAGAAGTACGACACAAGGATCTAAAGTTTGAATGTAGTTGGGAAGAGAAGGTTAGTCTAAAGTGGTATCTGTCTTCTACACTCCATCTACACTGCTGTCTCTACCTCCATCTAGTGCAGGAGCTCCTACAGGGGGTATAAGCTAGGTTCTAATAGGTCTTCTCCTTACTCCCAAAGATAAGAGTCCCAAGAGCCTCACTGAGGCAAATTTTAGTTACATAGAACTGAAATTTTTTTTTGAGAACTAAGTCCTCAAAGAATTTAGGGCAGAATTTAAAGGGTAGTAAACACAGGATGTAGATTTGAGGGATCATGGAAAGAAAAATCTGTGTAGATTGTGGAGGATTTGTAGAGGTAAGATTGAAAACTTCAGCTTTCATAGATGCTGCCAAAGAGTTTTCAGAGTGATGGTACCACTTCACGCTCCTACCAGTGATGTATATGGGAAACCCAGTTACTCACATCCCTATTTGATGTCAGTCTTTTTAATTTTAGCAATTCTGGTGGGTGAGTAGTGGTATTTTGCCATGGTTTTATTGTGCAGATTCCTAATGACTAGTGATTGTGAGCCTCTTTTTATAAGATAATTAGCCAATTGAATATCCTTTTTGTGATGTTCCTGTTCAAATGTTTTGCTCATTTTAAAAAAATGTTGGCTATCTTTTATTGATTTGGAGGAGTTATTTATTTATTTTACTTTAAAAAGTTATTATATTTTATTTTTTAGTTACAGTTAACATTCAATATTACATGAGTTTCAGATATACAGCACATAATTTTTTTCCCTTCTACAAGGCAAGTACCCACCTGGCACCATACATAGTTATTACAATATTATTGACTGGAGTTTGTGGAGTTATTTATGCTATGGTTACAAGCCCCTTGTTGGATATATTTACTGCAAATCTTTTTTTTCTCACCTGTGACTTGCCCCTTTATGCTTCATGGTCTGGTTTGATAAAAGAAGTCCTTAATTTTAATGAAAAATAATAGCCCAACTTTTTCCTTTTAAGTTTAGTTCTTTTGTATACTATTTAAGATGTTTTTAGCTACTTTAAGGTGAGAAAGATATTCTCCTATTTGTTTTTTTCTAGAAGGCTTTTATAAAGTTTTTATTTTGCAAAAATTTCAAACCAAGAGAAAAGTTGCAAGAATGGTACAATGAATTCATGTGTGGCCTTCACCCAGATTTGCCACTTAAATGTTTTTATGAACTATTTTTTTCTAAGTAAAAAAGAAACGCTTGCATATGGTTAAACTAATCCAGTCCGGTGGCTGAGAAAATGACAAGTATATCTTCTAATTGCACTGAGTCCTCCTTAGCAAAGGCAACCAATATTACCACTTTCTTACACATGCTTTTATAGATATTTTCCATAGATGTATATCAATATATTTATGAATATTTATTTTGCTTGTTTACCAAATAGGGCATATTTATAAGGCTATCCTGAACATTACTACATTACTTTTTAAATCTAACAATTCATCTCAGTGTTTTTCCCCTATCAGTGCCTTTGGAAATGACTTTATTATTCCTTTTAAGGGCTGTAGATTATTGCTTTGTATCAAAGCTTTATAACTTAAAGCTACCGATCCCCCCTGAAGAGAACAGTTAGGTTGTGTTTAGTCTTTCCTTATTACAAACAGTGCTGCAGTAAACATCCTTGTGCACAGGACTTTGTTCCAAGGGTCTGGGTGTTTACAATTCCATTAGTTCTGGTCAAATTACAAAAAAGTTTATTTTGGTTTAAAAGTCCTAGCAGCATGTGATGGGGCCTTTCCTTTCTCTGGAGGAGTAGGATTTAAGTAAGCAGAGGAGAGAAAGAGAACTTACAATGGAGGGAACAGTATGAACAAAGGCTCAGAGTAGAGTTTCTTCATCTCTACACAATAGACATTTTTGGCTGGATAATTCTTTGTCGTGGGCTGTCCTGTGGATTGGAGGATGTGTAGTGGCATTTCTAGCCTTTACACATTAGATACCCATAATAAGTCATTCTCTCCTTACATAAGGTGTGACAACTGACCTGTCTCCAGACATTGGCAAATGCCCCTGTGGGGACAAAATTTCTGTAGGTTGAGAACCAAGACATGGAAGAAGGGATGTCTGTGGAGTGTGTGTGTGTGTGTGAGAGTGTGTGTGTGTGTGTGTGTGTGTACAGTGAGCACAGGTGAAAAACTTAAAAGACAGCATGGAGTTATATTCTTAAGAGCTTCAGGGTTAGCATCAGGAGAGGGCTGTTTCTTCCCTTGATTATCTCACTTTTCATAAAGGCCTACATTGTGGAAATTCCCTCCTTTTGTGGATTTTTGGTGAGGTGAGAAAGCCACAAAATGACCTTTCCATCACTATTAATAATGAGCAACTCAAGGGTGGTGCTTTAAGTGCACACAGATTTTTCCTAACCTTAATCTTATTTGAATCTTGCATCAGCCCGTAAGGGTTCCAATCGCTGGTGTGCAGGAGAGGGAATCAAGGCTCAGGGAGAGGCAGAAGCTGGGGTCCTTCCCTGGCCCTCAAATCACAGGGCCAGGGAAGGACCCCACTTGATATTGTTTTTCTGTGAGAGGCTTTACCCACCAACTTAACAATTGCAATTTCTGAAAACAGTATGGAGCCATTTGCGTATATTTTTGTCATTATTTCCATCATCAGTTGAACCTCAGAATAGACTCTAAGTCACCGTTCTCTCCCTCTCTCTCTCCTCACGTTTTGGTTTATTTTTGGAAGTGAGATCAATAGATTGCCCTTTGCTTTCTTTCAGGAACCTCTCGCTGCACTCTAACCACACCCAGGAGTAGAGCGCGTGGTTGGACTTCCATGGAATATCTGACAGCCCCCGTCCGGCTCCATTTCCTGATCAGCAGAACGATACCTCTGCTCCCACGCTCTGCAGGTCTTGCTGTGTTATGATTAAGTTCGCTCCTTGGCAGACATAACTTGCTAACTCATAGTAATAAATAAGAATGAATATATAACTCCAGCTTCTGATGAAGTGCCTGGTGTGTAGTAGGTGCTCCATCAATGTTGGTTGGAAGGACAGTGTTTAATCACATGGTTATCTAGGAGCAGTACTACCTGGGTAAGTAGGAAATCTGCCCGGGTTCTGGGCCTCAGAGGCTGTAGAATTTTGATAGTTTTATTTTTTAAAAAATTATTTATTTACTGTCAGAGAGAGGGGAAGAGAGGGAAGGAGAGAGGGAGGGAAACATCAACATGTGAGAGATACATCGATTGGTTGCCTCTCACATGGCCCCTACCAGGGACCTGACCGACAACCTATGTATGTGCCCTGACCGGGAATTGAAACAGCAAGCTCTTGGTTCATAGGTGGGTGCTCAATCCACTGAGCCACACTAGTCAAGGCTGAGCTTGAGAATGTTATCTCCATTTTCTAAGTCCTTTCAGGGATCAGGATTCATCAGAGCCAGCAATGCCATCCACACAGGGTGCTCTGGGCCCAACTTGGATCCACTTTGCTCCCCATTTCCCTGCTTTGGTATGCTTCTCCAATTCTCTACTTAGTGCTTGGGGCCAACCAGGTGCCCCAGAAAAGCTCCAGGCCTGGCCTCTAAGAAGTTGTCTGAGGGACCCACGTGCAGGCCCTAGTCACAGGAGGGCTGCCTGGTGAAAGGATCTTTTCTGCTGGCCTGAGAGTATTTATTGTGCAGGATGGATCACATGACAATGGGATGTCAGAAGCTGCTGAAACAGAGTTTGGTGGCTTAAATTGTTTATATATACAGAGGACTCACAAAAATTTTTGCATTGGTCCCCACATACCCTAGGGGTAACCCTGTCTAGTAGGTCATCATTCATTCATTCATTCATTCGGGCATTCAATGGAGTTCCTGCTTTCAAGTAACCTGCAGATAAGTAGTGTAGTTGATAAGTGCTCTGCTATTTTATTATTACTGTAATTGTAATTACTGGCAGTATGAACAATGCATCAGACCCTAGACAAAAAAGCGATTAATCCTGCCAACATGTAGTGTACGATCTCAGTGGAGATGGTAGCATTGGAGCTTAGGTCTTAAAGAATGCCTTGCAGTTTTCTAGAAGGAGCATGTCATGTTCAGGGAACAGAAAATAATTCTATGAGGCTGGAGGACATGTAGGGACTGGGGAGAGATGGGAGATGAGCTGGAAAGGAAGGTGGGCCCATAACATGAAGGTGGGCCCATAACACCTCTGTTCTGAAGAAAAGGCAGGATCACCGGGTGCTTTTTAGCCAGGAAAGAGGTGGTCAGTTGTATTGTTCAGAAAGTTCATTGCAAGGGCTGGATGGAGGTCACATGGGAAGAGAGCAAGACAGGATTCAGGGAGACCTTCCCTGAGGCTCTGGAGAGAGGCAGCCAGAGCCCGACTAAAGGTGGCAGCCATGGAGAAGAGGCTGTAAAGCCACAGGTGGTCAGTCCCCAAACACTGAATGACTGGGGGCATCAGAGCTCTCATATCCTGTCTCTCCAAATGGCATGCTTTCCCTTTCCCCTTCCTACTCTTCTCTCCCTGCTTTCCTACCCTTGTCTGATGAAGTGAGGCAGGGTGCTGGAACAAGAGTCTCTCCTAAATGCGAAGGGAGCTAAGATGAACAGCACACGAGACAGCCCACCCTCAGGAGGACCTTCCCAGAAAATCTCATAGAGTGTTGTTTTCAGCCTGAATGGCAGGCTTCCCAAAGCCTCTGGATTTATCTTGAGAGGCTTTAGGTGGTCTTGCCAGATGCCTGGCAGAAGGCTCAAGCTCCTCCCCAGTGGTCTCAGCCGCATTGCATACCCCCCACCATACTGCTGTGAGCCCTTCTGCACCGTCTCCCTCACCCAGCATGTGTATGAGTCCCCATCAGGACCTGTTGCATCTCTGGAAATGACCTCAGTCTTTAGAATATTTGTTCTTTTTGGCTTTTTAAACAATGTGCTCGTTTTGCCAGAGGAAAAGGGAAAGAGACTCTCTAAACGAGCTGGCCACCCTTTGTTCTGGGTCCATAAATCTGGCGCGAGCACATGTCCGGCCTTCCCGCCCCTCCTGCATCATTGTCCTTGCTGCTGATTAATAGGTCAGAGCTAACTTTAAACTGGCATTTCCTGACCAGCCCATCTCCCAGCCTCCCACCCTGACTGGTTGTTCCTTAAAAACCCTCCATAATTTAGAACATGATTTCACTGCATCCCACAGGCTCCTCTTCTCAGTGGGTTCCCAGGCCACTGTTCTAACACTGGCCAAAGCCATTGTTGCAGTTCAGAAGTTGGCCTGAGGCTGAGCTCAAGCTGAGGGGTGGACATGGTTCAGGGTGTTTGTGCCACCCCTAGTCCATGTAGTCTTGGAAGATCTTACCTGAACACCGTCAGAGGGCCTGCATGAAAAAAGGGTATGACAATAAGTATGACAGTGTGTTTTATTTTGCCTTTGTCTTTCTCTAATGTCCCGTGAGTGGCTGAGTTATATTTCAACCCTACTGAGTGATATTGCAGAGTAGAAGATACTGACATGGAGAGATGTTGCTGATGTTGACTGAGTGAAGCAGAGTACAAAAGTTGACTGTGTCTGTTATCCAGACATGTAGTTCTTATTTTTTTATTTTTCAATTATAGTCTATGTTCAGTAACATTATGTATTAGTTTCAGATGTACAGCATAGTGGTTATAAAATCATGCACTCCATAGTGTGGTCCACCTCATCCCTTAAGCACCCACCTGGCCCCATACATAGCCATTACAATATTACCGTTAGTGACTATATTCCCTATGCTGTATTTTACAGCCCCATGACTATTCTGTTGCAGTCAATTTGTACTTCTCAGTCCCTTCACCTTTTTCACCCAGCCCCCCAACCCCCTTCCCCTCTGGCAACCATTAGTCTGTTCTCTGTATTTATGAGTCTATTTCTATTTTGTTTGTTTGCTTATTTTATTTCTTAGAATCTACACATAAGTAAAATCATATGGTATATATGTCTTTCTTTGTCTGATTTATTTCAGGCTTATAGTTCTTATAGTTACTAGGTTTTACTTGGATAGTAAAGAGGTGGAAGATATATGTATACCTCAAAACTGGCTTTAGTTTTGTGAATTTTTTTGAGTTGTCCCTTAACTGAGGTATAAGGCTGTAGCATCTGCACCTATGACTATCATCTCTAGCTGGTCAAGAACCCAGTGACCAGAGGGGAGAGGGGAGGAAATTTCAGGGGAAATAGGGGAGGGATTTAGAGGAACAAATATAAAGGATACATGGACAACAACTAAGAAGGGTGGAAATGGGAGGGAGGTGGGGAACACGGGGGGGTGGGTTGGGATGGGAGTAATAGACAGAAAACTGTACTTGAACAATAATTAAAAAAAACAAAAACCCAGTTCGTAAGAATGCCAATGGCAGGGGTTTCCAGCCAAGATGAAGCTGTAGGTAGACATACTTCGCCTCCTTGCACAACCACAAGAAGGTTCACAAGTAATTTCAAAAAAATACAACCAGACTGCCAGAAAATCAAACTGTGTGGAAGTCTGACCACCAAAGATTTAAAGAAATATTCGTGCAGACAGGTACACCAAGATGGAGTTAAAGCAGCTTTACCTAATACACAGAAACAAACATGGAGTCTGCCAAACTGAGGAGGCAAAGACATATGGCTCAAATCAAAGAACAGAACAAAACTCAAGAAAAAGAACTAAATGAAACAGAGATAGCCAACCTATCAGATGCAGAGTTCAAAACACTGGTGATAAGGAGGCTTAGAGATCTCACTGAGTACAGCAAATGCATAAGGGAAGAAATGAAGACTATACTAAGTAAAATAAAGCAAAATTCACAGGGAACCAACAGTGAAGGGAAGGAAGCCAGGGTTCACATCAACAGTTTGGGACATAAGGAAGAAATAAACATTCAACCAGAACAAAAAGAAGAGAAAAGAATTTAAAAAATGAGGGCAGGCTTAGGAACCTCTGGGACAACTTTAAACATACCAACATCTGAATCAGAGGTACCAGAAGGAGAAGGAGAAGAGCAAGAAGTTGAAAACTTATTTGAAAAAATAATGAAAGAGAACTTCCCTGATTGGTAAAGGAGATAGACATACAAGCCCAGAGAGTCCCAAACAAGTTGGACCCAAAGACAACCACACCAAGGTACATCATAATTAAAATGCTAAAGGTTAAAGAGAGAACCTTAAAAACAGCAAGGGAAAAGCAGAGACTTATCTACAAAGGAGTTCCCATAAGACTATCAGCTAATTTCTCAAAAAAATCTTTGCAGGTAGGAAGGGACTGGCAAGAAGTATTCAAAGTGATGAAAAGCAAGGATGTACAACTTACATTACTCTATCCAGCAAAGCTATAATTTAGAATGAAAGGGCAGAAGTGGTTTCCAGAAAAGGTAAAGCTAAAGGACTTCATCATCACCAAGCTTTTATTATATGAAACATTTAAGGGACTTATTTAAGAAAAATATGGTTGAAATCATGAACATTAAAAAGGCAACAAATTCATAACTATCAACACCTGAATCTAAAAAAGAAAAAACAAACAAACAAACTAAGCAAACAACCAGAAGAGGAACAAAATCATAGGTATGGAGATCATTTGGAGGGTTATCAGCTTGGTGAGGGTGGAGGAAATGGGGGAAATGGTGTAGAGATGAAATATTATGATTGGTACAAAATAGGCAGAGGGATGTTAGGAATAGCATAGGAAATGGAGAAGCCAGAGAACTTAGATTCACGACCCATGGACATGAACTAAAACAGTGGGGAGTGCTGGAGGGAAGGCAGTACTGGTGGAGGGGGACAAAAGGGGAAAAAGTGGTACACATGTAATAGCATAATCAATAAAATAAACTTTTAAAAAAGGAAAATAAAACAACCTGCTTACTTATTGTCACATATCCTCTCTCCATATGACCTCTTCAATTGTGTTCAGGTATGATCCTTTAAGGCCAAGGAGGCCATAGTTACCATAAAAACTTAAAAATAAAATAAAGGGTACAGAAATTATAGCACAGAGGTTCAGTCTTATCACCAAGATATATATATTGTCAACATTTTGGTGCATTTTTCTTTAAGGTATGTATATGTGTACATACCTATCTATATGGCTAGATAATAGATGCACTTTAATAGAATTACACTGTATATTCTCCTTTGTAGTTTACCTCACTCAGTCAACATCAAGAACATCTTTCCAGCCCTGGCTGGTGTAGCTCAATGGATTGAGCTCGGGCCTGCGAACCACACGATCTCGGTTCGATTCCCAGTCAGGGCACATGCCTGGGTTGCAGGCCAGTTCCCAGCAGGGGACCCACGAGAGGCAACCATACATGGATATTTCTCTCCTTCTGTCCTTTTGGCTTTCCCTTCCCCTCTAAAAAACAAATAAATAAAATCTTTGAAGGAAAAAAAAGAGCATCTTTCCATATGTCAGTAACTGCCCTTCCACGGCATCATTTTGACGGTTGAGCTGTATTCTACTACATGGATGTGCCCTAAAATCTGTAACCCATTTCCTATTTTGCCTACTGCTTCTGAATTGGGTTGATGGTATGGATTTATTTATTGAGTATTTTCTAGGTGTTGAATTCTTTGCAAATATGTCATGGTGAGAGGCAGTACCTGGTGATAGAGAGACCTCTGTTCAAAGCCCACCTGGGTTCCTCTTTGACTTTCTGTATGTTACTTAACTTCTCTGAGCCTCAATTACCTTGTATAACTCTTTAACTTTCCATATTTCACTTAACTTCTATGAGTTTCAGTTACTTTCTACAGAGAACATGGGTGATGATACTCGCCTAAAAGGGCCATTGTGAAAAATGGAGTGAGATAAGATACCATAGAGGCTAGCACAGAGCAGGGCCACAGAAAATGGTAGTCGTCATTGTTGCATGAGAAATAGTCTAGGGCAGTGTCCACATGGGCCTGGGGATTCTGGTGAGCCCTGAAGGAGGAGTTGGGGTGAGTAGGCAAAGGGAGGACTTGCAAACATTCCTTTGAGCCTCTGCTTTTGTTTTGCAGTGGGGAGCTGAGGGAGGGAGGTTAAATGTGGGTAAAGGGCCTAGTAAGATCTCTGGCCTATAGTAGGTGCTAAATATATTTGCTCATTTTCTCTCTTCCCTTTGCAATTGATTGACATATATAAAAATGTGTTTTTCTTTCTTGGTCTCTCTTTTTTTTTTGCAATTAATTTTTTCTCTTTTTTTAAATTGTTGTTCAAGTACAGTTGTCTCTATTTCCCCATCACCATTCACGCTGACCCCAACCATTGCCATCTCCAACCCTCGACCCTACTGCTTTCTCTGTTTCTTAAAAAATATTCTATTTAGCCTAGTCTTTGACTGTCCTTGGCTAATGGTGGTTTCTGACACCTCTGTGATAATAGTCCCAGCATTTTACAACAAATCTGCAAGGCAGGAATGTCTTCAATTTGAAAAAAGATAAACCAAATTCAGAGAGGTTAAATGGCTTCCTCAGTCCACCAACAACTCTGGACAGCTTGAAATTCTAGCCTGTCCAGCTACCCAGCCTTTCCCCTGTTCCAATGGATAAGAGTTCCTTCTGGAGCCTTTAATCTCAAGGGCACTGATTGTCTCTTTCTCATTATTTTCTCCTTCATAGCCGACTGTTCTGCAGGCAATGTTCAAATGTTCTGTCAACTCAGGGAGACCCAATGGCTGTGTGGAAAGCTGACCAAATTATACCTTCAGCCGTCATTAGAACAGAGAAGATAAGGGCTGCTTGCTGGAGCAAGCCCTCCCCATCACTCATGTCCGTCCACCTCTAGTAAGGTCATGGGGAATGTTTTGGGATAGGTATTCTTGACTCTGGAAATGAAACTTGAGTCACATTTAGCTGTGGACACATCTGCTGAAGCAGCTGCTGAAGTTGCACAACTGACACTTCTCACCAGCCCTCTCTGGCCTGACCATAGGCAGAGGACACACTCACTTTTCCTGCTCAAGGATGAGCTGCAGTGATGAAAACAGGCTTCCCCCCTACCTCACCCCAACTCAAGAAAAGAGGAGAGAAGTGGTTCCACAATGTCTGTGGGAGGGAGATGGTGGGATGTGGCTGACAGACTGGACCCTGGCTTCTTGGTCAAGTCCACCTCTCTATCTGACCTTGCTGAACTTCCGCTTTCTTACAGGTAAAGGGGAGACAGGAATATGACTTATCTCATGGTGAAGATTAAGTTGGCAAGGGTTATACCAGGGCCTGGTAATCATAGGTGGTAATCTAAGGACTTTAGTTATGAACTAATTCATCTTCATCACAGGCCCTAGGAGCAGATATTATCATTATCTTTCCTTTGCACAGGAGGAAGCTGGAGCAAAGGCAGATTATATAACTTCCTCAAGGTCATAGTAAGTGGCGAACTGGGATTCAATCGGGGTATCTGTGATTTTAGCTATGACACTGTACTGCCTCTTACTATAACATGCATTAAGCAAATGCATGAGAGTTCCCTCTACTCACCTATGCAAGTGCTTTTTTAAAATAGGATCTGTTCTGTAAGAGTGAGACATATAATTCAGACACAATAAACCAGAGTGGAAATTTATAAAGTTACTTTAAAAAGAGTCTCCCAGGACAGCAGGACCTGCCAATGACAGTACTGAGGTAATTTATGTATTAGAAGATGGAATAGAACATTCTGAAAGGGGTTTCATCATCCATGCAAGTGAGGATTGAGGGAAGTCACAGCATGGCCTGGGCAGAGACCATCTTGGCATCATTGAAGCCAGAGCCTCGGCCAGTAGACTTTGAGAATTGCAACTCCACGGGCACTACTATTCCCCTGAGTCATTCTGCCAGGGGGATGAGGCTATTTGATGAAGATGACTTGAATTTCTGGTCTATCTGACGGCTATCTCCTTGTAAGTAAATGCACTGGCACCGTGATGTATACCTCTCTCTGTGCTTGCTTGATATGAACCTTCTGTGAGAGAATTATGTACCTGTTTGAATCACATCAGATTTTTGAAAAGTGTTGGCCAAGTTCTGGCCTAGGGCATGTCACAAAAATAATAAAATAAACGTAGACTGTTGTGGCTCTTTGGTGATAGCCAGTGGACTTCTTCAGACAGCACCGTTCATGCTATGATGCACATTGTTCTCTGTCTTGGCTTCTATAGGCATCAGTGACTTGAGTCTTGGCTGCTGTGAATGCTTTCCCTGGAAACTCTGGGCAGTTCTGATGGTTATGAAAGTTCTGTGTTGTCTGTCTCAAAAACCTGCTTGCCTGTTCCTCCACTTTTTTGTTCCTGTCTTACAATTAGCCTGCTTCTTCGTCCTTGGGACAGCCCTTCGAGATTTTTTTATGACAACCCTCATTGTTCTCTAGCTGTTTTTTTTTCTCTACACTCCAGAAAAGGGGCTTTCATTCCTTTCTCATATGGCATCCAGAACCATCACGGTCCCAGTTATTGACTCCTGTTTTCCTTAAAGTTGGAGTAGTTTCATGAGGTTTTCAAAGGGTAGAAGAGAGTGAACAGGAATCCCACAGGGTGTCTGAGGCATAGCTTGAAGTTGCTGGACACAAGCAAGACATTTCGTGAGTGATTTATGTTTTCTCTTAGTGATGGTAATGCAGATTCTGCCTTTTATTCCAAATTTAATCTATTGTGAAATAAAAATAGAATGTCATTTTTCATTCTCTCATCTTCTTGTGCTGGATAGCTGGGTCCCAGTCTGTAGGTCTTGAGTCTACCAGTATTTATAATTGCATCAAGAAGTTGGCTCAGATTACTACAGTTGTCAAAAAGGGGGGTATGTTGATGGCAGGCAAAAAGAGGAGTTGGACAGAATTCTAGATGCCTGTCAACATGTTAAACACACCAGGAATTCTACTTAAGGTATCTGGGAGATGAGAATGATGTTCTGGTGTGCAAATGTGTGTAGGATAGTCACTACAGATTTGCTAGAAGGAGGAGCAGTCAAGTTAGAGCCAAGTAACCTGTGTATGTGTTGGGGACACACAGAGGTAAGCTGTTTCCAGGATGAAGAAAAGTGGAGTGGGTCTCTGCACCAGCATGGAATGGGGTCTTATGAATGATCACCTTGAATGTGGTCAAGGCATATTCCAAAGTGAAAAAAAATCAGGCTGAAGAACATTCTGCATCATGTGATTCCACTTTTGGTTTAAAGAAAATTATACATTGTAAAGTCATACAGAAATACCTGGAATAAAATAAACACTTAACTGTTGAGAGTGGTGATCTTGCAGGGCAGAGAGAGGGTGGGAGCTAGATTTTTAAAAAAATTTTATGGGCTATACATTTTCTCTTTTTTGTTGCTTATAGATATTTTCTTTTTACTTTATATATTTCTAAGTTGTTTGAATAAAGTTATATTGCTTTGGGGAACAAAAACAACACTTTCTAAAAAGCAATACAAAGCACTATGCTTATCTTTAATTTTTCTTTAATAATAGATTTTAAAATTATGAAACTAATGCATAGTGGTAAAAATTCAAAAAGTGTAAAACAAATTGTACAATGACTAGTAGGCCTGCTCACTATCCTACTTCCCAGAATTTCTGGGACCTTACAGTGCTCTGCACTATGCTATGCATACACACATAAATGAATGTTAAAATGGGACTCTTTTAATGTCAGTTTCTGGCCAAGGCCCCAGATCCCTAGAAATGCTACAGCCTGTACTAAATACCTCTCTCTTGAATCCTAAAGGAGGGGCTGGACCACCCAGGCAGGCCCTGTTGAGACTGGATAGCCATTCTGCCAGCATAGGCCATCCCCTGACTCCAGCCTTGAGGAGGTGGCACAGGTGGGACAGGCTGGGAAGGGAGACCTTGGGAGAGTGTTGTCCGTGTGTCTCTCCTGTCCTTCTCCACCTTCATCTCCCGTGAGTGGGTCAGTCTGATTCTGAGAGAGGCTTATAGGGAACTCTCCTAGAGTGTAGCCTCAGTTCCTGGGACGTGAGTTTGGAAGCATGAGACTGTAAGGAGAGGCTAGGGTAACCTGAGCGGGTTGAGAAAGAGCAGGAGAACCCTGCTTGCTTCAACAAGAGTATTTCAGATAAAATTTGTTCCATGTTCTGGTCAACACACTGGAGAGCGCTTTAAAATTATGGAGACTTTTTGTGAGTTCAAGGGCCAGGTAAATGGGTTCACAGCGTGAGAACAAATAAGATTGCATTGTAATTGCTCTTTATCGAGTCCAGTAATTCAAAATTCTTTGTGAACACATGTGATATTTATTTATTTAAATCCCCACTCAAGGATATGTTTATTGATTTGAGAGACAGAGAGAAATTGATGTGAGGGAGAAATATTGATAGGTTGCCTCCTGTACATGCCCTGACTGGGGACTGAACCACAACCTAGGTATGTGTCCTAACCGGGAATTGAACCTGCAGCTTTTTGATGTAGGGGATGATGCTCCACCCAACTGAGCCACCTGGCCAGGGTGTTCATGTGTGATTTTATAGCATCACTTTCTTGAAATGGAATTTCTGTGTCAAGCAAAAGTATGTTTTAAATATAGACAGACATAGTCAAAGTGTTCTTCAAATAACCTGTTCTCATTTTCAAATGAAAGTGTTTTTCTCCTGGCGCACCCTTTCCACATTATGATTGTCAAACATTTTAGTCTTTGCTACTGTACTAAGTTAAAAAAATGGTATTCCATATATATATATTTATTATGAGAGAAATTAATATATTTCTATTTCTATTTCTGTGAACACCATTACAAGTGTCCCTTAGCCATTCTTTTTCTTTCTCTTATTAATTTGTTAGAACTGTTTATATATTAAGACATTAGTCCTTGGCCAGTCACATAAGTTACAGACATGTGTCCGAGTGTGTTATTTGTCTCTTAATGGATTTTCAAATGTGTGGATGCTATTGCACAAGCAGAATACCAATTTACTCTGGAGTGCTCCTGAATTAACAGCAGGGTTTTTGGTTTTTTTTCCTTCACTTTTATGTTTTCTCAATCAGTAGACACCACAAGTCTAAGGAAAACCATAGCAGATGGAGGATGACAGCTGAGGTCAAGAGGCTGGGAACCAGAACTCTAGACTGCACTGGTCCCTCCTGAACCCTGTCACCCAGAGCTGTGCCCAAGCCCTCCTGGGTTGAAGTTCAGCACTTCAGTGTCTTGCGAAGCCGGAAATCATTGGACTGCTAATTCCTTCTAAAACACAAGCAGCAGCATTTTAAGGCGGGGCACCCCCAAAAAGGAACTGGAGTGTCTCTCTTCCTCTCTCCCTTCTCCCTCTGTATCCCCCTCCCTTTTGCTGCTTTTCCTTCTTCTCTAGCTTCCTGAAGGGGAGAGGGAGAAAAACACAGAGGAAAATAGTGGGAGGAGGAGGGAGTAACAAAAAGGGAAGCCTCTCAGTTGTTTAAGATGAAGCCTGAATTCTTGTGCATGGCATTCAAGGCCTTTCACATCTGACCCCGCCTGTCCTCCTTGTTGTCCCTGACACCTGCCCCTCACCCACACCAGTCTATTAGCTATGCCCTGCGTAGTGCAGCTCCCTGGCCTTGCCACCAGATGGGTTCTCTACCCAAACCTTGCTTCCCCTTCCTTGCCTGGCGTGCTTGTATTTTTCAAATGTCACTTCCTCTGGGAGCCTTTGCCTGGCCTAGGCTACGTTAGTCTTCCCTCCGCTGGCCCTCATCTTTCTTACAAGATTTACAATGTTATGCCACAGGTCTCTGGTCTCTCCTACCATCCTGGAAGGTAAGAAATTCCCCAATTCATCTCTGAGACCGATCCAGTTCTTGGTACATGGAAGTGGCTTAGTCAATGTTCACTGAAGAGAACATTGTTTTAGGAGCAAAAGCATGCATTAGGGAAGGCATCACAAGTATAACTTCGACAGTAGAGAGTAGATAGAACCCTCCCAGACAGCTTCACCGCCTGCTAGGTTTCCCATCCTCAAGTCATAAGCTAGACACTGGCAACCTTGACTGAGGGCTGTGAATTCACACACAGGCAATGCCCCTAATGGGCAGAGAGGTCAACTACTGATCTCTATTCCCTTTATCATGTCTGGGAAAGAAAGGCAAATTCAGAGCCACTGGCTCCTGAGAAAATCTGCTCCAAACAGTGGTCTTCAAACTTTGGTCAATGTCAGAATTACCTGGGACATGCTGGTAAAATACCAGGTCCTGCCTACTTCATAAAGCCCGGGCCTCTGCATTCTTCAGTGGCTCTCTGGGTGACTCTGCTAGCGACCTAGAGGAAGTGGCCTCAGGCCCCCTCTGTTGTCCCTATGGCATTGTCCCTTCACTGGTAACAACTATTGGTTCAGTCTTTTCAAATGATGTTTTCTGCTTATGTTTCTTTCCATAGGTTCAATCCTAAGTGACTATGGTTTTTTCTCCTTACACCTCCCCTACCAGGTCTCAAGCAAAGTTCAAGTCACAAAAATCCTTCACTATCCACAGCAGCACTTATCTGGTACCCACCACAGATGTGTGGGATGAACATATATAGAACCAAATGAGATAGTTTAATTAGAAAGCACTTTAAGTGTCTCCTGAGAGCAGCAGGTTGGGCATTCAGAGAAACAGAGGTCATGGCCCTTTGTTTGGGGAGCTTGCTGTCTTGTGGAGTGCGGGAAGAGTGGTGTGCTGGGTGTCTGGTGTCGCAGGCCTGCTGCTGACTGCATGTCACTCTGAGCTTCTGTTTCTTCTGCTCTTAAATGTGAACAATGGCGAGGATGCTCATATCCATCTTCGTGGCTTAGGGTGAGGACAACGTAGAATAATGAGAGTGGGCATATTTTTCTAAACTGACCCATGAACATAAGCCACGGTCACAAAGGAAAAAACAATCTGGTGAATAGTTGTAAATGAAAACAAGTTGTCTCCAGCTCTCCCTCATCTCTGCTTTTTCAATTCTTCCTCCATAGCTCTCAATTTTCAATCAGAGGTGGCACATTCTAAGATGTGGAGTTATTCTTTCAGCTCTTCGTTTCCACGCTTTTGCAGGGATGTACAAAGCCATTGGAAGCTTCCTTAGGAATCTTCTAGGAGAAGAGGTACTACAGAACTGTCCTCTCCTTGCCTCATGGTCAGCTCCACTTGCCTCCTGCCTATTCAGTGCCATGGCAGGTGTGGGTGGGTTCTTCTTGGCCTCCGAGTGGCATTGGGAAGACCACACTCAGATTTTCTGATGTGTTTGCTGCTAGCAAAACACCACTTCCCTTTTAACAGAGGAAATTATGCTCTACCAGGAAAAATATTGCTAACACTTTGGATGATTTGCACGTGCACAAAAAAAAAAATAGAGAAACAGATCACATTTTTTCTAAAAAAATGTGGGGAAATAAATTCCAGGTACAGTTCTTGGTTTATAAAATAATACTACTAACCCCCAACATTTCTTAGTGCTTTTTAGGTTACCAAGAAGCTAAGTTTCACATCCACATTCTCATCAGTTTCTCCCAATCACCTTTCCAAGTAGCTTGTGCTGTTATCTCTAACAGGCAGATAAAGAAAATGATCCCCAGCAGGGAGACCAGGCTCTCGTAAGATCTCACGGCTAAGATATAGGATCAGCCTTCCAAATGGGCAAAAGAAACTTTCAGGATGGTTGAGGAACCTAGCATGCTCACACACCAACAGCAAGGATGTACATGAGCAGTTGTCCCTCCCTGAGGATTGCTGAGAACACCTGTCACATCTGTCAGCCAGGCTCCCATTACATCTTTTAAGGAAGAGCCTATTATGAGGTTGTTAGTCATGCACGTGTTGCTCTTGGTCATCAGCTCACTGTGAATCTCAGCCAAGAACCCAGTTTTCCTCACCAGGCTTCTAATTCCCATCAAATGTGGAGGGAATGTTTCCCTCGTTGGGTTCCCTATTCACAATAACACCTCCTTGACTTTTGAGTTGTCACCATTTCCTTCTAGAAGGCTGATGCCTGGGCGATTCAGATCACCTGATGCGCTGGTTCACTTCTTTTAGTTTACCTTCTCATCGGTTCCTTTCTCTCTAGGTCTGGGCTCCTTTTCTTGCAAATTCAGAGCTCCTGGCAAGTCATCTCCCAAAGAGCTACTGAGCCATCCCTCTTCTCCACCTCCACATTCACTGGCTTAGTCCAGATCCTCTCCATTGGCCCCCTACACAGGGACCAGGCAGCAGCCTCAGAAGAATTCCACGGTTTCCAATCTCTCTTCTATAATTAACTCATATTTATCTTTCTAGAGTGCGCATCTGATGTCACTCCCCTGTGGTGGCTCTCCTTTGTCCCCATGATAAAATCTCTACCCCTCAGAGGGACCACTGAGACCTTCATCATTTGGCCCCACCCCCACCATCCTGTCCAGCATCGTAATGACTCACTCTTCTTTAGCTCCAGCCATATCCAATATCCACGCAGCCATCATTCCCCAAATCTGTCACATTCATTCATTGCACCTTACCTTTGCTCAAACTTTTTCTCTTGGGGTGCCTTTTCCTCTCCTGTTTAGTAGACACACTTCTAATAATTTCTTAAGGTTCGATCCTTATGCCATCTTCTCTATTTAGCTTCTCCTGATTTCCCTAGTAAGTATGAATTCTCTCATCTTTGTGCCTGTATGATATTTTATATCCATTTTTTATTTATTCATTTTTTTAAAAAGATGTTGTTTATTTATTTTTAGAGGGGAAGGGAAGGGAAGGAGAGAGGGAGAGAAATGTCAATGTATGGTTGCCTCCCATGCGTCCCCCACTGGGAACTGGCCTGCAACCCAGGCATGTGCCCTGACTGGGAATCGAACCGCAATTGTCTGGTTCACAGGCCTGTGCTCAATCCACTGAGCCACACCAGCCAGGGCTATTTATTCATTTTTATATTTATTGTTTTATTAATCAGTTATGGAGCAGAAAATATGTGTCAAGCAATGGTGATTCCAGACAAAATGTATAGGTATTATGAACAGGGAAGTAAGTGATGTATACAAACATATCTGATACATTACCTTTACTCTTAAGGAGCCAAGAGTTGGGACATGAGACACTTAAGTCAGTAATTTCAGTACAGTATGCTACTTGCTTTGAAGACTGTATGAACAAAGGGCTATGTGATTATGGAGAAGCAACAGAATAATCCTTGAAAAAACCAAAGTGGGTTTCACAGAAGGTAGATTATTGAATTGGGCCTTTGTTCATTTGGATTTGTCGATTTGTTAGCTGTTAGGGACATTCACCAATGAGTTAGGTCTGGGAAATACGTGATGAGCAACAGAGAACTTGGCAGCTGCAGAAGGACACAGAGAAAGCAATTGCAGCCAAGGAGAGATTAGAATAGGCAGATTTGCAGATTTGTGAGTGGTCGTGGAAGGGGAGACATTTGTGTGGCTGGAGCTCAAGAGCACTGGAAAGTGAGGAGAAATCAGGCTAGAAAAGTAAGCACCAGACTGTGAACGTTTGAGTACAATTATATCAGAATCGCACTGCATTCCTGTAAGACTTGTTTTGTCCCGTTAAAGTGGGTCTCGCCAAAAGTAAGCATCTTGTGAGCAGAAGCCAAAGCTTCTAAATCTTCAGGACCCAGCACTGTGTGGTATATAACAGCTGTAGAGCTAATCTTTGTTAAATTAGTAAGTATAGCTCCATAACTCTATTTAGTAGGAGCTTGGTGTCATACATTTTGAGATTTGTTTATATTTTGGTTACTATTCCTCATGGGCTGTTATGCTGAATGGCACCTGTCCAGGCCTAACATGTAGGGCACAGTTTCAGGGATTAAGTGGAGCCAGAATTCATGTCACCTAAGGCAGCTTGGAACACCCAAGAGAGCCTGCATTGTGTTAGGATGTCAATGAAGGATTTTAAACAGAGAGTCTCAGTCTTACTAGAAAGGCCACTTGGGCAATAATGTAGAACAAGGGTTGGCAAACTATGGCTCATGAGACAAATTCACACAGCTCCTGGTTTTCTAAATGCAATGTTCTTGGAACACAGCCACACACATTCACCTGTATGTTGTCTGTCATTGCTTACACACCGTAATGGCAGAGTTGCCTACCTGTGATAGAGATCTAATGGCCTCAAAGTCTAAAATATTTACAATCTGGTCCTTTACAAAAAAGTTTGTCAACCTCTGATGTTGAGGATGAATTAAAGGAGGGTAAAGGCTGGTGAGAAGGAACTTTGTTAGGAAGCCAGACCAAGACTGTGAAAGTCACAGCTGAGCCTAAACTAGGCAGGGTCAGTGGAGCTGGAGAGAAGGGGCCGAAGGAAGTGGAACCCACCAGACTCTGAGTCTGATTAGTTATGGAGGTGGAATGGCAAAAGGATTCTAGAACAACTTCCAGTTTCTAGCTTGGGCAGCTAGGAGGGTTGTTGATTTATGAAAAAACACATAGAACAGGATGTAGTGCAGGGTGAACATTTTATAATGACAGTTCTCCAGTGACACTCAGAACACGCCAGCTGCTGCTCTAACTACTTTATTTATATTGACATTTAATACTTACAACAAAATTCCAAGGAAGTAATTGGTTTTATTTCCAATTTACAGACAAGGAACTGAAGCATAAAGAGGTTAAGTAAGCTGCTGAAGGCCACACAGCTCAGATGAGTGTTTGGTAGTGTTGACAGTCTTGCTGTCCCATTCCTGGTCCCATGGGAGGTAGTGCTCCTTTCTCCTGCTCGCCATCCCTCCGTCCCAGTACTCATCACATTTCCATAACATAGAGCCACCCAAGAAATATCACTATCCTCATCTTGCAGCTAGAGAAAACCAAGACTTAAAGAAATAAAAGATCTGCACAAAGCCACAACCAGCCAGTGGTGAAAAATTCAAACCTAGGTCAGCATGATTTCAAAGGCCATGCTCTTGACACCATCAACAAAAGCACGGGAACCAGGCCCTGCTGCGTGCTGGCTGTCTGGGTGAGAAACAACTGCTAAAAGTTGTTTCTTAGCTCCTTGCTCCTGTCTATCCTACAGAACTGCGCAAGGATATGCCTAGTCCCTTCTGTACCCCCAGCAATAAGGAATGAGGCTTGACACTTTGTAGAAACTCAACAAATACTTCCTGAATGAATCAATGGTTGAACAAACTCCTACTAAGATCCTAAGCTGAATGCATTTGGCCTTCACAATGGATCTGCACAGTGGGTACACGGAATCTTACACTGGATACTACATTCAGCTCTTGGAACATCCCCTCAGCTGGCCATCTGGCATTAATAAGTTTGTTTTTGCCTTAAAGGGATTACCACTGTTTAACCCAGGGCAATAAAACCACTTAGAAGGGCTGGTATTGGGAGACAATTCTCAGGCCTCCTGGAAGGTTCACCTCACCCATTCTGAGAACCTCCCAGAAGCTTCCAGAAAAACATTTACAAGTACACATGAACCCAGACCTGCTGCTTTCCAGGCACACTTCCTTTGGGCCAAGTCTTCTGTCCTGAGCCCCCCACTCACTGGGTCTTCACTCCCACATGGCTTTTAGCTCTCTTGAAGACCATCCTCCTTCTTCCCTGTGGGTGATAACTTGCTCCCACGGTGGCTCTCAGACAGTCAGAGCCCCTCACGGCCTTTCACCGGAGGAGGAAAACATAGCTCCCAGCTGACCCCGAGACCCACAGAGATTGGCAAGTGCTAATGGGAGCATCACTGCAACAGTGGCTGCTCTCCAGATAAAAGCTTCCTGCCGTGACTGCGCTCTTTCTGATCCTCCGCACGGCCCCCGGGCAGCCCTTCCGGGAGCAGTTGAGTGGTCTGAGGAAGGTGGTGGAGTCTACACAGTTTTGGGGCTGCTGCTCCAAGTCTTCCGTCTGAGCGGGCGGGGAAGCTCTGGCTGTGGGCTTGGGTGACCCATCTCTCTCCATTCATTCCAACAGCTTCAGGGGGCAGCCTCTATGATCCCGCCTTGCTGGGCGATGGGTGAGTCATCTCTGCCACATGCAGTTGTTTGGAAAAAGTGGTTCTGCTCGAGTGCAGACTCCTTAGGCTAATGATCACATAGGGCAGCTTCTAGATTCCAGCAAGGATAGCAGTTGTTTCTCACCCAGACAGCCAGCACACAGCATGGCCTGGTTCCCGTGCTTTTGTCGATGGTGTCAAGAGCATGGCCTTTGAAATCATGCTGACCTAGGTTTGAATTTTTCACCACTGGCTGGTTGTGGCTTTGTGCACATCTTTTATTTCTCTAAGTCTTGGTTTTCTCTAGCTGCAAGATGAGGATAGTGATATTTCTTGGGTGGCTCTATGTTAGTTTAAGGGTAACACATATAAGGATTTTCTAACTCAGAAACTGGCATGTAAGTGGGGGACGATAAATGGCAACCACCATGATTTATGCAAGTGAGGAAACCAGATTTAGTCAGGTCTCCAGAGCAAGGGCAGCAAACTTTTCAGTAAAGGCCAGATAGTCAATATTTTAGGTTCTGTGGGGCCACACAATCTCTGCTGCAACTACTCAGCTGTGACCCATGGACGTAGCCACAGACCACACTTAAATCAACGGGCATGGCTGTGTTTCAATAAGACTTTATTTACAAAAGTAGGCTCCTGACAGAACTTGGCCCCCAGGTTGTAATTTTATCACTCCAAGGAAACGGAATTTTATAGTATCTGTACCTTCTAACCACTAATAATGTTTTATTTGTTCTATTTTTATGGCAGTTAGTTAATTTTTCCTTGCGCTATAGCGAGCCTCAGCTTGGAAGCCTGAAATGTGTTCGCCCCTGGACTCCAGCATGACTGGCCGTATCTTCGGAGTCCATTTTGCCTATGGAACCAAGGTTCCAGCTCAAGGGGTAAAGGAAGTGCAAGTTCACTGACTTGATTCTAGGATGGTGGTGTACTTGCAGTAGCAAGAATTGGTTTTGAGCATAATTTCTTCTGGAAAGCAGGCGCTGCTTCTGACCTCCCTGTAGGCCCTGGTATAGTCAGTCTTTGGTGAATGAATTTAACAAATGGATCCTACCTAGCACAGTTCTCCTAGCACTGCTCATGTGTCCCTGAGGGGACAGGGCTCTGGCTAATGGGACGGAAAGCTCCTATCTGAGATTTGGAGCACCAGTGTTCATGACAAAGTTCGGGAGGCATTTAGGGTTATTTGTGTAACCTGCTCCTAGTGCCTCATGAGATTGAGGTTAGTGTCCACATAATAGTAGAGGGCGGTGTTCCTTGAAGATTGTGGCAGATATTTTCCAAATATGGCCACACCAATGTATATGCCACCCTGCATGTTCTTATTACAATGTTACTACTCTTCCATCAATAAGTGGGCTTTATGGTCCCTACCCTTGGGCCCGGATGCACCTTTGTAACTGCCTTGACCAACACAATGTGGCAGAAGTCATGCTAGGTCATGAAAGGCTGTGTGGTTTCCACCTGCTTTGTTTTCTCATTCTTAGGACACTTGTCCTTATAATCCATCCCCTCTGTTGTGAGGCAGCTCAGGCCACATGGAGAAGCCACATGGAAATGCTCTGGCTGACAGTCTGAGTTAAATCCCAGCTGGCAGTCAATGTCAGTTTGTGAGAAAATGTGCCTTGAGACAACTCCAGCTCCCAGCCTCTGAGTCTTCCAGTTGAGGCCTCAGACTTCATGAGGACAGGACGTATGTCTTGTCCAAATTCCCTATTCACAGAGAGATCATAAATGATGATTGCTTTTTTAAGCTACTAAATTTGGGGTAATTTGTTATCCAGCATTAGAGAGCTAACGCAAAGACGTTGAAATCCTTTACTCATCTGTCTAGCCCTATTCATGTCCCAGAGGACTTGAGAGGACAATAATGCTGGGCAAAGGCAGCAGGAACCCTGAGTTTATCATTTGTTCATTCATTCATTCGTTTGTTTGTTCATTCATTCCCTACTCTGTATCAGGCTCTGTTTTAGAGTCTTCAGAAACAGATACATGCTGCTTCAGCTTCTATACTAAAAGCAGTTGTGATATACAGGGAAAGATAGACACTAACCAAAGAATTAAATTTACAAAATGATAGGGGCTTAAAGAAACCTGTAGGAAGTACAGCAGGAGAACAATGAAGGGAACAATCATTTTCACATGGGGAAATTGGGAAAGGCTCTGCACAGAAGGTGGCCCTCCGTTGGGTTCTGCGGGAAGTGTAGGCATTCACTATGTAGCCAGGTGGGAAGCAAGAATTCTCAGCATAAAAATCTGCAGTGGAAAAGAGTGTGGGGATGTGCAGGGGCAAGGTGACTAAAAGTAGAATTTGAAGGAGGCCTGGCAGGAAAAACAGGGAAGGTAAGAGTTTACTCCAATGAGACTTCCATGGTTGTTCTAAGAACATGAAAGTATATTCTGTAAGCAACAAGGAGCCACCAGAGTACTGTAAGCAAGGGAATGAATGAACTGAGTAGACCTGTATTTTAGATGGGCCATTTTGCAACAGCTTGGGAGATAGGCAAGGGGAGAATTGGAAGTCTTGGAACCCAGTTGGGAGGCTATTCTTTCTTAAGACCCCGGAGAGGGGTGCTGAGCTGAGGCTGTGTCTACAGTGAAGGAAAGGAGACAATGGATGGATGAGATGGTTTAGAGGTGCCCCTTGCATGGGAAGAGCAAGGGAAAGGGGAGCATCCCCAATCCCTGGCCTGGGTGAGGGGGTGGACCCTTGTGCCACTTGCAGAGACTGGAAGCAGGGTGTGGGGAAATGGTGAGCTCACCTTCAGACCTGTTGGGCTGGAGATTTGTGAGTGGAAAGATCCCATAAGCAGTCCGCAGGAGGATCAGAGCCTCCATGGGGAGATCTGGGATGGAGATAGAACACTGGGAGTTGTCGGCTCATACATATAATCGAAGCCGTGGGAGTGGATGAGGTTATTGAGAACAGGATTTCTCAACCTTATACACAGCACATATCCTGTTTTGGAAAACATATCCCACCCCCCCCCCAAAAAAAAAACCCCAGAAAAGCAAATGGACAGAACTCTGTGGGTCATGGGCACAGCCAAGAATCATTCCATCATCCCCTTGTCCTCACAACCAAGGAGATTTTGCAGAGCTTTGCCTGCAAGGATTTGTATTTTTTAAAAATAGATGCCTCTTTCCTTTATTAAATATTAAGTTATACTGTCCAGTATGCTTTTTCAAAATGTTTTACTCATCTCAGAGACTCTGACACAGCTCGCATTTTGCTCTTCCTCCTAGGACTGGGTTACACCAACTTTTAAAGGGAAGGGAGAAAGGGGAGCCTGAAAAAGAAGAGAGGGGGGGTGGGACTGAAGTGGGGGGGCTGCAGGGTGTTTGGGGGTGTGTTTTTGGGGGTGGAAGGGTTAGGATTAGGATGAGAGGGCTTCTCACGGGAGGCCATCTGTACCAGGCATTGCGGTGAGGACTGAGGTGAGCCCCGGGCTGGGCAGGTGAGGAGTGCATTGTGCATACAGAGGGGACTACACGTTGGGGGGGTTGGGGGGAGGGTGGAGATTGTCTCCCCCTCTCCCAGGGGACCTCAACTGTACAATGTGACCTGATGCTGTCACACAACAGTTATTTCACAATTTACGTAGCTGATTTCATGCATGTCTGAAAGCTCTGCCGTGGTTCTGGCAGTTACGATTGTTCTGTTTTGGGGCAGCCAGCGGGGTGGGTGTCTTCAGTTCTGTGCCACCTGTCCAGAGCAGTTTTGGCGAAAGGGGGGAGGGGAAGTGGGATTGCAGGGGGCAGTGGGGTGAGGGGGAGATGCAAGAGCAGGGAGAGGTGTGGACGATTCTCCTGAGGGCACAGCTACTGTTTGCTCTGCTCCGACCAGCAGCAACCATGAATGCTGGCCGCTCTGCAGCTCACAGGAAGGGCATTGGCTGTGGAGCTAGATTTTACCTGCATTTCCCCTCCATGCACATTTCTTCGGGGGAAAAATACATAAAACAAAAACCTCTGTCTATTTGCATGTGTGTGCATTGGTAATTTTTTCAGAGAGGATGTTAAATCTAGGCCAAGAGTCATTAAAACCAAACATACCTTCTGTACCTTCTCAGTATCCGGGAACAATTAAGCTTAAGCAAACAAAATTGCCAATGAGCTGAAGATGGAAAATAAGCCCTCTGCCTTGCCTAAGTGGGGTTTGAAGAGAAACCCCTGGGTGTTTGTGTTCCAGAACCAGCCCTTTTGTGCTCCGGAGACCTTATGGAACAGGTCTCCACATTTTATTTGCTTGCTTTTTTTTCTTTTAACCTCTACACATGACGAGTTGCAACTGTTGCCAAGATTGTCCCAGGTAGTCAGTAAGTACATTCGTCTTCTGAGAGGGATGTATTTTGAAGAAGAGCAGAAAATGCAATGTGGAAAATGTCAGGAGGAATTAGATCAAGGAGTGACCTAATTCCCAGGGGGAGGCAGACGTCAGCTGCATTCCCTGTCTCCTGCTCTCCCTTGGAACTCTTTCAGAACTCATTGGAAAGTCAATATGGATGTGATGGAGAAGTGGGTGGGTCCAATAGCTACAATAAGAGAGAGGGAATAAAGTGCAAACACACCCTTCCTTGATTATTACACTGATTTTAAATTCATAATTCACAGCTGTATGTAAAGCATTGTTTCCACTGCGTCTTCCTCTTTATAAGAAAAAAAGAAGGCGACTTGGAGTTTATTCTTTCTGACTCAGAACATAGCACCCTGTCTAGTAGACTCTCAACAAGTATTTGTCAACCATGAAGTGCGTAAATGAGTAAGGATGAGTAACTAAATGGCAACTGCGTCCACCCGTAAGCAGGAGAAATTGTGTCAGAGACGAAGGAACTTGTTGGGTTATATAAGATTAAATCGTTGTGCAATTAAAAACAAAAGAAAAACCCTTGTGCTCCGATGTCAGTTGGTATGTAGGCAGGTTCACACCCATTATTGTATTTAATTCTTCCAACAATACCGTGAAGTAAATATTATTATCTCCATTTTATAATCAAGGAAACCAAGGCCTAGGGAGGGTAAGCGATTGCCCAATGTAGCCTATTTAGGAAGTGGTGAAAATGACCTTCAGACCCTGGGTCTTCTTGCCCTGAACAAGTTTCTTTCCCATACAGTGTGATAGACACTAGAAGGTTAGAAGTTGGCGTATACTCGACGCAGCCTTCCAGAATACTGCTATTCCAGAAAACTTATCAATATGGTGTCATTATATGTTTCTCTGCAGCAGTGTGAGAAAAGAAAACCTCATACCTGTTTGAATAGTTTAAATGGAGCTCTTTTGAAGCTTCACCTGTCTCAGGTGAGGTCGTGGCTATTAATTTCATAAATTTGGGTGTCCCCCGGAATCTGGGTACTTATCACTTTTAGAAAATAAGTTTTATTCTAAAATATTCGCAGACTTTCAGAAGAATTACAAGTACACTGCCAAGAACACTTTTTCCTCCTCAATTATTTGGAAGTAATATTGCCAATCTGATGCTTCATGACCCCCGGATGCTCAAGTGGGTATTTCCTACAAACCAGGATATTATCCTGTATAATCACAATGCAACTATCCAGATCAGGAAATTGACGTCTATGTATATGTTGCTACTACCTAATCCTCGGACCTCACTCCAGTTCCACCCGTTGTCCCGATAGTGACCTGTTAGTCCTAACAGACTCCACTTGAGGGTCATCTTCCCCAGAGAGACAAGCTGTATGTCTGGCTGGTTACTCTCCAGTCTTCCATTCTCTTCACGACCTTAGCACGCTGAAGGTTACAGGACACTGATGTTGCAGAACGTCCCTCCGTTTGATTGTCTGATGTTTCCTCATGATCTTCTCCTTGTTGTGTCTCCCCGGCAGGGACATCACAGGAGTAACGCTCTTCTTCTCATCGCAGGCCATCATGGCTGTGGGATTCCAGTGCGTCCCATCACTGATGAGGGTCATTATGGTCCCTTCCTGGGGGGGGTGTTTGCCAGCCTCTTCCATATTAAGTGCACTCTTTGTTCCCTTTGCAATTTAATTTTGTGGAAAGGTACTTTCAGACTACGTCAATACCCCTTTCCTGGTCCAATGTTCACTTTGTAAGTTGTGTATCAGTATAGAATCACGGTTTTCCCATTCAGTGAGTTACAGCCTTTCTGTATCATGTATTTTGATGTTCAGAGTGTCCCAGATTTGGCCAGTGGGGGTCCTTTCAGTCTGGCTTCTGCATTCTTTTCACATATCCCCAACATCCTTTGAGTCTTTCCTACTTTCTGGCACAAAACAACATGTCCCAGGCTCATCTTGTACTTTCCTGGAATCAGCCGTTTCACCAAGGAACCCCGGTTTCTTTTAGTGCAGAGTGTTATTGGAAAGCCAAGATTTGAGTGTTAGTTGTACTCATTGCTCTTGGGTGTCCCTGTTCCCAGGTTCTTTGTATATGGACAGAAACAGGAAACACACACACGCTCTTCATATTTACATCTATATTTATCTATCTACATAAGTACTGAAAATAACGAGTTCACACTCATGGTTTCGTGGCTCATTTTCTCCCGTTTTCTGTACTGTGACTTCCTTCTCCCACAGTGAACACCTTGGCTTCCAATAACCCTACGATATTTACTGATCGATTAAGCCCCCTGTGTGTAATCCCATCCCCCTGTGTGGACGTCTTCTGACCCCAGCTCAGGCAGACACCTCGCCAGGCCATCACCCCAGTGGGTGTTCTCTTCACTTTTCTTGGGCTTTAACTCTCTCTTTCAGGCCATTCACCCAAATGGAATCTCTTTTCTCCTTGCCCAGGGTCTGATAGCCTATGCTGGTCTGGGGCTCCATGGGGACTCCCTCTGACCCTGCTCAGAAGCTGACACCCCATCTGGGCTGCCCAGTTGCAGGCTGGGGCTCTGACACCCTACTCTTAACTATGGCCTTCCCACCCGTGCTGAACCTGGTTTCTCCTAACCAATGGGTTTAAAACTGAACAGTTCAGAAAGGAAAAGGAAGAGAACAAGAGAGGAAGAGGAAAGAGAAGGGGGAAAAACAGGTGCTTCTCATTTAAGTTAAAAACAAAGCTATTAAACACAATTATTTTATTTCTTAGGGAATTTTATCCCGACTAGAATGAAGTGTTTGTTATTGTTTTTGAGAACATATTTCACATATTAAGTGGGCAAGAGTTCACATCACCCTTGGCTGTGCTGGGTATCTTCAATCAAAACTAGGCATCCGTTCCCACCCCCTTCTTAAGAGATCTTTATCACGGGGGCTAGAAGGCTACAAACTGTGTTTCCCCGACTCCCTTGCACTTGAGGTTCTAGAAACAGATCAGGTTCCATCAGTGAGATAAAACTCCAGGAGACAAGGGAGTTGGAAATGAGTTGGAAGCCTCAGCCCTGTTGTCATTGCTGCTGGCCAGTGAGATCATAGACACACACGTGTCGGTGGACTGACTCAGAGTGAGTGGAGTCCTTTGGAGGACGGGAGGTGTTGGCAGTTACGTTAGCAGCAGCGGCGGCAGCAGCGCACTTTGGAATCTTACCTTTGGAGGTGTGCCCTTGAGCCAGTAGCCCCCAGAATGGTTCCCCCAGTTTCCAAGGATTATCTAAGCTCCCCTGTTGAAAACACCTAGAGGGACTTCTTTTTCCTTATCAACTCCTAACTGGCACCGTGACTTTGCATAGAAAAGGAATTAGATAGTAGGCAACAGATGTTAACTTCTAGAAGCGTTATCATTGGTTTTTATTTACACTGGAACTTGTTTTGTACTTAGGTGCCAAGCTGGATTCACAGGTATGAATAAAGGTCACAGATGCACACATCCTGGTCTCAAGGAATTAAAAATTAGAAAAAGGAAGGAGAGGGAAAAATCCCAATAAGCAACCAAGTCTAAAACAAGACAGACAGTGATGTGTTCTAAGAAAGATACAAGCATGGCGTCCCTCACAGGTCCCAGCCTGGCCCACCGCTTTGCTGTCGCTTGCTATTGCTAAGTCCGTGGCTGCTCACCCAGCCACATCAAACTCCTTGTACCTTGAATGCCATTTCCCTTTCGGGATGCTCCTTCTCCACCTTTGCTGCCTGGATCACTCATGCACACTCTTCAGAACCAAACTTCAGTGTCACCTACTCTGCAAAAGAACCATACAGTCTGTTTCTCTTTCCTGGACTACTGATTCACAGGGGACACCAAATGACTGTTGAAGGCCTCTCTCCCTCCTTTCCCTAAAAGTCTCTGCTCCCTGGTCGTTCTAAAGAAAGTGTCCTGTAAAAGGAGAAATTGCAAGATTAAAAGCCACTCCAGTTTCTTCCAAGGGGATTGCTTTATTGTTGCAAAGTACTTAAAGAAGGCAGAACTTTCAAAGACCTTTATAAGAAGGTTTTATACACACACACACACACATGCATACACCTGCATATATGTATTTCTAATTCTCAACTGTCTCTGCCTACAGTTGTACTTGGGAATTGTTCCCTAGGGGCTGATCTCTAGACAAACATAGGAAGGACTGTTCAGTTGTATTTATGTCTGTGAAGCTGGATCCTCTGTTGACTTCTAAATTAATTCATGCGCTTCACTTTCCTGCTACTTGTTTGGGGTCTGGGGGTGGGTATCTAGCATCACCATTGTGATTATGGCACATTCATGGAATGCTGTATGTTTGGAAAGTAGCTTACAGTGGTTTGTTAAATAGTGCAAGCTGAGAACATTTATGCAACGGTTGATTCACTTTGTTGTAAAGCACTGGCAACAACATACAGTATTTATGGGATTGCAAAATCTTATTAAATGAATGAAGTTCCATTTCGCTATGTGCATTCCACCAACACTTACTGAGTATTGTGCATGATTCCAATGAGTGAACGAACATTCATTAAGCAACTGCTATGCCAATCATTGGGCAAATATTACATTGAATGAATAAACACTTATTAAGTGCCTTTTTAATTAGTTATATATTTTACTTATATTTTATTTATGATGTTATTACAGCTGTCCTTATGTTTCTTCCCTGTGTCCCCCTCTACCCACCACCCCACACTCTCTCAGACAATCTCCCTACATTGTTCATGTCCGTGGGTCATGTATGTAAGTTCTTTGGCTATTCCATTTCCTATATTGCACTTTGCATCCCCAAAGCTATTCCGCAACTACCTATTTGTACTTCTTAATTCCCTCACCTCTTCACTCATTCCCCCACAACCCCCTCCCATCTGGCATCCAAATGCTGTCCATAACCATGATTCTGTCTCTGTTTTTGTTTGCTTAGTTTATATTTTAGATTCAACTGTTGATAGATATGAACTTTTGCCATTTTATTGTTCATAGTTTTGATCCTCTTTTTGTTTTTTCTTACATAATTTTTAAAATATATTTTATTGATTATGATATTACAGTTGTTCCATTCCCCCTCTTCATTCCCCTCTACCCTGCACATTGTCTCCCACCCACATTTCCCCCCTTTAAGTTCATGTCCATGTATCATAAGTTCTTTAGCTTTTACATTTCCTATACTATTTTTGCCCTCCCCCTGTCTATTTTCTACCTACCATCTATGCTACTTATTTTCTGTACCTTTCTTCACCTCTCCTCCTCCACTCCCCTGTTGCTAACCCTCCATGTGACCTCCATTTCTGTGGTTCTGTTCCTGTTCTAGTTGTTTTCTTAGTTTGTTTTCGTTTTAGGTGTGGTTGTTAATAATTGTGAGTTTGCTGTCATTTTACTATACATGTTTTTAATCTTTTTTCTTAGATAAGTCCCTTTAACATTTCATAAAGTAAGGGCTTGTTGATGATGAACTCCTTTAACTTGACCTTATCTGAGAAGCACTTTATCTGTCCTTCCATTGTAAATGAAAGCTTTGCTGGATAGAGCAGTCTTGGATGTAGGTCTTTGGATTTCATGACTTGGAATACTTCTTTCCAGCCCCTTCTTGCCTGTAAGGTCTCTTTTGAGAAATTTGCTGACAGTCTGATGGGAACTCCTTTGTAGGTGACTGTCTCCTTATCTCTTGCTGCTTCTAGGATTCTCTCCTTCATTTTAATCTTGGCTAATGTAATTATGATGTGCCTTGGTGTGTTCCTCCTTGGGTCCACCTTCTTTGGGACTCTCTAAGCTTCCTGGACTTCCTGGAAGTCTATTTCCTTTGCCAGAATGGGGAAGTTCTCCTTTATTACTTGTTCAAATGAGTTTTCAATTTCTTGCTCTTCCTCTTCCCCTTCTGGTACCCCTATAATTTAGATGTTGGAACGTTTAAAGATGTCCTGGAGGCTCCTAAGCCCCTCCTTATTTTTTGAATTCTTGTTTCTTCCTTCTTTTCTGTTTGGTTGTTTCTTTCTTCCTTCTGGTCCACTCCATTGGTTTGAGTCCCAGTTTCCTTCCCATCACTATTGGTTCCCTGTGCATTTCCCTTCATTTCACTTAGCATAGCCTTCATTTCTTTCATCTAATTTGTGACCAAATTCAACCAATTCCGTGAGCATCTTGATCACCAGTGCTTTGAACTGTGCATCTGATAGGCTGGCTATCTCTTGGTTGCTTAGTTGTATTATTTATGGAGCTGCGATCTATTCTGTTTTTGGTAAATTTTTTGTCTTGTCACACCTGTTACATAGTAAGGGGCAGAGCCTTTGGTGTTCACCAGGATGGGGCAACCCAAGTTGCAGGGTTTGATGCTGTGTGTGGGGGCAGGGTCCGAGAGGGAACAATGGCACTTGCTCCACTCCCTGTCGGACCTCAGTTCCTTCTACCACTTCCCCCAAGCAAACTGGACCTTTCTGGTGCTGATTCCAATGTGGGTGGGCATGTGTGCATTCTAGGACCCCGTGGGTCTCTCCAACAAACTCTCCTGTGAGGGTGGGAGTCTTTCCCTGCTCCTCAACCCCAACAAGTGTTTTCAGTTGGTGTTTTGAGGCTTTGTTTCCCAGCGCTGGGATCCTGGGTTGCACGGTTGGTCTCGCTCCCCAGGTATCTGTGCTCAAATGTGGGACTGCTGCCCTCTGCCCGGTCAGCCAGCTGCCTTGCACGTGGTGCTCCACTTCACAGTCACTGCCTCACTGGGTCTGCCGATTGCCACCTCATGCCTGGGGTCTGCCAGCAACCACCTGTGCTCCCAGGGTCAGCCCGCTGCCATGTTGTGCACCTGGGGTGACTTGTGCGCCTGGTGTCACCGCTTCTGGTCCTGCAACCCCTCTCTGCTCAGCTGCCCCACTCTGCCCTACCTACCAGTCTGGGTGAATTTGTCTATTTCAGCTCCTTGGCTGTCTGACTTCCATACAGTTCAATTTTCTGTTATTTTGTTTCTAAATTTTTATTGTCTTTATTTTGGTTGTGCGAAGAGGCACAGTATGTCTACCTATGCCTCCATCTTACCTGGAAGTCCTCTTTTTCTTAAATGAGTTCTTTTAACATTCCACATAATACTGGTTTGGTGATGATGAACTCCTTCAGTTTTTTCTTGTGTGGGAAGCTTTTTATTTGCCCTTCCATTCTAAATGATAGCTTTGCTGGTTAGAACAATCTTGACTGTAGATCCCTAGTTTTCATTACTTTAAATATTTCTTGCCAATCCCTTTTAGCCTGCAAAGTTTCCTTTGAGAAATCAGCTGACAGTCTTATGGGAACTGCCCTGTAGGTAACTAAGTGCTTTTCTCTTGCTGCTTTTAACATTCTCTCTTTAACTTTTGGCATTTTAAGTATGACGTGTCTTGGAGTGGGCCTCTTTACATCCATCTTGTTTGGGACTCTCTGTGCTTCTCAGACTCACATGTCTATTTCCCTCACCAAATTAGGGAGATTTTCTTTCATTATTTTTTCAAATAGATTTCTAATTTCTTGCTCTTTGTCTTCTCTTTTTGGCATGCCTATGATGTGAATGTTGGATCTTTTGAAGTTGTCCCAGAGGCTGCTTATACTATCCTCATTTTTTTTAATTCTTTTTTTTCTTGTCATTCTGTGTGGGTTTTTTTTTTTTTTTGCTTCGTTATGTCCCAAATCATTGATTTAATTCTCAGCTTCATCCACTGTACTGTTGTTTCCCTGTAAATTGTTCTTTATTTCAATTAGTGTATCCTTCATTTTTCACTGGATATTGTTTATGCTGCCGAGGTCCTCATTAAGTTTCTTGAGCTTCCTTATAACCAGATTGCTTATCTCCATTTTGTTTAGCTCTTTTTTCTGGAGTTTTGATCTGTTCTTTCATTTGGGCCATGTTTCTTTGTCTCCTTGTTTTGACAGCTTCCCTGTGTTTGTTTCTATGTATTAGATAGAGTAACTTTGACTCTGTGTCTTGGTAGTGTGGCCTAATGTGGTAGGTGTTTTATAGGGTTCAGTGGCACAGCTTCCCCTTTCACCCAAGCTGGGTACTCAAGGAGTGCCCTTCATGTGGACTGAGCACATTATCCTCTTGTAGTTGAGTCTTGGTTGCTGTTGGCAGATCAATGGGAGGAATTTACCCAGGCCAGTCAGCTATGAAGACTGGCTGTGACCATTGACCACCAACCTCCACCCTCTGTGGAGGATCAGCTGTGCAGGGGCAGAGTAGGGGGTGCTCCAAAAGGGTCTGTAGCTATCTACTGGGTGCATTGGCCCTGGGGTTTCTTCGGAGGTGCAGGCTAAGGTCAGCCCCCACCTGTGATTTGCCTGGGGCACCCTCCTGAGCTGTAAAGCAATCTGAGATGGCCTCTACTTGTCCTGGAATTGGAGATTCCCAGGTGAAGCTGAGCTGTGAATCTAGACTGGCTGCTGCTGGTGCCAGGCCTGGGACACACTGAAGCCACCTGTTGTTTGTTTGAAAGCATTTAGGAAGTTGTAAAGCATGAGCCAAGCCCAGCCATTCATTTGGAAAAGCAGCTTGTGTGGGCCAATAAGTTGGGTGGGGCAGAGTCTCTGGGATCTCCAAGGAGGTCAAACAATGTTAGCCGCATTGGTGGCGTCTTAGATATTAGCCACATTGATGGCGTCTCAGATGGCATCACCAGATTGCCTGCTCTGTTAGGGGAGGGTTTAGAAAAAGGACAATGGCCTCTGCTCACCTTGATGCCAGACCCTTTTTTCTCCCAATATGTCACTGGTACCTTTCAAGCTGCTACCCCGGTGCTGGAGGTCAAAGGGAGTGAGTCTGAATAGGTGAGTATGTGGGTGGGTCCTTTAAGAGAAACTGCTTAGAGCTCCAGAATTTTCTTCCACTGATTCAGTTCCTGCTGGTTTTTGCAGCCAGAAGTTGTGGGGACTTACCTTCCTGACACTGGAACCCTGGGCTTCGGAGCCTGGTGTGTGGCTGGGACTCCTCGCTCCTGAGATATCCCTCCCAAGTTTTTATGCATCACACATGAGTGTGGAGCAGCCTGTTCCACATTTGCACCCATCCTGCCAGTCTGGATGGATGTGGTTTCTTTAACTTCACAGTTGTCAGTCTTCCATTCAACTCAGTTCCTGATGGTTCCAAGTGCTGGTTGTTCTGTATTTCTGTTGTAATTTTTGTGTGGTTGAGTGAAGAGGTGAGCCTTGTCTGCCTATGCCGCCATCTTGACTGAGAGTCCCTCTATTTTAAGTGCCTTTTAGGGACCCACTATAATGCTAAGATTGAACTAAGTGGCCAGAATCTTGTTATTCATGTTTAATAAGAACATTCTCTCAAATGGGTATTTATTAAGCACTTTTATGTGATAAGCATCAGGTTAAGCACTTTTACTTCTCCTTCACTATTATAATGGAGAGGGGCAAGTATTATTTTTCCCATTCTATGCAGAAGGGAACAGAGGCAAAGGGCTAAGATTCATGCCAAGAGTTCACCCAGGACCTGAGATTTGAACACATGTCTCCTAATGCTGTGTCCAGTGCTCTTTCCATTATAACAGCATGGATTTCCATGTTTATAATCAACCTAGTTCTATAATATGAAGACAAACGATAACTGATGGCCTATTAAATATTACTAAGTGGGATTCTATTTCTGCAATATTCTCAGGGCAAGAAGGGAACTTTACCTTGTTTAAGAACAGTCAAACATTAAATTAGAGCAGTTAAAATCCCTATGTTCTTGAGCCCTAGCCTCTTATTTGAGAAGGCTGTAGGCAATGAGTCCCATCAGTTTTCAGAGCTATGGAGATGATTTTTACTGGAGTCAGTAAAACTCATTTAAGACTGTTAATACCAATAAAATGCTGCAAGAATGGCTCTGCCTGAAGAAGACCAGAGAACATTGCTCCTGGATTACATTGCTTTGTTTTCAGACCACATCCTACCATTCCTTCAGTTCATTAGTCTGTAAAGCTCACTGAGTGCCCAGTGCATGACAGGCACCGCGATGGCAGAATGTGTCGCTGTGACAGATACAATGCTTGCTGAGACCCAGTCAATTGTTAGCTGTGTGCCATTAGGCTAGTTATCTAATGTCTCTGAGCGGCAGGTCCTCATCCAGAAAGAGGATAAGTGTTTATGAGGACGGTCTACTTCTCCTTCTCCTGAGCTCTTACCATTCAATTTTTCAAGTGACAAAATAGGTTTATTATTACATGCTGCTATCATCTATCATCATGATCTATCATCTTGCTATTGGTTTATTATCTGTCTCCCTCATCTGTATGAACATTTTACAAATGCTTTTCCTGACCTATTGTTTCTTTTAATCTCACAAGCCTGCAAAAATAGGTATTCTTAACCCCATTTTACAGATTGTAAAATCAAGTCTCAGGGAGATTAAGCCATCTGTTTAAGGTCACAGCTGATAAATGGCAGAACTAAGATTCAACCTTAGAACCTACTGTTCTTCTTCATCCTCTGTTGGGTCTATGAAGATGCTGGTGAAGAAAATACTCCTGAGGAAATGTGATTCTAGCAATGAAACAGTAGAGTGGGTCCGGGCAGTGTTGGCCTATCCAGTTAGTTTACTCTCAGATGTAGCCATTGATTTGAAAGAAAGAAAAAATCAATCTTCTCCAGTAATTACTAAAGAAAGCCTGTACAGGCTGGCAACATGGCACTATTTCCCCTGGTCTAGGCAAAGGAACCATGCAGAGCTTAAGGGACATGGGGTGCTCAGGCCTGGCTTCCAGCAGGCACCATCAGTGCCTGCGGCCTCAGTCTAGTCTCCTTTCAGAGTCCTGACTTCTTCCATCTACAAAGTCAGACAGAGGCTACTTTGTTAAATGATGGCCATGGAAGTTAAATGGGAAACAGAGGTGAATGCATTTGGTTGAGCTGTGTTTGAGTGAAGCTGAATGAAACATGTTGATTGAGTATGTCTATCTATTATGCAATCTGAGCACTGGAGCACAGTGATGAGTGATGGGCAGCACGGGCCATTGAGATGGTCTTCCTGAGAAGGAGGTATGAAAATGGCAGCCTGGATAAAGACAGAGGAGGGAGCGACTGCCCAGAGGTTGGCTGGAGAGCTATGGGGAGGCTTCCATGGGGTATATTGTGAGGAGAGAGGAAAGAAGGCAGAGGGGAAGGGGGAGGGGAAGAGGGAGGGAAGCAATTCTGTGTGGACAGAGATGTTATTGCGTTGTTCTCACCCCAATGCTGCAGCTATCCAGATACCCTTGCCTCTGACCTTGCGCTTGGCAGGAAGCACTGTGGTTAGTAGTGCTGTGGAAAATATCTCTGTGGCTAATGAATCATCTAATTAAGAAAATACTTGAAACAATATACAAAAGCCTTAGCAGGTTTGTTCCCATAAAGAGAGGGCACCGTAGTTCACTTCATCACAACTTTAAACCCAGTGACCCAGGTCTCCTCCTCATGACTGGAATCAGGGTCTGTGTTTCTCAGCATGTTTCTGGAGCTCAGTGGTCCTTACAGAGGTACTGTTTGTTCTTGCTAGGATGACAAATTATACCAGATGTAAATCCCCCTCCCTACCCCCAAATCGCAAGGGAGTGCTATAATGGAACCTTGTAGAGTCCTAGGGCTATCACGTAGCTGTGGGGCTTTGGGGCATGTTCTCTTAATAACTCCTATAGGAAATTATTAAGTTACATGCAGGCATAGGAATATATGGAGTCTCAGTTTTCTCATCTGTAAAATGGGTGATAGTACTCACCTTGTAGGAGTTCTATAAGAGTCAATGAGGTAATGTGCAGATGTTTGGCACAGAGTAGATGCTACGTAAATGTTACTTTCCTCCTTCTACATTGGGGGTTAGCAAACTATGCCCCACAGGCCAAACCCGACTTTCTGCCAGTTTTTATCAATAAAGTTTTGTTGGAACACAGCCACACCATGGCAGAATGTGTCGCTGTGACAAAAGTCAGATGTGCTATGGGTCTACAAAGCAGAAGATACTTACTATCTAGCCCTTGATGGAAAATGTTTTCTGATCCCAGATCTACATAATGTCCTTTGGAGAAAATGATCTTATCTCCCTGTCCCTGTCCTTCCAAGAGTGCTATTTATCAGACCAAATGCTGTTGGTGGCATAAACAATGACTCCCATACTGTGGAGTTCGGGTCCTTCAGCTCTCTGCCAAGTGCAATCTTGTTTATTACAAGTCCTTTGAGTATGACTCTTAGCACACACCCCAAACCAACCCACCCCTGGATTTGGGCCATCCAATTTAGAGAAGAGAAAGAGTCTCACCTCCCTCACTCTGGACAACGGCTTTCAGACAAGGGTAGCCCTAGCTTACACCTATGACAGATGTAGCATCCCTAAGCCTTTAGCACCACATATCCTCCTCATAAGCTCTTCTGCCCCATCCTCTGCGTCTGAACCTATACATGAAAATTTCAGTATCGGACTTTGTACCCGTTCTTATTCAATTCCTTCTTGAGGGAAATTTTTTTCCTGGCTCTCCAGCATCACTTTGGATTTTTATTCTGCAATCCAGAGGACTTACCAAGCCTCCTGATTTCATGTCTTTTGAGAATTGGCTCAGCTGGTTTTCTAGGTCTTTATCCAAGTCTCTGCAAGAAACTGTTGGAGCAGCCAGAGTAGGGCTGAGTCCTCGAGGATGCAATTTGCACACACTCTGCAGCTTGGCTTTGACCCTTTGGAGAATGGCTGAACTGATATGGAAGTCAACCGACTGCATCACTGTCCAGCTCACATCTCTTTATCTTAGCTACAAAATATCGTGAATCTTTGGGTCAAGGGCCTTTCAGACATAGCATGGCTACAAGTAGTGTTTCCCAATCTATTAGTCTCTTATCCTATCACAAAAAATGAATAAAATTAGTTGGTAGAACTTATTCTTGGGAATCCTTTAGTGGTTCTAGGAGCTCATTGCCTCTTTGGGAATGATTATAAAAGTTTTGAGTGAGTTAGCATTTGTTTCCTGGTTTGTCAGGTATTACTAGAATTTATTGAAAGGCTTCTTAATCTCAGGTTCATAAATTTACATGGGAATAAATTACATCTTTGTTTTCACTAATCTCTAACTAAAATGTAGCACGTTTTCAATGATGAATGTGAGCAGCAAGTCACACTCATAATAGCATGACCTGTGACTTTGTCAGCAATGTAAATTATAAATTCTTCCTATCACATGGGAGCTGTAGACATCTTAAAATATCTCTTAAGTGCAAAAGTACTTTGAAATTATGTTAGTTTGAGGCCTGCCACTAAATCTTATTTAAAGTGTCAATAAAGAAGTACATATAATACTATACTGAAGATTCAAAAAAACATTTCGATAGCTTTACTTTAATGGAATTGGTTTCCTTTGCAACCTGACACATTGCATTTTATGCCTTTAAACATATTACTCTGAGAAGGGGTCTGTAGATGCTGCCATATGGCCCCACGCACAGAAGTGCAGCTGTCATACTGACAGCAGCTCCTTCTCGAAAGCCCCAGGGACTGGAGTTCCGCGCCCAGCTCCCCACTACTCGGACAAATCCCCAGAGGGGCGAAAGAACAGTTACCTTGGTGTTCTGGGTTCTTGTCTTCTCTTCACTCCGACAAAGATAACACTAGCAAAACTTTTCTGTCTGCTCACAATTTGAATAGGCAGTGTTGCCTCCTAATTTTTTTTCTCCCAGGTCAAGCAGACAAGGGCTTGAATTACAGCCTTCTTGTTTACTTTCTGATCCTTAACCTCCTACTTCATAAAATTGGGCTATTACCATCTACTTTGTAAGGCATTAATAATGTTAAATAAGGTAACACGTTTTTTTGGGGGGGGTTTCTCTGGGCAGCAGCCTAGAGAACTACAAAATATCGTGAATATGAGATGGAGAGAGATGGAGTTAGGAGCGTAAGTATTCATGGGGGTGGGGGTAATTGCATAAGGCAGGGGCAAGAAGCAGAATTGGTCAGAGAAAGCCACCTTCAGACCGTGATGCACATGTCACATCTATGACGAAAGGAAAGAGGGACCCCCAAGTCGTAGGCCATGAGTCTGATTTAAGTCTCTGCCAACCCACTGGCTGCTCTGGAGCACAGGTCACCTGAACTCAGCAATGGCCAAGTTCAACGCACCCAGTCGTTGGCTAGAGGGTGCTCAGGAAGAATGTGGCCTTGGCTGGAAAGCTGAGTGTTCTGCCTGGAGGCTATCAGCTCCCTTCTCTCCTTGTGTCTGATGGCAAGTTTTTTTCCTGAAGAGAGATCTGAGCAGTGTGCCTCCATACTTGTCCCAGGTTGAAGGGGCTGAACACAGTCTTGGTGTGACAGCTCTGATCCTGATTCCATGCTGATTCTTTTCCCAGCCCTCCCCTGGTGTGTTTCACGCCATCTTATTCCAGGCAATGGATTCTGAGACACCTGCTTCTTCCTTCACAGTCTTTATTACTAATCCCAGATAGATTTAGTCTTTGCTTAAGGACTTCCTCAAAGGAGATTCCAAAAGGGCTTCCTCTTGTCACTTGATTAAAAAAATATTTTTGTTGAATTTGTTGGGGTGACATTGTTTAATAAAATAATATAGGTTTCAGCTATACTGTTCTATAATACATCACCTGTATATTGTATTGTGTGTTCACCACCCAAGCCAAGTCTCCTTCCGTCACCATGTATCTTCCCTTTGCCTTCTCCTAACATCTCTCTACCCGCTTTCCCTCTGGTCATCACCGTACTGGTGTCTCTGTATGAGTTTTTGTTTTGGGCTTAATCCCTTCACCTTTTGTATGCAGCCCTTAAGCCCCCCCCCCCACCCCAATACCTGTCAGTCTGTTCTTTGTACATATGAGTTTATTTCTATTTTGTTAGTTTATTTCGTTTATCAGATTCCACATATAAGTGAAATCATATGGCACTTGTCTTTCTCTGATTGGATTATTTTACTCAGTGCAATATCCTCCAGGCCCATCCATGCTGTTGCAAAGGGTAAGATTGCCTTTTTTATGGCTGAGTAGTATTCCATTCTATAAATATATCACAGCTTTTTTTTTTATCCACTTATCTATTGATGGGTACTCGGGCTGCTTCCAAATCTTGGCTATTATAAAGAGCACTGCAGTGAACATAGGGGTGCATATATTCTGTCGAATCAGTGTTTCATTTGATTTCCATGGAAGATGAATTTTTCCTCTATCATATTTCTAAAATGCTGCCTGCATCCTTTGCTTGCTGAAAATGGCTGTGGGAGCTGCTTTTTAATTTTAATTTTATTTTTTAATCTAAACACTGGTCTGTATTCTCTCTAGAACAATATGTCCTGTTTCAGTGTAATTAGGCCCTATTATGACCCTAGGAGGAACTAATGAGTCCCCATTGCCAGGAAGAATCACTCTCTTATGAGGTACAAGCAGAAGACCTCTGTAGGCCCATTATACTTGCCAACATCAGGATTTACACTAATTTAGGACTGATGCTGTTTAACCCATTCCTGCCCAAGATGAGATGGGCTACCCTGATGGAGTAGCCACTTAATGTCCATTAATATCCGTTCTCTGCCTTGTCTTTCCAGGGCAAATTCATTTGTAATGGAGTTGGGAGATACTTGCTTCTGTCCCTCATTAAAGGGACACTATTGTAGCATCAGATTCCTAAATGAACTTGTGGAAATATTTTCTTTCCAGGATTATTCCTCAATCCTCCAACCTCAGATCCCTAGGAAAGCTCTTTAATAGTGATTGAAGTGTCATCCCAGTGATGGGCAGTCATCCCCACAGCTGAATGGTGAGCCAAACAGCCCAAGGGAGGCAGATGCTCATGCCAAGAAGACAAGCTACTTGCCAGCTCCTCCTTGGCTGAGGCACTTGCATGCCTTGGAATGACATATAACCATGTGATTGGCTCTCTCAGGTGCCCAGTGCCTCACTCTCCACCCCTTTTAAAATCTGGGCTGAAGACAGGATTTGACCTCCAACAATAGCAACATGTATCTCTCTCCTTGTGAACCTCTTCTTTACTGGGGGCTTTCCTTGCTTTCTATTAGTTAATATCTCTCGAAATCAAGGGTGATTATTTTGTATTGCAGATGGGAAAACTAAGGCTCAGGAGTCCCTTTGTCCCTGATGAAATGGTCAGTGCAGAATAGTCTTGGGATGTGAACACAGGTGTGCCTGCACTGCGTTCTCTCCTCTACATTCAGTGAACCAGGAGATAATGGAGCCGCCTGCACCCAGTCTGAGGGAAGAGTATCTGCTGAATAGATGCCCAGATGCACTGGCCAAATGCCACGAGGATATGGCTTTCTCTTGACGACAATGGCAACCTTGAGATTGCGCTTCATGGTCAAAGCACTTTCACTGTGAGTCACTGATGTTCTCTGCGAGAGTTTATAGCTAAGGAGCAATAGACATTCACCTGTGGCTCCCACCTTTTTACACCCTGGCAATCCAGAAGATCAATTCTATTATGCAGTATACTACCAGTAATATAGGGCTTGTGGGAAGTCATGCGACTCGTGTTAATCAGCACCCCAGTGAAATTTAGCTGTGACTTACATCTCCAGAGAACCTGTGTCCAAGTTGTTGGTTTTTTACTAAGAGTTACACTAGTAATTCCTCCTCCTTTTTTTTTTTTTTTTTAAGATTTTGTTTATTTATCTTCAGGGCAGAGGGGAAGGAGAAAGGGAGAGAAATATCAATGTATGGTTGCCTCTTGTGCATCCCCTGCTGGGAACTGGCCTGCAACCCAGGCATATGCCCTGACTGGGAATCAAACTGTGATCATCTGGTTTGTAGGCCTGCGCTCAGTCCACTGAGCTACACCAGCCAGGGCCCTCATTGGTTTTCAAGTTAGAAATCTAAGCTTCCGCTAAAGCCATCTCCATGATCAGGTTTACCTGTCTTTCTCTCAACCACACCTCCCTTTGCAATGTATGCTTCAGCCATACATCCCAGTGTTTCCAAAAACAGCTGTGCAGACCCAAGCCTTAGAACTTTTGGGTCCCTTTTCTTAAAAAACCTCTTCTTCCAGTGGTGTTTGTGCCCAATCCTTGCGCATCTTCCAAGACTCGGCTCTAAGACTCCTTCCCCTGATATCTTCATCTTTTCCCTCCTTCTCTTACCCTCCTGTAGCGTCTCATAACACCTCACCCGGTGTTTGGAATCGTCTGTTCTCTCTTTCCTCTTCTGCATGACGCTGTAGGAGCAGAGCCTCAGGGAAGGAAACTGTGTCCTGTTGTTCCATGAACAGGTAGCACTCATCAGGTAAACTGACTCACAGTCAGTTTGGAGAAACCTTTGGAACTTTAATCAGGGAACTTTGGGGTCTTAGTGTTAGGCTGTTGGGAAAAAGAGGAGATGGAAACAGGTAGAATTGGTGGGAGGGAACTCATCAGCTTTCATAATTGGGCCTCACTGTGGGACACAGCACTTCCCAGAATCAGCGTCGAACTGAGTAAAATGTAAGAAAACAGAAAACTGGTAAATGAAAACTCGATCCAAGCTTCCCAAGAAGGATGTATTAACCAAATATGAGGGGGTCAGGTTTTGGTGTGTAGGCAAGGAGTCAGGTCAAGACTCTCTGTTCCTGGATGAGAAATATAAAAGGGCTTTGCAGAATAGCAGGGCTTGGCTGATCACGATGGATTCTGTACCAAGATTCCAACTGCAAGGCAAAAAATTTGAGACAGAAGTCACTTGAAGTGGTTGCAATGGCTAGGAAAATGTACAGGAATGGCCAGAAGATACTTCTTAATTTCCCACCTAACTCGATATACCTCTTAAACTCACTCTCTCTCACACACACACACACACCCGCACACACGCGTGCACACACACACACAACAGCATGCCTGCTGGTGGAAGGTGCATCTTTATGAGAAATGTTCCACCAGGGTAAGGTGAAGCCTGAAGCTATATATCTCAGTCAGGGCTGTGGATTGGGTCAGCCGAGACTAACAGCTACATTTAAGTCACTTTATGATAGAACATGAAGAAGACAATAGAAGATGAAACGAGTATTTAGAAGCAGGGACTCACATTTAGTAAATTCTGTGTGTCAGGTGGTGAGCTGAGTGCTTCGATGTACAGAACACCCTGTTAGTTAATTTAATTTAAATTAATTTAATATTTACTTGAAATTTTTGAGATAACTGTAGCTTCGCCTGTAGTTGTGAAAAATATATGGAGGGATCCTAAATACTCAGTTTCCCCCAGTGGCATCACCTTGCACGTCTCTAGTAAGATATCACAGCCAGGATATTGACATCGATACCATCTGCCAGTTGCATTCATCTTTCTCTAGTGTTACTCGTACTTATCTGTGTGTGTGCAGTTAGTTCTATGCGGTTTCATCACGTGGGTAGTTTGTGTACCTGACGCCGTTTTCAAGACGTGCAACAGTTCCCACACCACCAGGATCCTTCACGTCGCCCCTTTATAACTACACTCTCCTCAGGCCCCCTTTCCTGATCCTCAAACTGGACATGTGAGGCAAATAAGTTTTAGAATTACATCATTTGTCAAGTGTCACCCTGTCAGTACATAGTGAAGTTAAGATTCAGAAGCTGGTCCAAAAATATCTATCACCTTCTTTTTCTTTTTCCATCTGTTCATTCATTCAGGGAATATTTACCAAGTGCCTACTATGTTCTAAGCATTCTTCTAGAGGCTAGGATCTCAGCAGTAGAAAGGTGACCAAGTCACTGCCTCTCACGGAGCTGACATTTAAGTGCCAGAAGGGGACCACGAATATGAGAACACAATGTATAATACAATTTCAGGTGAGGACGGTTGCTCTGAAGAAAAATGGAGGAAGGGGATGGGGGAGAGTGGCATGACCAAGCCAACCTGCTGTAAAGCAAGGAAATTGGAGAGGATTTCCAGTTCTCGACTAATGAAGCACAGAGAGCATTGGGTTTGGGGTGAAGAAAATTCCAGGCAGAGAGGAGAGCAGTCACAAAGGTGGCAATTTGGGAAAGATTGAGGCATGTTTGGGATGTCAAAGAGGCCACTGTGTCTGGAGCAGAATGAAGGAGGGAGAGAGTGGGGCCCTGAGGTCAGAGACGGGGCTGGAGCTCGGTTCTGAGGGCCTTGCAGGCCGTGGGAAAGAGTTTGGATCTCGTTCTACGTGGGAGTGGAAGCCACGGGAAGGTTTTGAACAGGAAAAAACCATGAGCTGGTTTTCAGTTTGTGAAAAAACATCCTCTGGCTGCTGAGTGGAGGGCAAAGTTGGGAGCAGGGAGAACGGTTTGGTTGCAACAGTAACAAACCACATGAAAGACAAGGAGTGGCCTGGACCAGTGTCTCGGTGCTGGGCACAGTGAAAAGTACTTGGGTTCAAGATGTGTTTTATCAGTGGACCCCACCAGCGGACTTGAGGAAAGACTGGATGTGGGTGGTTGTGAGACCAGACCAGAAAAAGGAGTCATGTTAGTGCTAAAATGAGTCACTTTTGCTCTTTAACCAGGACTCTGATTCCAAAGGAAAGGACCACTGTATCCAAGGCATGTTGTTCACTTCTCTTCCTCTCTCAGCACACGTCCTGTGTGTTCAGCAAAGAAGAAAATATCTTTGATCTCAGTCTCTCCATGAGAAGCGAAGCACTGGCCCAGCCATTGGGCAGACTCACGAGGTGGGGCCCAGTCCTGGGCCCCATGCTGATACTGGGAAACTGGAGTCTGACTGGACCCAGTCCCTGCCCTTGGGGGCTCACAGTCTGGTGGGGAGAGAGACAAATGAAGAAACTATTCTAGCCTCAAAGGGCAGAGTGGAGAGACTTGCGCTTGTGTGTGTGTGTGTGTGTGTGTGTGTGTGTGAGATGTGGGAGGCAGGGGAGCAGTAGGGTGATGGGTGTGGATTTTGTTGTGCTGTAATGATGGTGGTTGGGTGGAGTGTTAGGAATGGTGTCGGGGGTGAGGGGATGCCCAGGCATCTGTCTGGAGGCTTGAGGACGTGTTGTCTAGTTATAGAAGGGAGGTTATGAATGTTCGAGATGGGAAAGAGCAGCAACAAAAAGACTGACTCACTGTGCTGCACAGAGTGCTTTGGGATGGGTGGGCCGCCTGTCCTGACGGAAACACAGTGTGCATGCGGAGGAGTGCAGGGAGATGAGGCTGAGAAGCAGACTAAGGCCAGTTCCTGATGTCTGGCGAAGTTGCTTGGACATCATCCTGATGGTCACTAGAGTGGGCTGGAGCCCTCAAAGATTTTAAGGAAAGAAGTTGCTTGGCTGGTTTTGGGTTTTGAAAGTTCACTTTTGCCAAATTAGGAGCTTCATGTACAAGAGGGTCTACGTCTTTCCTTGGGTAGAGAAAAAGGAGCTGCTCATGGCCATAGCTCAGCACGTTTCTTGGGCTTCAGTCTTACCCGACACAGCCACAGGTTATTGGAAGTGCCTGAGAAGGTCACACAGTATCTTCACGGTGGCAGCATCCAAACCTCTCATTATTATGAGTAAAAGGGCCTATTGGCTTGTGTCTCAGGCTGTGGGGTTTGCATGGGGGGGATAGCTGAGCTCATGAGGAAGCCCCCCAGTCTGGGACTCTGGGCCCCTCCCTTGGGTGCTGTGGGCTTTGTCTCCTGTATGGTCTCAGACTCATTCCTCATCTCAGATTCTCCATCTGGAAAAATGGGAGAACAGCAGGTAATGTCTTGGGGTGCCACAGGACTCGTCATGTGGAGGATTTGGAAGAGGCAGGTAAAAGGCTTTCTTAAATGAGCTTTTGTTCAGAATCACATGTCCAGTGGAAGGGACAGAGAAGGCTAGCTGGAGAGAAAGACTGAAAACCCATGTGAGGTATAAGTAAGCTCAGTGCTTGCTCTTCTGTGTCCTTCCTTGGGGCCATGGATTTGCTTGTGGTCCAGTCTGGCAGAGGGCATTGCAAAGGAAACAACTTCTGTCACCTGGCTGGTAGGTTTTCTCACCTGAGAAATGGAGCTGTATGGTTCATGTCTCCTGGGGTGGCTTAAGAATAGTGCTTAGCACATACTAGGTACTCAATAAATGTTTGATGCTCAAAAAGAAAAATGAAGGTAGTAAACATCTGAGGCTTTTTAGATGCCTTGAGTTCTGAGGAAACTCCGAAAGGGAGGAAAGGAGAGAGAGAGAGAAACATATTTTCCTATTCCACATAATTTATGTATTCCTTGGTTGATTCTTGTACGTGCCCTGACCAACGATCAAATCTCTGACCCTGGTATATTGGAATAACACTTTGAACAGCTGAGCTAACTGGCCACAGTTGGACACACTGAGTTCTGAAAAGTCATTCTCCAAGCTTTCAAGGAAAGATTCTAAAGTATAGGGTTTAGAGCTAGGCTGATATAGTTTCAGATTGTGTGTCCACAAGTTACTGGTGATGAGACTTCAGGCAAGTTCCTCACAGGGCCATGTTTTTTTCCTCTGGCATGAGGAGACTCTGCCTTGCTGAATATCTCTTCTTGTGGAGGTAAAATACAGTCATGGATGTGACATGGGCAGCACGTAGTAAGAGCTTTGGGGCCCAGTATTTGAGTTCTTTGCTTTTCTTCTATTGCTTGTATTCCCACACCAACCCCAACTCCGTCGCAGAGAACAGAGGACTTCCCTGGTCAGGCCCAGAGCCCAAGGCTAGAGTCCACATGAGTCAAGTACAAAGTCTCATCTTTGTAGTCTCTGGGATGGTCAGACAGCTGTTTGGAGGGATAGTCAAAAATCTGTGGCTGCTGTATTGGGCCACAGCAGCAGCAGCAGCAGCAGCAGCATGGGGGTGGGGGGGCAACTGTCTTTGGGCCCTAGGACATCATGCTTTTGGGGGAACTTCTATGTCTAAAGGCCATTTCTGCCTTAAAAAAACAACCCTACCCTTCTGTCTAATCACAGAAAAAAAGAAAACTGGATGCCATGTTCTCAAATACAATCTTTTTTGACCCTCCTCTTTTTTTATAGATTATTTTTTATGGACAGAAATGGTTGGAAATGTGCCTTTGCAAGGAAATGACAAGAGTCCCATGAAGGCAGTAGTCTCTGGAGGCTAACACATGGAAGATCTGAGTCTCAAATATCCGTGAACTTGATGCCCCAAACCATGTTCTAACGTCTAACCTGCTGGAGTTCCTGGGTAGACAGGCAGACCAGAGACCTATGGTTGCTGGGGTCTTCCCTGGACCGTACATTATCTCCTGCAGCCCTACCTGCCCATGGCTCTGGGATTTCTCGTCATTTCTTCCCACAGCCATTTGTCTGCTTTCAGAAGGCTCCCACCTGCCCCAACCCATCACGCTTACCACAGTGTGCCACTGGCCAAAGCCTGCTGAATTCTCCTGCTGCGATCCTTCCTGAATTCTCCTGCTGCAGCCCTCAGTTGCCCACGCAGACGCCCCATATCTGCCCCACCTTAAAATTCCGCACCTTTGCCCCTGCCCCCACCAGGTTCTCCCACTGCCCCTCCAGCTGCTGAATTTCACACACTTCAGAATCCCTACCTGTGTTTCTTGTTTGCTAGGTCAGTCTTGCCACACAAGCTGAAAGGAGTATTGGAACCGAATGCTGTGTTAGGATTAATAATGAGCATCAGCCGTGCCTTGGGTCTGCCCTTGGCGGCTGGGCAATTCAAACTGTGGTGATGGAGAGAGACCCAGCCACATCACAGGGGCCGTGCAGAGGGAAACGCTCCAGAAGACAGCCTCTGTCCCCAGGACCTGTGGGAGGGCACAGCCGTTGTGCTGAGCCACATCACTTTCCAGGTGCAAGTGTGACCTTGCCTGGTCATGACACGAGGACATGTCGTCTGAGGAAAATCACCTGCACAACACTTACTATGCACTGGGCACTGTACTGACTACATCGAAAATTCCAGTTCCTTCAAAACACTCAGCAACTCTGTGAGGATGGTTGTATCACTAGCTCCAATGGGGACACTGTCAAGGGGAAACTGAGGCACATAGACATTAAGTAATTTGCCTCACGTCACACAGGTAGAAAGGAGCAGAACAGGGATTTGAACTCAAGCCCTCCAACTCAAGTCGATGCTCTTAATTCCCCCTTTAGGCTTTGCGCTAATGCTTCTCTTCCCTGGAGGTTCTTATTGCCAATGCCAAGAACTCCTGGCTGGTGCTCAGAATATCTGGGACCCCAAAGCCCACTGGAGTCATTGGTTCTTTCATTCGGTGGAAATAATGCAAAGAGTTCCAGCTAAACTATGTGACCTAAATCCTCTCTCTGCTCCTCACAAGCTTTGGGACTGTGGGCAAGTTAACTTCATCTCCTGAAGCATCAGTTTTCCCACCTGTAGCACAGATGGTCTTTCAGGGTTATTATGAGAATTAAACGAGGTTATGGAGTTTAGACTTTTAACATAATGAGAACTCCCACGGACTGAATGCCCAGGGTGAACCAGGTACTATCCTAGCCCTTTATAGCCATAAGACCCTCCCCTGCCTCATCAGACAGCACCCCAGAAAGTCCTTCTGCAGCCCTTGGGCTTCACTGTGATGTGGGTCTCATAGCACTTGATGGTCAGTCCCCTTTGTCACATTGGGAGGCTGGTGGTGTATGACTGTTTTCTCACCCCCCTTGATTCAAGGAGCTGGGCTTTGAGAGATTTGAGCAGCTTAGAGAATATGTTTATGTGCCTCTACCATGATCATAGTTAATACTTTGAAGGCAGAGGATTAAAATATTAATTTGTGTTTATATCTCTCTGGATTTCTTTTCCTTTCTCTTTCCGTTTCCGCCATTCAAGCAGGTAGAAGAAAGTCTATGCTTCCTTCTTCGTCTCGGAGCCTTGTAGCTGGAGGCACCTGATTAAAGATTTGTGGACTAAGCTAAGTGTTGGAAAACCAAACTCCTGCAAAATTCAGGTAGGTGAGATCAAAGCAAAACCCAGAGGAAGCAGCCTGGGTGTCAATATAATTGGTGGAGCGGGGCGGGGTGGGGGAAAAGTAAAGAACGCATGCTCTGTCTGAAAGGAACAGTCAGCTACGTATCTGGCCCGAGTGATGTCAGATCTTCACACTTTTCAAAGAAGAAACAATTCTAAAACTCTTCATAAAATATCCTGACTTAAAATGTTGCAATTAATTCAGTTTAGTTTCTTTAAGATAAGTGCAGATCTCCGTTCTTCTGGATAAAACCATCCTGACTGGTTGACGCAAGGCCTCTGGTGTGGCTGAGGGGTACAGGGTTTGGGGTGAGAAGGAGGCCCTCCATGGAAGAGAGATTCACCTAGTCTATGATTACGAGGGTGGTCTCTATGGGTTCTCTGAACAGAGGGGCCTGTACCATGATCCTTAAGTACCCCAAAGGGTGGCAAGACCTCAGGTGGAGTAGCTCTACGCTTCACCCAGGGTGCTGACGGTACATCTGGGCTCTGCNATGTTGCAATTAATTCAGTTTAGTTTCTTTAAGATAAGTGCAGATCTCCGTTCTTCTGGATAAAACCATCCTGACTGGTTGACGCAAGGCCTCTGGTGTGGCTGAGGGGTACAGGGTTTGGGGTGAGAAGGAGGCCCTCCATGGAAGAGAGATTCACCTAGTCTATGATTACGAGGGTGGTCTCTATGGGTTCCCTGAACAGAGGGGCCTGTACCATGATCCTTAAGTACCCCAAAGGGTGGCAAGACCTCAGGTGGAGTAGCTCTACGCTTCACCCAGGATGCTGACGGTACATCTGGGCTCTGCTCTTCAGACAAACTGTTGCCACAGGGTGTTAGACTGGAAGGGTCCATGCTGGCTAGGAAGTGGCAGGGGGGCATGCAGGGGTAAGTGCTCTGCACAAACCATTTATTGGCACAAAAGGAACTCCATATCACCTTGGTACCAAGTAAGATACTAGAGATACTGATTGAACCTCAGGAAATGGAGGGATCCTGATGAAAAGTGGGACTGAATTTCTTTCCTCCTGGTAGGAGGGAGCTCAGGATCAAAACTAAGTTGATTTGTGTAAAATATGGTTTCCTTCCAGTTCCATCTGAGTCTGTGGACTGAGATTCCTATCTCCCCGCTCCTGTTAATGGGAGGGCAATGGCATCCTTCTTTGTACGTCCCCTGAAGTGGGGGAGGGGAGGCTTATGTATAGTCCTCTCCAGAGAGAGCTCCTCCTGTCACCTTCCAGTTGGTGGCTTTTTCTCTTCCCATTGGGTGCTGCTGATCTCCTCAGACTCTTGGGGTCCTTTAAGACTGTGCTCTGGACACTCCAGCCAGTGGCTCCTCATGACGTTTCTCCCAACCTCATAATGGTTCTCCCCACTTCTTTTTCAAAACACTTTTTCAGAGGTATCCACTAAATGACATTATTTTGGGGGTTATTCTGAAAAGGTCTCAGAATGGAGGGTTTTCTATTACAGACTCCACCTCATGCAGCATTGGTAAACCATGTCTTTTGGTCTCTTTCTACAGTTCAGCAAATATTTTCAGAATGCCAAGCATGCCCCCGGCCCAGTGCTGGGGCCTGGGGATACAGACGTGAGTAGCCGTAGTGTTTTCTCTTGCAGAGTTCACAGTCTAGTGAGGAGGTGGAAGCATCAACAGGTAGATGTTTTATACCTTGGTGGCGGCTGGTGATGGAGTGAGTGACGGGGGGAAGGGCAGGGGAAAGGTCAACAAACTGTCCAAGTGTGGGTGGGTGCTCTGCCCTCCTGGAGGAGGATTAAGAGAATTTCTCCTGCTGAAAATGGCACTGACCTGGGTCAGGGTAGAGAAATATAGGGTTGAGACCATGGGTATAGTGCTTGGAAATTACAGAGGAACATGAAACAGACTGTTAGGCGATACCACACTACTTGGTCTGTGTGGCAGGGGCAGTGTGTGTGTGTTCGCCAACCGCTTTTTCCTTTCCTCCCAGGCACACAGCTAGACTACACTTCCCAGCCTCCCTTGTAGTTAGGCAGGACCATGTGACTAAGTGCCGGCCAGTGAAGTGTATAATCCCTACACTCTTTATTTCCCATCCCTCTGGTTTACTGGTGAGAATTCAAGGACCCAGAGGATAGTAGAACCATAAGTTTTATGGGTATAACTTGTGAACTTTCCCTGAACTAGTGCAGGGAACAGGGAGCCCAGTCAACCACCCATTGGACTCTAATGTGAGCTAGAAAAAAAATCTATTGGTTAGATCACTAAGATTTGGAGGTCATTTGTTTCTGAGGTTGTTCTAGTCTGATTAATCAATGCAGTGACAGAATAAGGTCCTCAGAGAGAGGAGAAATTGGAAAAGAGACTGGAGAGGAGGGCTGGAGCCATGTTATGAAGGGCCATGGGTACCTGTGCAAGGAGTATGGATGGGCATGGCAGGTATGCAAACTTGTTTAGGGTTTCATGTGGTTGGAGGTGTGCATGGGGATGGCGATGATGATAAAGTAGTTGGATTTAGCCATGCTTCCCAGAGAATTAACTATTTTGAGTCAAAGTTATGGATACTCTCACCAAGAGCATCTTATAGCTGAAAGACAAAAAACAGACTCTAACAGCGCTGTATGAATACCATTCTGCCACTCAAAGTCCTCGTATCGAGTCTGAACAAACTGAATTGACAGTAATGTTGAGTATCTACTTTGGTTTGGAATTTTTGTCACATTCCTTAGGTGTTGTCCTTGGCTACTGAAAGCCCCCCAAGAAATTCTACCTTTTGGTGACCATTAACATCCTTAACATGACAGCAAGCTGAAGGCAGTCTAGAAATCTCTTGAAGGGGATTCCTGCTCATCTTGGCCAATGGAGGGGAATTATGGGGAGTCCCAGAATGATTGATTGGACTTACAGAAGTCCAAGGTAATTGCAGAACTGTTTCTAGCAAATTTGTATGTATCGCACACATGCATAGGAGTTAGGAGATGCCCCTTGAGTTTGGAAGAAATCCTTCTCTTTGCTACACGTCACTGGGAAAGAGCTAGTATGCTTTGGCATTAGCAGTGTTTTCTGTGGTTGTACATTTAACAACAAGGAGTCAGGCCAAGGCAGACGTTACTCACTAGAGAGAAACCAGATAAGAGTCAGAAGTAGGGCAGTGAGCAAGCTGGCATGTGTGACCAGGGCTAGAACTGTAAGCAGATCACAACTTGTGTGAAAGAAATGCCTCTTAAGGGTGTTTATTTGGTTCAGGATTGTGTTTCAAGTGTTTTTCTCATCTAAGAGCTACATCAGAAAAACACTTGATGTAAGTGACGTAATAGCACTATAGAGTAAGGGGCAAGGTTCGTATGGAACTGGTATTTATTGTGTGCCTATTAGACACCAAACTCCACGCTAAGTGTTTTGCATCACTGTCTTGTTTCATTCCTACTGGAATTCTTTGGAGTAACCAGGTGCTATTCCCATGAGCTAGATGGAGACCCTGAGGTGCAACGAGAGTTCCGTGATGGCCTGAGGTAATCCAACTTGCAAGAGGTGAGTTTAGGAAGTGAACCCCGTTTCCTAATCTCAAGTCCAGTGTACTTTCTACCCCAGGTGTGGCATAGTGCAGTCGGGATGCAGAGTCCCCATTTGCATAGTCTCAAGTGATGTCAAAGCTGGTGTTTTTCCTGCTAAAGCTCTCCTTTGACCAACCTGCGTGTTCCCCTTTCTCCTACACATTTAATGTCTTTGGGGGGTAGCCATACCTTTGGCCTCCAGAGGAGCACTGTACCCCTTTGTCTTCCACTGTGGTTGAGTACGTCCTGGACCCCAAAGCCAGCAGAGGTTTTCCCACTGGAAGGCTAGCATTCCACCAGTGCCTAGGATTAGCTATGGCAGAGCCCTGATGGGGTTTGGCCTGCTTCTTCAGGCTGGGGAGCTCTGGAGGCCCCTGTGAAGCTGAGCGTCATGGACAGATGGCAGCTTCTGATTGATAGCATCTGTTGGCGTCAGCCGTCAGCTAGACCACAGCCAATCGATTCTCGGAGCCTCCTGGCTGAAAAAGCCCTGGCCATCGCTGGAAACCAGACCAGAGTAGTTGGCAGCGCCAGGCATTCTTTAAGGAAACATGAGCAATTTAAGATAATCTGTGGGCAGAGTTTTTATCCTGGGGTTCCCAGTTTCCCTGAAGAACTGCTACAGTGGAAAAAGCATTTTAAGATTTCCTTTGAGAAGTGGATGCGCTGTGATGGGAGTTGGAGTGATGCCATGATCACGTGAAGAAGAGGACAGTGTGATTCAAAAACAAGAGCACAGGTTTTGGAGTCAGCAAGTCCCATCTTTAACTCTTACTAGCTGTGTGGCTCTGGGCAAGTTGCTTGGCCTCTCTGAGCCTCAGGATCCCTAGCTATAAGATAGAGATATTACTACCTATCTTCTAAGATTGTATGTAAAAGACTTCACGTGGTGCCTGGAGTATCATGGTATTCTAATTAGCATTCCTTTTCTTCCCTGTTCTGTTTTGAGTCCCTCCTTGCTGACAAGTTGGGTTTTTAAAAACAAGGCTAAGAGGTGACTTTCTATGGGCTGTGCTTATGCAAGTTTCCCCAAGGTCCATTTCCATGGACAATTGACACCAGTCACTCTGACATAGTATAAGCTGACCTCTGGATCCACGGATACCTGTCAGAAAGTGCGAGCTCGCCCCGGGGATCCTCCGATCTCAGCACTGACATGTACCTACATGATGAAGACAGACGGGTTATATGCTTATACTGTTGGTTCTCTGCTTGGACCTTCTAATAAGTAGATAGTGTTAATCAGGGAAATTACCCCAGGCCAGTGTGGGGGCCTCCCAATAAGCCTCTGGCTGATAATTCAGATTTATCATCTCCCCTTCACTCTCCCTTATTGATTGTCTGATTCATTCATTCATTCCTTCCCTTGTCCATTCATGTGTTCATATTCTGAGTGAGGAGGCCCACATGCTAGCATGGGGGGTACTAGTTGTACAAGATGTACATCTCGTACACATTGATGTACAAGACTGGTGTCAACACTACTTTCAAGGAGACCCTGATTGAGAGGAGAAGGCAAAGTGGCTGGTGAGTGCACCTGAATGCTGAAGGCACCTAACAGGCTAAGGGTGAAAGGAGGCTTCTGGGAAGGTGCCCTGTGACAGGTGATGTCTGATGCCAAGTAGGAATCAAGTTGACCTATATTTCTTCCTTATTGCTTCCAGGAGGGGCTGCCACCCCCTGAGCAGGACGTTCTTGGCTCTTCTGTGATCCTGTTTCCATCTCCGACCTCAGTTCTTATACGGCTTGTGACAAGCACCAGGGCCCAAATACCCGAAGACTTGCTCTCTGCTCCTGTGGTGAGCCTCTCTTATGTCTCCGAGCCTCGATTCTGACTTCTTTCTTTGCATATAGTGTTTTTCTCTCCATAATTATTGGTACCCTGCTCATCTTTAAGCCTAAACTCAATGCCACCACCAGGAAGCCTTCCCAGACTCCTCAAGTCAGATCTCATTGTTCCTCCTCCGCCTTCTGTGGACCCTCCTATTTAGAATACAAATCCAGTTACAGTAGGAACCACGTCTTATTCAAACAGCCATCCCTCAGTACTAATGCTAAATGAATGCAGGGATGAATCAATCAGTGAATTAGTAAGGAGATGAAATACGTGTGATTTTGGGTGTGGTCTCTGCGGTTAAGAACTATCCTTACAGTGCTTAATGGGAGGGGTTCACATGCATAGTTTTGAGTAAATTTTTGCTAGTGCCCATTTAGGCAAAGCACATTTTTCCTCCTTTTTGATTTTGGTGAGCTGAAACTAACAACAACAAAGCAGCAAAGATGGTAACTGCCATCTGTTGAGAATTTACTTTGCTAATTCCTTGTCACATTTATCATATTTAATCTTTACACTTTCTTTCCAATGTTGGTACAGTTATTGTCCCGCCCATTTTATAGGTGGGGCAACTGAGGCACAGAGAGGTTAAGACACTTGTCCCAAGCCCCATACCAGGTGAGTTTTAGAGCTGAGTTTGGACTGACACTGTCTGGCCCCTGAGTCCGAGCTCTTGATGGCAGTGTGTATTATCATTTTCTGCTGCCCGTCAAGGGTTAACTCTAGCCTTGTGCTGGAAGAACTGCAGATGCCTGGCAAGTTTCATACCCATCGCACAGCAGCCTGGGCACAGATTCCCGTACCCTTTTGCCGATAGGGCTCTCGGAAAAGGAAGTCATTTTCAACAGAGGCACACAGGGAAATATCCAGTTTATTTCGACTGAGTCAAGGAGTTTTCAGACTTCACTGACAGCTAAATTGTGGCTTGCTGAGCCCTACCTCTACTCAGGGAAAAGCCTGTGACCCATTGGTCTCCCTTCTCAGCCAGCATTTTGCAATGTTAGTAGGGCCAGGCGTCATGACGGAGATTCCAGTTGTGCATATTTCTGAATACACTCAGTTCTGACATCTGCAGCGCTGCAGCTGAGGCTCGTACCAGCGTGGTAATGTGTCTCAGCACTGCCAAATAGTTCCTTTGAAAAACAGATTGGCTGCTAACCCATTTTCTGCTGTTGTGTTTTGAACAAGTGTTTCCCCAAACGATTTCCTAACAGCACTGAGGGGTTAGGAGAGGAGAGAAACAAAAACAGAACAGGATGGTAGAATTTCCTGGGGAGGAAAAACACAAAATAAACCACCACCACTGCTACCACCCCCCAAAATGCCTGCATGGTAACACTGCGCTCCTCATAATTTGAAACTGCAGCTTCTGAGCTGGTGGCCTCTTTCTGGTAGAGGCGGTTTTTATTTTTCTTTAAGTTGGGAGATTCTCTCCACCCCTTTGGAGGTTCTCGGCCAGCATGTGTGACTTCCGGGAGATGAAATTGCACACAGTGGATGGTTTGGAAATGTCCAGTCAGAGGAGAAGCAAGGCGTGAAGATGCGGGGGAGGGGGGAGCTCCCTGTTTTGCATGGTGACAGCTATGTGTCTGGCTCAGTCTGATGATGGGGCCGGCTTCTCATATGATATTGAGTTGAGCAGACAGGCTTGGAGGCCACCGGGAGCACAGCTCCTAGGATCCCGATAGCCGTCTCCGACTTTCCCAACTCCCAGGTGTTGAGACTGGTGCTGGGTCAGGTTTCCCAAACGTCCACTGTTCTCCTAGAGGTTTCTCTTCCTTCTGTGTTTTCTTTGAGAAGATACATGTATATGCAGGTATATATTTACACCACAAGCATTTTAAAATGTATATTCAGAACATATATATTTAAAATAAATATTTTTGGATATGCATTGAATATGTCTATTTAAAACATATATGAAACTTTCAAGTTTTGCATTATTTGTATATAATATACACATGCACATATGTGCACATATGTATGTATGCATACACACACGTGTGTGTATGAACCATCTTCTCTTTATACAGCTATAAGGAGATAGATCTCTCCAAGTACTTCTTGAGAAAGAAAGAACCATTTTATATATAAAATTTAAATTTAAATGCATTGAAAGTTCGGGATTTCGGGAACATTAGTCTGCTTATATCTATGAGAATATTCACCTTGTATGTTAGGGGCTCGGTGCTTGCTGCTTCTGAAAGCAAATCATATACTGTCATTAAACTTACAACTACAATTTAAATACATTGAATTTTAATTTTATATGTAGAATTGTTCTTTAAATCACATAAATCATATATATTTTTATAGATATGTAAAGAGAAGATGGTTTGTGTACATAGGTGTGTATATATGTCTATATATACATGTGTTATATATTCCATCTTTTCCAAGCAGTCACACACACACACACACACACACACACACACACACACACATACACAGCCCACCTTATATATATGTGGTTTCCTCTTTCCCAAGCTGCCACTTCTCCGCAGTCATTGGACAGCCCCACCCTCGCTGTCAGTTTCAGGGGGGCTGCACACCCCCCCAAAAGGCAGAAGAGCTTCATAGCCCTGTGTGAAATCTCTCACTTGCTGGGCACTTGGGTGGTGTGGAAAGTGTTCTCTATCACCTTCCGCTTTCCGTACACTTTGACCCCCCACATAATTACTGCCTTGTTTTTCTTCTTTACAATTTTTTTCAACAGAGGCTTGTTGTTTTTCTTAAATGAAAAACTTAATGTGTTGTTCAAGAGAAATTCAGCCTGTGTGTTTCAGATTCATTTACAGTTAAATCATCAGAAGTCCTTTTGCAATCACCGTCTGGCAGCCAGGGGACCTTGGCAGCTCTTTTTCGGCCCTTGGACTTGGAGTCGGGATGTGTTGGGCTGTCTGGTGCGGAGCGCTCTGAACTCGCAGCAGGCCAGGGACCTTTGTCTGCAGCAGCAACTGGTAGGTGGAGCAGGGCTTTGCCAGCGGCTCGGCTGCCCACTTTCCTGATAAGGACTCTAGCTCGTCATCCTGTGCTCAGTTTCTCCATCTGTACACAAGGTTAGGTATTACCCATACCTAGTAATTCCCTTGTGCTTCATCCACCTTATCTTTAAAATGGGAATAATAATAGTACCTACTTCCCAGGGGCTAAGAAGGTTATGTAAACTATTTAGGGGAGGTGCTTAGCATTTGGTCTAATAAGAGTTCAATACCTCGATGGCTGCTGTCATTGCTCACATTATTGCCAGTGGGTAGAAAATTGCCAATATTGAGAACATCTTCCAGGGGCCAGGTACTGTGCTGCTGCTTCTAACTTGGTCCCCTGAGACCAAACTCTCCTCAACTAGCTCTCTCTAACTGTGCTGAGCCCTCTCTCTTTCTGCACAAAATTTCTCCTTCTGATAACCCTTCCAGGCTGTAAGTCCATGGGTTCTGCTCCAAGCCTCCTTTCTTTCTCCACTCTCTCTGGCAGATGCATCTTTTTCTATGAATTTAGAAATTCATAGAATTCTAAATTCTGCCCTGAACTTCAGGCCCGTATGCCGACACTCACTTGGATGTTGCCCAGATACCACTAACTCTGTAGACTCTTGCCGAACGAAGTCCGTTACCGACCTCCTCAGGCTCCTTAAGTGAGACAAAAACCAGAGCAGGAGGGACTGACTGTGGGAGCCTGGAGAGATGGGGAGGTAATGAACTTTGGTGTGAGTCCACTGAGTTAGAGGTACCTGGGCAGCACCCAAGTGACTAGGGATATAGGGGTTTGAACTTCAGGGCAGAAGTGGAGGCTCCCTGCACTGCCTCTTTGGCACCTCCCCTACAAATGACAGGGGAGAACTTCCGGAGACCAGGTTAGAATCATGCCACTCATTGGGCTGAAAACTGTCTAAAGAGCTACACCAAACTTCCAAATTAGTCATTCAATACCTATGCCATCTGTCCCTAAGTTATTTACCTACACTTGTCCTTAGTCCCATCTTCTACCCTCAAATATAAGTTTTTGGGCTTTCTATGCCATAATAATTTGGTAGTGCCTACATGGGGTGTGAAGCCACTCTCTGGATGATTACAATGGGACAACATTCCAAATACATTGTCAATTCAGTAAACGTAGGCTTTGGACATTACAGGAGTAGGGGTGCCCCTTTGTGTCCTTCCCAGCAGCCGGCTGAATGTCTGCAGATCTGCAAATCCAGCCCCACAAGGAACCTCGTACCTGGGTTATCACCAGCTGCGCAAGTTCAAGGAGGTGAGGGGCATTCTCTCAGGGTGGGGCATACCACTTTAGAACTTCAGTGAAGGAGAGAAAGCTATCACCTGAGCACCTCTGACTTCCTCTTTCCTGCCCAGGGTCAGACCAGAAGAGGAGTATTCCTGGTATCAGCTGGGTTTCGGGGGGCCTGTGAAGATGTTTAGCTGGAGGTTGACTTGACAAGGTGGACACCGGCATTCTGTGCTCTGTGACACCCTGGACCACGCGCCCCACTTCCACCCCTCCACCTTTTTATACCAAGAGGAAGGAGATTGATTGGGTTCCAGTGCTTCCAATGAGCCTAGCTCAATGACATGGCACCCAACTCTAACCAGAATCAGATTGTCATAGGAAGTGGTGGCTGTGTCACCTCCTTCAGAATCTAGAACAAAATACGATGAGGGTCTTTGAGTGCCAGAAAGCGTCTCTGAGAGGTGTTCTAGAGGATGCATCCATGAAAGTCAAACATGTTAGTGAACCAAAGAAAACCATGCTGGGTGGAAAGGAAGGCCCTGGAAGAAAATAACCTGAATGTTTTTTCACGTCTCCGCAGGCAATCTCTAGTCGCGCTGTTGCTGATTCAACTTTTTCCCTGGGCTCCTCTTACACAAATATCCCTAAGAGAGTGCACCAAGTTCAACTGATGTTTGTACAAGCTGCCGAGGGATCCCAGAGGGGAGGGGTGCACTTGGTCTGCGCTGGGGCAGGAGGTTGAAGGAGAAAGGGGTATTGACGTTGGGTTTCAAGTGTGGATAGGAGTTTTCTGGGAAGGGAAGAGGAAAAACTGCTCACTCTAAAGGCAAGAACATGTAAAGTCATGTTTAAAAGGAGATAAATACAGCCCTGGCTGGTGTGGCTTAATGGACTGAGTGTCAGCCTGAGAACTGAAAGGTGTCCAGTTTGATTCCCAGTCAGGGCACATGCCTGGGTTGGGGGCTAGGTTCCCAGTTTGGGGGTGTGTGACAGGCAACCACATATTAATGTTTCTCTCCCTCTCTTTCTCCCTCCTTTCTTGTCTCTCTAAAAATAAATAAACATTTTTTTTAAAGCAAATAAATAGTTTCAGGCTGATGGGACTTAGGGAGGAGTTTGGGGAAAAGAGATCTTACTCCAGCATATCCAATTGGAAGGGGACGGGAGATAGTTCTTCCCAGAAGGTGAAGAGCTAACAGTTATAGAGGCTGAGGTGCTTGGATATTCACCTTATGGTGCAGAGGTCCCAGGAAGGGTAGAGTATACTTTTCCTGCAGCACACTCAAGTAGACTTAAACCCTGGCCTTTTCACCCCTGGCCCTGTGCCCTTTCATTTTCTGTCTTCCTCTCTCACTCACCAGGACTTCAACAGGACTCATCTGGGTGAGTGAACATCTTGGATTCAGAAACCTTTCTGAAAAAAAACCAAAAAACAAAACCCAAACAACACAGAAACCTGGGATTTCACTCTGCAAAGCATGGAGAGAGGAGTCTTGCCCAGGCAAGCACCCTGCTCTCGCCAAGGCTGGGTGGGACCTGAGGGCTGACCAGAGACGTTTGGGCTCACCCTGGGGAGACCAGCCCCAGTGCTTGCCCGTGCCATTGCTTCTCCTCTGGGTGGGGGGTGGGCGGAGAAGGAATTTCAGAGCAAATATTTGTCACAAAAGGAAATGTTGGCTGGCTGCAGAAATCACAGATAATTAAGAGATATGATTTATCACTGATGATGTTTCCCAGGCACAGCCAGAGTGTGAGTAAATGTTTTTCAGGCTGCTTGGGAAGGCTCTGCTCGCACGTTAGAGGTCTTGCTCAGCCGGGACACCAGCAGGGCCTGGGCAGAGCCCTCTGGGTCTTCCCAGTAGTGGTTCCCTGGGCTGCCAGCCCTGCCCTACCAAGGGGAAGGTGGCCTGGTGGGATGGGGAGAATGCTGGCTTTAAAGCAAGACAGACCCAGGGAAGATCCAGTTTCCATTAAAGCACTGGGCAGCGTACCTAGCGTTTCTGGGTCTCAGTTTCCTCAAATGTAGAATTAACACAGAGTTCCTCAAATGGGATGATTTTGCCTGCAGGGGACACTGAACAGTGTCTTGAGACATTTTTAGTTGTCACAAAAGAGGATTGAGTACTACTGTCATCTGGTCCTCAAATGTCTGTGCTGTTGAGGTTGAGAGAGCCACAGTCAAAGCAATGACACAGACCTCAGAACTATTGGGAAGATGAAGGGGATCATGTGTTTGTATGGCCCAATGTTGGCAGGCCCTGGGTAAATGGTAGTTTAAAAAGTGGTAGCTGGCCCTGGCCAGGTGGCTCAGTTGGTTGGAGTATCATTCCATACACACCAAAATGTTTTGGGTTCGATTCCTGGTCAGGGCACACACCCAGGTTGCGGGTTCAGTCCCCAGTTGGGATGCGTGTGGGAGGCGACCGGTTGATGTTTCTCTCACATCAATGTTTCCCTCTCTCTCTCCCTTTCTCTTTCTCTAAATCAATAAAGCAGACCCTTGGGTGAGGATTAAAAATAAACGAACAAACAAATAAATAACAAAACTGGTAGCTAAAGTCATTTCTCCTGCAAGGCTGTGAGATCGCCGTTCTGGCGGAGTTCTGACAGAGAGCATCTGCTAAGAACTAGGAACTTGGGAACTAGCCGTGAACAGAACGAGCAGGTCCCTGTCCTCATAAGACTTTGATTCTAGGGAATTTCCCAGGAACAAGTACATCACACTGTATCAGATGGTAAAACATCCTTATGAAGAAACACGAAAGCCTGACGAGGGGCACCGATGGGGGGATGGGCTGTGTGTGTAACTGTGGGAGGTGATAAGGCAGCATTTGAGCAGAGAGCTGGAGAAGGCGAGGACCAAAGTCCCGCCAAGTCAGCATCCTCCCACCTGGAGCCCCTCTCCCTGTGGTGGTGGTGGGGGGAGGGGCAGATGAAACCCTCTCTGATGACCCAGCTGATGTTGGCAGGGGTGAGTGTCCTGAGCCAGCTCCTTAGGTGTGGGACCAGGCAGGGAGGTCAGGAAGATCAGCTCTGCCTGTCGGCCCGCCCTGTGGCTGGCCGTGAGGGTGTTTGCAGAAGGAAGGGTGGGGGTTTTTTAGTTGATTAGGGTCCATGTGCTCAGGCCCTGGCTTGAAGGGAACCTGGCTGAGTGCCCAGGGTTGAGCTCTTGGCTCTTGGTCTCCTTGAAGGGGGGATGGGGCTAGTTGTACTCCACCCCAGGCCCTGGCAGCCAACCCAAGGCTGCCTGCCACAGCAGAGGCAGGGCCAGCTTCCAGCCTCAGGAGGAGTGTGTCTGGAAATGCGCCTTTGCCATGGTTGGTAGGGGAATGAGAACATGGGGGTGGGGGTGGGGGGGAAGACACCACCTTTGACTACTTTCTTCCTCGGTTCCCAAGGCTTTTTTTTCAACTGCGTTTTTTCTCATGCCTGGGAGAAATAACCAGGGAGAATCAACAGGGCTGGGGTTTTGTGGNCAGGGCCAGCTTCCAGCCTCAGGAGGAGTGTGTCTGGAAATGCGCCTTTGCCATGGTTGGTAGGGGAATGAGAACATGGGGGTGGGGGTGGGGGTGGGGATGGGGGGGAAGACACCACCTTTGACTACTTTCCTCCTCGGTTCCCAAGGCTTTTTTTTCAACTGCGTTTTTTCTCATGCCTGGGAGAAATAACCAGGGAGAATCAACAGGGCTGGGGTTTTGTGGAGGGGAAGAGGTGCAGGGGCTTGCGGAGAGATAGAGGGGGGTGGTCCAAGCTATCTCCACCTCACTGGCATTTGCTTCCATTTAGCATGTCTGTGCCTAGTCTCCTGCAAGTGCAGTGGCCAGGACAATGGTATGGCCTCAAAGGAACTGTGCTGGCAACAGAGACCACATCTGTCTTGTCTGAGGTGGTAGCCAGAGGGCCTAGTATAGAGCTCTGCGTGCCACAGGCGGGCAGTGAACACTAGGGGGTTAGGGACGAGCTGGGGAGAAAAGAATAATGATGGGCAGCCATCCTCTGGGGTTGTTGAGTTTGGGCAATTAGGATTATGAGGGGGATGACTGGAGAAGTGGCTTGGAGAGGAAGAGATTCAAGGCCAGGGCAGGTGGGGAGGATCTGAAGGCAGGTGCAGGAAGCACTGAAGGTGGCCTTTCCTAGACCCACTTTTAATGGTCTGTTAGGTCAGAGATTTAGGGCAGAGCTATGTACCTGAATGTCCAGGTAAGAGGACCATGGGGAGCCATGGAAGGTTTTGGAGTTGGGAGCAAGTGAGGGTGAAAGGACTTGGCCTGACTCCACACCTTTGCTCGTAACATTCTCCTTGCTTAGGGCTCCTGCCCATTTCCACTCTGTTGGTTCATAGATTCGTGCTGTTTCAGGCTTAGGATCTTGAAGGCCCACCCCCAACAACTTCCCTGCAATTGCTTCTTTACCACACCTCAGTCAGTAGTGTAGAATATGGTTGAGCACCTCTAGGGATGGGGTCTCTCTCTCTGCCACCCACGTTGTAACGCAGAGATTGCAAAAGGGTGACCTGCAGGCCACATCTGTCCCTCAGACAGGCTTCGCTCAGACTGCCAAGTCTTTCTACATTTAAAAAATTAATCCTGAAAACTTGAATATTGGGTTTTATACCCAGAAGTAGACATTACATCTGGCTGATCTTGAAAAGAGAAGACCTGGCTATGCAGGGTGTACACCCTTGAAGGGCAAGAAGTGTCTGAAGCTGTGGAACGGCTGCCCTTTTAGACAGAGAGTGAGCGCTCCAGTTTTCTCCAGCCTCTGCCAGTTCCTATCACACCCACCACGCTTCTCTCATTTGTGAAAATTGCCCAGCACCTGTAGCCTTTGGAGCTTATGAAATAAAATAGGTGTTGGAGTCAGTTAGGTGCAGGTGGAAATCCTGCCTTTGCCACTTACTATCTATGCAGCCAGTTATATGATCTGAGCCTCTGTTTTCTCATCTGTGAAATGGGATCATAGCTCTTACCTCTTGGAGTTGTTGTGAGGACTACATATATAATTATGCAGGTACCATGCCCAGCAGAGTAGTTGGCCAGTGTAGGCAATTTATAAATGTTAGTTCTTATTTTTATTGTTATTGCCTGGATCTGGATTGCAGAGGTTCCTCCTGCATGGAGTCTTCCTGACCTCCACTGAGTGAGGGTAGTTAGTGCCTTGCATTTGTACAGCTCTGGATATGAAAGCCCTTCTGGGCTGATTCACCGATAACATTTACGGTGTGTCCTCTGCCCCTCCCTACCTCAGGCTCATCATCATGCCACTTCCTTTATCCTGTTCTGCATTTTCTCCCTGAGGAGCTGTCTTCCTGACTGGGAGGCAAGGCCATGGCCATTGGTGGTCAGGCTCAGTCTCCGCTCCCCCCCAACCCCCCTGGCCTGGAGCAGTGTTTGGCAGCACTCTGTGGGCAAAGTCTGGAAGTTGAAGCCTTCTCAGTATGGAGACCCGAATTCCGCTTTTCTAAGAGGCCAGGGCTGCAGAGAGAGGGCCTTGGAGTCAGACAGGAGTGGTCCTAGCCCTGGCACCGTCCTTCTCTACTCTGGCGACCTTAGCCTTTCTGAGCCTCAGTTCTACAAAGTGTCTGCAAAGTGGGGCTAAGACGACTTACTCTGCAGGGGTAGCATGAGAATTCAATGAGATAGCAGTGAATTGCTCAGGCATCTGATAAGTTGCTTAATTATTTATTATTTAGGTAGCACCTACTGTGGACTAGGGGCTATGCCACTAGCTCCCAGAGCACTGTCAGGAATCTGAGCAGCTCCTGTGCTCAGAGCCACAGCAGAGCTTCCAGCATCTTCTTCCTCTGCACTGTGAGAATGAGGTGCACTTCCCCAGGGCACAAGGAGGCACTTGGGGTGAAGTCTCAGCTCCACCCAGATGGAGAACAGAGCAGAGCCAGGGGATATGGCAAAGAGTAGGTTTTTTTGGTTTATCAGGAGGGGCTTCTCTCTCCAGAGGAGCAGTCGGAGGCCAAGAATGGTGGGAAGCCTGCATCTTTTATTTTGCAGGTAAATAGGGCTTCTTCCCCAGAACCCTGGACACAGCCCAAAGCCTGCCCCACCTTCCCTGCAGGGCTTCGGGGCTGGGAAGGCAAGCACAGCTTGGCCTTGGACGCATCTGTACCCGTCAGGAGCTTCCCCTGCCCTCTTCTCGGAGCCTGGCTGGGGATGCCAGTGATGTGTGCTGGGAAATAGCTTGGTGGCAGGCATGGGCCAAGAGTGCTGTGGAAAGGCCCTCAGACTTTTAGGAAGTCCCTGGGACCCAAACTGGTGTGTTCCAGCAAGTGTTTTATATTTTTAAATTTTTCTCTTTGATAGGAAAACCATGGGGTTGGATTTTCTTTGGCAGTCGTTTCCTTCCCAAAATATGCACTGGAACCCTGGGAGGGGGTGCCGCATGGGTGTGGAATCTGGGCTTGGCCTGAGATCTTTGGGAGCATGTGAGGCAAGAATGTGGAATGAGCTTTAGGTTCTGATAGAATCCCAAGTGTCAGGCAGTTCTCCCAGCAATACTAATACAGCTATAAAACAACAATGATGATAATATCAGGTATTGTGGGCTTACTACGTGCCAGTGCTGTGCTAATCTTTTTACATGTGTTTTCTCTTTTAAGTCACATAGTTACAAGGGAAATGTGACCATGCTCATTTTAGAGGTGGGGAAACTGAGGACCCAAGGGTTAAGCAGTCCCCAGATAACGGCGTTGGCAATTTTATCAGGTCAGATTTTTGAGCCTGCACCTTAACCACTGACCTATACCTACTTTAAAGTGTGGCTCAACCGTTCAGTGAGGAAGGACAATAATACTGGCATTTCCGACCTCGAGGTTCAAAAGAATAAAGTGATTTTCCCAAGTCATTCAGGGAGTGCTTCATAGAGCTGGGATGTCAATGGCTTTGACTCTAGGCACCGTCAGGACTGCAGCAGAGAAGGCAGGTCAGACAGCATGGGATTTGCTGCAGGAGCAGGGTGAGCACCTCGGTCAGCTCTGTGCTTTGAGGCTTTCGTAGCTCCTGTTTGCCTGCAGCCAAAAATAACTATTGGGTTGGCAAAGTTGTTCATTCGTTTTTTTTCCATACGATGGCTCTAGTAGCACTCAGTTGTCTTTAACTTCATTTGAAACTATTTTGTCAGATTATATTGTGACAGCTGTTATGTCAGCATGCATTAAAAAAAACACATCAAAACTGGTGAGCTTTTGTGTAGCCATTTTGGTATTAAAGATGGAAGGAAATATGCAACACTTTCAGCATGTTAGGCTTTATTATTTCAAGAAAGGTAAAAACACAACCGAAGTGCAAAACAAGATTTGTTCAGTGCTGGAGAAGGTGCTGTGACTGAAGGAACATGTCAGGAGTGGTTTGTGAAGTTTTGTGCTGGAGACTTCTTGCTGGACAACACTTCATGGATGGCTAGACCAGTTGAAATTGATAGCGATCAAATCAAGACATTCATTTGTGCTCAACTAACATTGAGCACAATCAACGTTGTACCACACAGTAGATAATCAACATATTATCTCAAAATATCCAAAATATTTTGGACTCAAAATATCCGAATCAATAGATATTGGGGAAAATAAAAAATGTATCTTCTATTTTACAGAAAATCTAAACAGACTTTTTGGCCAACCCAATATTCAGCTTGGCTTTCTACTTTTCTGCAATCCAAAGTTCTCTCTGCGCTCACCCCTGTCATCAGACCCACACTCCAGCCTCACACAAAGGGTGGTTCTGTCTTTGGAGTCCTGGTGGCAGGCTGAGAAGGCACTTTGCACATCGCAGGGACCTGCTTTCATGCCTGATCCCTGCCCACGTGTACACCCCTTCAGCAAAGAGGGCGACTGAAAACTCCTTTCCTCCAGGGCAGAGACCAACTGAGTCTTGCAGATCCTTTCACCCTGCTCCCAGCGTAGAACCTGGCACTGCACACACACTGCATGCATGTTTAGAGAACAAATAAACACATGAGTGAATCGATGAGTGAGTGTGTGTGTGTGTGAATGAATGAGTAAAGGAATCGATGAATGAGCATGAATCAGCCCTCCTCTGTAGCACTATTTCCAGAACCAAACTTGGCCAGGCAGAGCCTTTTGCCTTCTTCAGTTTCAAACTCTGAGAAGGTTGGTGAGGGGAAGACAGGTGAGGGGTAAATTTTTCCCCCGAGGCCTTTGTTTCCTCGTAGAAAGGTGACCACAAAAATTTGCATCCTGATTTACAGTTCACAAATCACATGAGCAGGCAACTGTCTCTTTTCCCTTCATATAGGAGAAAGAAGACAAGGTCAGGCATGTCAGCACCAGGCACTGAGTGGGTTCTGTCCAGCTCAGGGCACCCATGTGATGCAGGAGACTCAGTCTTTTATGATCCAAGAAGGAGTCAGGGCCTGGAGCCCCTTTGGCTGTTACAATCTTTCCCAGAGTGGTGGCCAGGAGAATCTGCAGGTAGCTGGAGAGAAGGGAGAAGATAACCAGAACTTGATTGGAGGGTCTAAGCAGGTGGCAGCTTCTGGGCCAGGTGTTCTAGGTACAATATCTAATGAATCCTTAATGCTGTGAAGAAAGGAGTTATTTAGAATTCCCTCACTCACTGGAGAGTGACCACAGAGTTCAAGTGGCTTGCCCAAGGTCATTTTACTTGAAAATGTAAAAGCAGGGATTAAGTTTGGATCTCTCTGACTCCAGACTGCTGGTTCTTTCTACATGGCTGCCTGGAGCTCTTTTGGAGATGGATAATTAATTAGTTTGACCAATTATTTGAGATTCTACTGTGTGGGAACACAAAGATTAAAAAAGACACATTGGTAGGTCATACTGTTTGTGTGCTGGGAGGAGGAGTAGTAGAGGATAGGTAGGGGAATAAATTATCCCTGCAAAGTACCTTAAGCACAAAGAGACCTGAGAGGGCTAGGTGGCGAGAAGAAGCGACTGTGCATGGGGGTATTAGGGAAGGCTTTCTGCCAGAGATGGTTTTGATTTGGCTCTTTTCAAGAAACAGTGACGAGCCAAGCACCATACAGGGTAATGTGCTCGTTTAGGTCCTTGGGAAAAACAAAGGTGAGTGAGACAAAGTGGGTGGGGGATGAGGATGGCATTGAGGATGATGAGTCAGGTGCAGATCCAGCCTTGGTGTGAGGTGGGTTTTAGCCTGTGTTCTGAGAGACACCTAGTGTTTCATGGTGTTGGGAGAAAGAAAAGGACTTATGCCACTATAGACTTATGATATCTCTTTGCCTACTCAAGAGAACGAGTGTAAGAGAGGCTAAGAATATTGAGAATAACACAGACATCTGGTGTAAACTTCAGTTTATTTCCTTTTTTCTATGGGAATATCTCTCCCTTTCTTTGCCTGGTAAAAATCTTATCATCCAGTGAGCAGAACAGAAATGTGTTCAAGCCCAGGAGGAAGATGAAATACATGCCAGACAAAGGAACGATTTGCTCCTTAGCATACGGTAGCACAAAGAACACGCACACTTGTAAATTTGTATCAGCTAGCTGTTTCTGAATAACAAAACAGACCAATACTTAGTGCCTTAAAACAACCAGTATTTATAATTTTCAATAATGATTTTGTGGGTTGGCTGAGTTATTGTTCTGGTCTGAGCCAGCTGAGCTGGATGGTCTAGGATGGTATTACCCACATGTCTGGGGCCTCAGCTGGAATCTCTTTTCTTGGGGGCCTTATCCTCAAGAGTCTAGTGGGCTTGTAGATATAGTGGTAGACAGGGTCAACAGCAAGAAAGGGTAAGAGCAATGCCTTTGCTTGCTTCACATTTGCTAAAGTTGAAAGACAGTGACATGGCCAACTGAAATTCAAAGGGCAGAGAAGTCAGTTCCACTTCTTAGTGGAAGGAGCTGTCAGCCACACAGTAGCAATGGGGAGAATCTGGGGGAAATGTGGTGTTCTTGTTGCATAAGGCAGGTAGTGAAGAAGAGGAGACTGAAGAGAGGCACATCCTGATGGGTCTTGAGTGCCAGGTAAATGGGTTTCAACTTCCTTCTGTAAGTGATATGAGCCCATGAAGGGATTCGAGCAGGGGAGTGAGTACAGGGCTAGCTTTGCATTTTAAGAAGCACATTCTCATGGCTGTATTGGGGGGAGGTAAAACTCAAGGCCAAGAGTCCAGTAGGTCATACACAGTTCAGGAATAGGGAGCCAAGTCCTGAACTGAGACCATATCACTGAGCTGCTTGGAGATAAGGCTACAATGTGCTCATGTTTCTTGCCTCAGTGTTCAGCACAGGGCCTGGTTTAGAGAAAGTGGTCAATGAATACTTGAATGAATGTTGGAGGGGAACAAAGTACAGCTCGTAGATCCTTTAGAGGTGGGATCTCCAGGGCTCCTGTGATAGACAGCAACAGATAGGGAGGAGAATGAGGCAAGTGAGCAGTCAGGGATTGCTTACTTCAGCCAAGAAGGAAGGCTGGGCGCAGAGTCAAAAACCAGTTACAAGGAATTCGGATGTAGGCTTCTCTGTCCATTTTCTGTGGTCTCCCTCATGCCAGGGAAACCTTCTGAGTTGACCTTGGGTAACTCACTTCATTCACCAGGGCCAAACTTTCCTAATTTTGTAAAACTGAGATGGTAACTCCAAGCTCCAGGCAATGCCAAAAGTGTGGTTTGAGGAGAAGCTCTGAAAGAACCCCACCTATACAGCAGCCATTCCCAATGCCCACTCACCAAGGTTGAGTGTCTTTGGCCAAACCTACCCACGTCAAGGGCAGGCTGGGTGCGATGTGGCAGGCCCTTTTCTCTAATGCAGAAGCTTTCCACTGAGAGCTTCCTGGCAGCATGCTCAATGCTATTGCCATTCTGCATTTCCAAATCTTGTCCGTAGTTTCCCTAATGAGATCATCTACTTAAATACCCTGGTGATGTCAAGTGCTATTATGCCCATTTCCCAGATAATGGATGTTCCATTGGAGGTGGGTGTGATTGGCAGGGGATGTCTTGGCAGAGGCTGGGACAGAAAGCAGAAGTCTGAACCCTGCACTCAAGGTCATGGCCTTCCTCCAGGATATGCTCTGATACAGGCTTCTCAGGTTGACTTAACTCCAGCCCTTCTCAGAGTCCTTTCCCTCCAATAGCCATCTTTGTGTAAAGAGCTGAAAAGCATATGTTCCAATTAATGAAAAAGACGTTCCATAAAAGGGGTTTGTATGAGATCAAAAGTGTTTATAACTGGGACAGGCCTGCAAGCTTTGAATGCTGTTTTTTTTTTTCTTTTCTGGCATGTGCTGTAATTAATACATACGTCGAATATTATACATAATGTGCATATTAGTGACCCAATGCACAATTCCTATGCTAATGGTATTAATTGCCTATTACCTAGGCTGCCTAATGAACATTACATAGGTTTTTAATGAGTGTAGTTATTATAATTGAATTCAATTATATTCCTGCTATGCATATGAAGTCAATAGAATAGCTGTATCCCATAGTGTCCCAGCAAAAGGAAACAGGTGTTTATAGTCAAGACAACTTGTAAGCTGGAGTAAGGGGGAAAGGAGAAGCCAAGGGCCTGGGATGACGTACTTGGCTGAGCCCTGTGGGGCCCAGATGGCAGTGCACAAAACAGGGTAAACCAGTAGGCAGTGTACGCACGAAGACAGGCCCCCCTGCTGCCCCTTCACTGTGAGTTTGGGACAGGGTACAGGTCTGGCCCCTGGAAGCCAGCCACACCTACGCTGTAACAGGACACTTTCCCCCTGGCTGACCCAAAGCCTGAGGGTGATTGCATCACTTCCTCTGGCACCATGGAGACCACGTGACTGTGGCATCTGGGCTGGCCAGGGATGCTGGCACAGGAGGCTCCTGACCCTGCCTGTGTTGCTTCTTTTCTCTAAATCTGTGTCTGGAGCAGATAGGCGAGGCTGATGGAGCAGCTGCTGCTATTACTGCTGCTCCAATAGGCTCAGTGCTCACACCCTCTAAAGGGGGCAGCCCTGTTGCTCAGAGAATCAAGAAGCATCGTATTCCAGAAATTTACCTTTCTTCATCGATTCACCCTTTAGTGTTGTGGTCCTATCCCTCCTTTCCTTCCTCCCTCTCTTCCTTCTTTCTTTCCTTCCTTCCTCATGTATTAGTGTCAGGTGTATGGCTTAATGGTTAGACAACCTTATACTTTACGTAGTGTTCCCCTCGATATTCCCAGTACCCCAATTGGCACCATATATAGTTATCACAATATTACTGACTATATTTTATGCACTTACTTCCCTGTGACTATTTTGTAGCTGCCAATTTGTGCTTCTTAGTCCCTTCACCTTTCACCCAATGCCTCAAGCCCCGCCCCCCCCCCTGCAATCACTAGTTCTCTCTCTTTGTATCTATGAGTCTATTTTAATTGTTTGTTGATATATTTTGTTTTTTAGGTTCTCTATATAAGTGAAATTGTATGGTATTTGTCTTTCTATGACTGACTTATTTCACTGAGCATAATACCCTCTAAGTCCATCTATGCTGTTGCAAAAGGTAAGATTTCATTCTTGTGGCTGAGTAGAATTTCATTGTATATATGTACCGCAGCTTCTTAATCCAGTCATCTATTGATAGGTACTTGTCCCATTATGTTATTACAGGTGTTCCCATAGCTTGGCTATTGGAAATAAAACTGCAGTGAACAGAGTAGTGCATATATTCTTTTGAAATAGTATATTGCATCTCTTGAGACAAATCTCCAGAAATGGAATCACTGGGTTGTAAGGCAGTTCCATTTTTAACCTTTTGAGGAAATTGCATATTGCTTTCCTCAGTGGCTGTACCAGTCTGCATTCCCACCAACCGTGAAAAAAAGTTCCCTTTTCTCCACATCCTCACCAGCACTTGTGGCTTTATTGATGCTAACCATTCTGACAGGTGTGAGGTGATACCTCATTGTGGGTTTAGTTTGCATTTCTCTGACACTTAGTGACATTGAGCCTCTTTTCATATGCCTATTGGCTATCTGTGTGTCCTCTTTGGAGTAGTGTCTATTCAGGTCCTCTGCCCATTTCTTGATGGTATTGTTTGTTTTTTTTTTGGTGTTGAGTAGTATGGGTTCTTTATAAATTTTGGATATTAACCCCTTATCAGATGTATCATTGGTAAATATGTCCTCCCATTTAGTAGGTTGTTTCTTTGTTTTTCTGATGGTTTACTTTGCTGTGCAAAACCTTTTTAGTTTAATGTAATTCCATTTATGTTTTTTGTTTTTGTTTTTCTTTCCTTTTAAGATTTTATTTATTTTATTACTTTTTAGAGATGGGAAGGGAGGGAGAAAGAGAGGGGCAGAAACATCAGTGTGTGATTGCCTTTCTGCACCCTCTACTGGGGACCTGGCCCTCAACTGGCCCAAGCCCTAGACTGGGAATCAAACCAGTGACCCTTTGATTTGCAGGCTGGTACTCAACCACTGAACCACACTAGCCAGAGCTCTTGGTTTTTCTTATCCAAGCAGATATATCCAAAAATATTACTAAGAGTGATATCAAAGTGTTTGTTGGATATTCTTCTAGGAGTTTTACTGTTGGGGGTCTTATATTTAAACCTTAATCCATTTTGAGTTTATTCTTATAGGAGGTGTAAGGAGGTGGTCTGGTTCCTTTCTTCCTTACTTCTTTTCTCCCTCCCTTCCTTCCTTCCTTCCTTGGGACATATCTGTTCAATATTTCCAGGTCAAATTATTGAATAGATTACTTTACCCCATTGTCTGTTCTTGCCTCTGTTGTCAAATATTAATTGACCATATAGATGTGAGTTTATTCTGGGCTCTGTATTCTGTTCCATTGATCTATGTGTTTGTTTTTATGCCAGTACCACATCATTTTGATTAATGGTTTTATAGTATAGTTTTAAATTGGGTAGTGTGATGCTCTCAACTTTGTTCTTCTTTCTCAATATTGCTGAGGCTACTCAGGGTTTTGTGTGTGTGTGTGTGTGTGTGTGTGTGTGTGTGTGTATGTGTGGTTCCAATATACCATTGGTATTTTGACAGGGATTGTGTTGAACCTATAGATTGCTTTAGTGTAGTATGGACATTATAATGATGTTAATTTTTCTACCCATGATCAAGGTATATGCTTCCATTTATTTTATGTTTTTAAATACATTTTATTGATTATGCTATTACAGTTGTCCCATTTTTTCTCCCCTTTATTCTCCTCCATGTATACCCCTCTTCTACCATCATTCCCCAGCCTTAGTTCATGTCCATGGGTCACACATAGAATTTTTTTGGCTTCTTCATTTCCCATACTATTCTTAATGTCTGCCTATCTATTTTGTACCTACCATTTATGCACCTACCATTTATGCTTCTTATTCCTTGTACCTTTTCCCTCATTCTACCTGCCCCCCTTCCTCTGATAACCCTCCATCTGATCTCTATTTCTGTGACTCTATTCCTGTTCTAGTTGTTTGCTTTAGTTTTTTTGTTGTTGTTGGTAGTTGTGGATTTGTTGTTATTTCACTGTTTGTATTTTTTTATCATTTTCTTTTTCTTAGATAAATCCCTTTAACATTTCATATAATAAGGACTCAGTAAAGATGAACTCCTTTAACTTGACCTTATCCGGGAAGCACTTTTTCTGCCCTTCCATTCTAAATGATCGCTTTGCTGGATAGGGTAATCTTGGATATAGTTCCTTGCCTTTCATGACTTCAAGTGTTCTTTCTAGCCCCTTCTTGCCTGCAAGGTTTCTTTTGAGAAACCATCTGTTAGTCTTACAGGAACTCTTTTGTAGGTAATGTCTTCTTTTCTCTCGCTGATTTTAAGATTCTGTCCTTATCTTTAATCTTGGGTAATGTAATTATGCTGTGCCTTGGTGTGTGCTTCCTTGATCCAACTTCTTTGGGACTCTCTAAGCTTCCTGAACTTCCTGGAAATCTATTTCCTTTGCCAGATTAGGGAAGTTTTTCTTCATTATGTTTCAAATAAGTTTTCAGTTTCTTGCTCTTCCTTTTCTCCTTCTGGCACCCCCAGAATTTGGATGTTGGAATGTTTAAAGATGTCCTGGATGTTCCTAAGCCTCTCTTCATTTTTTTGAATTCTTGTTTCTTTGTTCTGTTCTGGTTGAATGCTTATTTCTTCCTTCTGCTCCAAATAGTTGATTTGAGTTCTGGTTTCCTTCCCATCACTGTTGGTTCCCTGAACATTTTCCTTTATTCACTTTTCATAACCTTCACCTTTTCTTCTATTTTGTGACCATACTCAACCATTTCTGTGAGCACACTAATTATCAGTGTTTTGAACTCTGCATCTGTTAGATTGGCTATCTCTTCATCACTTGGTTCTATTTTTGAAACTTTGATCTGTTCTTTCATTTGGGCCATATTTTTTTGTCTCACTGTGCCTGTTATGTAGTAAGGGGCGGAGCCTTAGGCATTTGTCAGGGCAGGGCAACCCAGGTCACTGCGTTGTGGTGGAGAGGTCTGAGAGTGAACAGTGCTACTTGCTCAGTTCTCAGCTTGCTTTCAGCCACTTCCTCTGCTACTCACAAGCAAATTGGGCTCTTCTGGGGCTGATTCCTGGATGGGTCAGTTTGTGTATGTTCTAGGACTCTGGGGGTCTCTCCAGTGAGCTTTTCTGTGAGGCTGGGAGTTTCTCCCACTGCCTCAGCACCCACAGGTTTTTTTCAATCACAGGTTTTGAGGTTTTATTTCACCACACTGGAACCCTGGGTTGTGCGATCTATCTCGCTTCCCAGTTGTTACTCCTGGTTTATCCACATGCAAATGTGGGACTGCCCACTTCACCAGCTGCTGCCTTGCTGTGAGTTTTCTCTACCCTGGCTGCCAGTCTCTGCCCCTCCTGCTGGTCTGGATGAATGTTTCTTCTTTAAGTGTTTGGTTACTGGACTTAAATACAGTTTGATTTTCTGGCAGTTCTGGTTATTTTTTGTTTTAAAATTTGTTGTTGTCCTTTTAGTTTGTGCAAGGAAGTAAAGTGTATCTACCTATGCCTCCATCTTGGCTAGAAGTCCTGCTTCCATTTATTTGTATCTTCTTTGATTTATAGTTTTCCAAGTGTCTTTTACCTCCTTGGTTAAATTTGTTCCTAGGCAGCTCTGGCTGGTATAGCTTAGTGGATTGAGCACGGGCCTGTGAACCACATGATCACGGTTTGATTCCCAGTCAGGGCACATGCCTGGGTTGTGGGCCAGTTCCCAGCAGGGGACTCACGAGAGGCAACCATACATTGACACTTCTCTCCTTCTCTCCTTCCCTTCCCCTCTAAAGATAAATAAATAAAATATTTTAAAAAATAAATAAATAAATTTGTTCCTAGGCATTTTAATTATTTATTTTTTGGTGTAGTTGTAAATGGATTTTTAAAAAAATTTTCTTTTTCTAATGGTATATTATTAGTGTATAAAAATGCAACTGATTTCTGGATATTTACTTTGTATCCTGCTACTTAATACATTTCTCAGTTCTAGTAGTTTTTTGATGGAATCTTTAGGGTTCTCAATTTATAGTATCATGCCATCGGCAAATAATGACAGGTTTACTTCTTCCTTTCTAATTTGGATGCCCTTTATTTCTTCTTGTTTGTTTGCTATGGCTAGGGCTTCCAGTATTATGTTGAATAAGAGTGGTGGAAGCAGACATCCCTGACTTGTTCCTGGTCATAAGAGAAACGCTTGTAGTTTTTGCCCATTGAATATGATGTTGGCTGTGGGTTTGTCACATACAGCCTAACTTATGCTGAGGTATGTTTCCTCTATGCCCACTTTGCTGAGAGTTTGGATCATAGATGGGTGCTGGATTTTATCAAATGCTCTTTTCTGCATCTATTTATATCATCATGTGATTTTTATCCTTCATTTTGCTTTTGTGGTTTATAATGTTAATTGATTTGTGAATATTGTACCAACCTCATATATCTGAAATACATCCTATTTGATCATGGTGTATAATCATCTTAATGTATTGTTGAAGCTGGTTTGCTAATAATTTGTTGAGGATTTTGGCATCCATGTTCATAAGAGATATTAGCCTATCATTTTCTTTCTTTGTTGTGTCTGTATCTGGTTTTTGGAGTTAGGATAATGTTGGCCTCATAAAGTAAGCTTGAGAGTTTTTCTTCCTTTTGACTTTTTTTTTGGAATAAGTGTTAGTTCTTTGAATGCTAAAATTCACCTGTAAAGTCATCTGGTCCAGAACTTTTGTTTGCTGGGAGCGTTTTTATTACTGCTTTGATTTCATTAATTATAATTGGCCTGCTCATATTTTCTGATTCTTCTTGATTTACTTTTGAAAGATTTCATGTTTGTAGGAATTTACCCATTTCTTCCAGGCTGTCCAGTTTGTTAGCATATAGTTATTTGTAATATTTTCTTATAATTCTTTGTGCTTCTGTGTTGTCAGTTGTTATTTCTCTTTCATTTATGATTTTATTTATTTGAGTCTTTTTTTTTCCTTTATGAGTCTGGTATTAGAGGTTTGTCAATCTTGTTATCTTTTTAAAGAACAAGCTTTTGGTTTCATGGATCTTTTGTATTGTTTTTCTAGTCTTTGTAAAAGATCACTTTAGAAGTCTGTGCTAAGATAATAATGGAAGGAAAAGTTTGGTGCAGACAGGATAAAGAAAAAAGGAAAGAAAGAAAAGGAAATGTATATTTTTTAAATCACAGAGAGGGAACTTCATTTTTCCAGTAAAAGTTCTTGCAAAGTATAGATTTGCATGTCTCCTCTTCTGCCTCTCTCTTTCCACTCTCATTGACCACCAGNTGTATTGTTGAAGCTGGTTTGCTAATAATTTGTTGAGGATTTTGGCATCCATGTTCATAAGAGATATTAGCCTATCATTTTCTTTCTTTGTTGTGTCTGTATCTGGTTTTTGGAGTTAGGATAATGTTGGCCTCATAAAGTAAGCTTGAGAGTTTTTCTTCCTTTTGACTTTTTTTTTGGAATAAGTGTTAGTTCTTTGAATGCTAAAATTCACCTGTAAAGTCATCTGGTCCAGAACTTTTGTTTGCTGGGAGCGTTTTTATTACTGCTTTGATTTCATTAATTATAATTGGCCTGCTCATATTTTCTGATTCTTCCTGATTTACTTTTGAAAGATTTCATGTTTGTAGGAATATACCCATTTCTTCCAGGCTGTCCAGTTTGTTAGCATATAGTTATTTGTAATATTTTCTTATAATTCTTTGTGTTTCTGTGTTGTCAGTTGTTATTTCTCTTTCATTTATGATTTTATTTATTTGAGTCTTTTTTTTCCCTTTATGAGTCTGGTATTAGAGGTTTGTCAATCTTGTTATCTTTTTAAAGAACAAGCTTTTGGTTTCATGGATCTTTTGTATTGTTTTTCTAGTCTTTCTAAAAGATCACTTTAGAAGTCTGTGCTAAGATAATAATGGAAGGAAAAGTTTGGTGCAGACAGAAGGATAAAGGAAAAAGGAAAGAAAGAAAAGGAAATGTATATTTTTTAAATCACAGAGAGGGACCTTCATTTTTCCAGTAAAAGTTCTTGCAAAGTATAGATTTGCATGTCTCCTCTTCTGCCTCTCTCTTTCCACTCTCATTGACCACCAGTTTGCTAATGTTAGACTGGCCAGGAATATACTTTCTATTTAGAAAGCAAACATTGCCAGATTTGGGCCCAGGCCTGGGGACTGACTCACTTTTGCTGGGATGACACATTCACTGCACATGTTTCACAGTTTTCAGAAACACCAGATTTATTTCTGTCGATACCCAGAGCCTCACATCGCTGTCCACCTAAGGCCACACACTGAGGTGTTGCTATTTTCTTCTCCTGGGGTTTAAATGAATGGGAAGACTTCCCATGACTGAAAACATCACCCTTGTTTGTAAGGAGAGAAAGTCTGGCCAAGAATCGCAGTGTTTTTAACCAGAATTTGGCTGGCTTTCAATAACCACCATGCCAAGGCTGTACCAGCCAGAGGGATGGCTATGAGTATAGAGGGGGTTTGAGACTTGAAATGTGTTCCACATATATATGTATATATGTACATGTGTGTGTGTACATATACATATATATATGTCATATATATATCTAAAGCAGACAGCAGAGAGGAGAGAATTGAACATTATTAAGTTTGGATTGGAGGGAAAGAAGAGGAGGAGAGGGAATTGAAAAAGAAAAGTGGAGAGGGAAATAATGAATGAAGGATCAGGAGAGAGCAGGGAGGGGTGCATGTATTTTAACTGATCAACTACTGTGTTTGTGCCAAGCAGTATTTGGGGTGCTTCTACACAAGCACCTCATTTAGTTCTCATAACTACTTGGTGGGTAAGCATTACCAATCCTCATTAGTATTAATTAGGAAGTAGTGGGGGTCAGGAAGTTGGAATATCATGCCCTAGTTTATACTGATAGTATAGGTCAGAGTGAGGATTTGGATCCCTGGCTCTCTCCTCCAAGCCTGGACGACTCTGCTGGTGGTCAGGGAGCCCGACATGAGGCCCCGTGATCTGGACGGCCCGTGAAAGTCATCTCTAAGGGGGCTGTTTACACACTTAGACATTAAGTGCTTAAGACTCGAAGGGCTTGCCACATACACAAAGCTCAGGATTCAGGGCTATCTGGAAACTTTCTCCAGGGTAAACAAAAACAACCACTTCAACTATTTTGCCAACAAATCTCTCTCCAAAAAGAAAAGGAAAGAGAAAGTGATGCTATTTTTCCCCCCTCCAAAGTAAAGGTTACAACAACATTTTCTTTGAGCTCATGAGAGAGCAGCCAGCAGACAGTGCTCTGGTAACCATCTCCATGTGTCCGTGTGGAAAGTACCTTGCAATGACTAAGCACGAGTGATTCACTTGTCACTCTGCTTGGGGACTTTGGTCTCATTCTGGCAGCTGCAGAGTGTTTTCATCGGCTTCAAACCCAGACTCCCCACCTCCATGGCATATATATATACACATGCACACACACAAATACATATATCTATATACATACATGTATATATACATATATACACACACAGACATACATTATATACACATATATACATCTATCTATCCACATACACACATACATACATCTGTATCCCATTTTCTTTATCCATTCATCTAACAGTGTTGTGGTCCTCTTTTCAAAGGCCATTCTAGAAGTTTGTGCTAAGATAAGGATGCAAGGAAAAGCTTGGTGTAGGCAACAGGACAGAGAGAAAAGGAAAGAAAGAAAAGAATAATTTTTTGAAAAATCACAGAGAGGAAGCTTTATTTTTGCAGATGTGCGTCCCCCACCCCACCAAGGGCACAGATGCCTGAGAAGGTACCCTTTTCTTGGCTTGCAAGAGAAGGACCATGGGGAGGGGGTGGGAAGTTCTCTCCGGACCCTTATCAGGCCTTCTAGGAAGTCTTACCTGCTGACTTCCTCAGCAGCTGAGGAGTTAGGAGTCCCAAAGCAGTGCTTGAAATAAAATAGAGCTAATTCGTGGAGAATCCAGGATATGCTGAGAGTTTTCTCTTAAGTTGTCTCTGCCTCCTTCCCAGTGACTCAGGGACACAGTTGTTGGTTTTCTCCTTCGTTGAAACTGAGGACCTCAGTTTCACAGGGAAAGGGCCCCGAGAACACAGGGCTGGTAAGGGTGTGAGATGCCACAGAAGCGGGAGCATGTATCACGGCACAGGAAGGCCCAGACGGGACCAGCCTCTTCCCAGAGACTTTCTGTTTCTTCATTCTTTTAAAAATTGAACTTAAATTAAAATTACATTGTCTTAGCCCCTTTAGGCTGCTATAAGGGAATACCATAGACAGAATGGCTTATAAACAGCAGAAATTTATTTCTCACAGTTCTGGAGACTGAAAGTCCGAGGTCAGGGTACTGGTAGATTCAGTGTCTGGTGGGAACCCACTTCTTGGTTCGCAGACCACTGTCTTCTCTCTGTGTCCTCACATGGAAGAAGAGGCGAGGGAGCTCTCGGGGGCCTCTTTTACAAAGGTACTAATCCCACTCACCTCTCCAAGACCCCACCTCCAAATATCACACCCAGGTTAGGTTTCAACATGTGAGGTTTGGGGGTGGGCAGAAATTAAATGTTTGTTTGGGCTATAGCATGTATACGTATAGAAAATGGCACTTATCATGAATATATAGCTTGGTAACTTTTCACCAACTGAACATAGCCTGTAACAACAACCAAACTGAGAAACAGCTTTCTATCACATGGCGGCTTGTCTCCATGACGGCTGCCATCCATTCCTTCCCTCTGTGGACATCATGCCCTTTCCCCACAGGGGTGCAATCTCTTCCTCACCTCCTCTGGAATCTGGACTGGCTTAGTGACTGCTTTGGCCAATATAACAAAATGGAAATGACAGTAAGGCTAGGCCTTAAGAAGCATTGCCATTTTCACCTAGGTCTTCTGGAAACTCCCTAGGAACTCCAAAGCACCCTGTAAGACAACTACCTGGACACTGCCATATTGGAGGAGCCACATACAGGTCCAGTGGAGCCCAGGCTTTGGGGATCGCTGCCGAAGCTAGACACTTATTAGGGCAGGGTTTCTGGACGCTGTAGACCAGTCCATCTGCCAGATGAAGATCACTGAGTGACCTCCCTCAAAATCACATGGAGCAAAGAATCTCCTGGCTAAGCCCTACCTGAAGTCCTGACCCACAAAGTCATGAGATATAAACAAATAGTTGTTGTTCTAAGCCCCTAATTTGGAGGGTAATTATTAGGCAATAATAGATAATCAAACATTATCAATCATTGAAGAGTCCCCCCTGTTGACCCTTTCCTATCACAATGACCCCACCAATGGTAACCATTCTCCTGACTTCCTATGCTATAGATTAGTCCTGTTTTTGCACTTTCTATCAATAGAATTATACAACATGTCCTTTTCTGATGTCTTGTCTCTTTGGCTCTATATTAAGTTATGACATTCTTCTGAAGCCACAGCTTATCATTCCTATTGCTGTATTCCATTGTGTGAATATACTTGTGTCCATTCTGCTGCTTGTAGACGTTTGTGTTGTTTCCGGTTCTGGGCTATTATAAATAGCACTGCTGTGGACATTCCAGTGTGTGCATGTGTGTTGGGCATATACCCAGGAGAGGGACTGCAGGGAACTAAGGTGTTTTCAGCTTTTGGAGCTATTGCCACATAGGTTTTCAAAGTGGTTTGACCAACTCGTACTCTGATCCACAGTGTTTGATGGGTACTCCACATTCTCCTTGGAACTTGCTCTTTACTGTGTTTTGCATTTTTTTGTTTGAGAATTGTATCCATTTGCTAGCCTACAAGAAAGAGCAAAGCTGTCCATCTGCCAGGGTGGCATCTGAGACATGCAGGCTAAAGGCAGAAAAACTGAACTCCCTTGACCCGGATTGGAAAGAATGTCGCAACCGTTCATTCACATTTGAAGAGAAGATTGCTGGGCTCAGCTTCCACTTTCCTCATTCATCTGGAGACTTTCTGCTTTGTAAGTTGGGCTTAAGAATGTGATGGAGGAAGTGATTGGGACTCTGACTGTTTTTTTCATTCTTGGGCCCTGAGTCATGTCCAGGTCATGGGGTACTTGGAAGAAGGTGAAGCAGAGCATGGAAATTGGGTGTACTTTAGGGTGATCAGTTGGCTGGGTCATGAAGAGCCATTCAGAGGATTTGAAAATTCCTCCTGCCAGACCCTCTGTGACTCATAAGTTTGTGCTTCCTGATTGATATGACATCTGGGCACACTGAATTTGAGATTACCATAAAAAAACCCAACAACCAAGAGTGTTGCTAATTTGGACAGATAGGTTGAGCTTATGGCAACTGAAAAAAGTATGGTTCTTTTGTAGCTAACTTTCCTCAAGTCCAGTGGAATGGTGAGTTTTGAAAAATGGCAGAAATTTGGTATGATGGTTGTTTTTTTGTGTCAGCGTGGTTAGCCTGCAGTACCCAGTTATTTTATCAAATACTAAGCTACATGTTGCTGTGAAGGTGTTTTGTAGATATGGCTAACATCTACAATCAATTGACTTAAAGGAAAGAAGATTGCCTTGACAATGTGGGTGGCCCTTATCCAATCAGTTGAAGACTTTAAGAGCAAAAGCTAAAGTTTCCTAGAGAAGAAGAAATTCTGACTCAGACTGCAGCATCAATTCTTGACTGAGTACCTAGCCTGCCCTATAAATATCAGGCTATTAGCATATATGTATATGTATAAGTATATACATACAGACAGGTACTTACACACGGATATAAATAGATAGATGGATCAATAGATACTACTGGTTTTCTTTTTCTGGAGACCCCTGACTGGCACATGGCATAAATGAAATTAAAAAATCCAGAAGAAATGGACAGATTTGGATCAGAGCCCAGTCAAGTTTTACCAACTTGTTCTCTACCAACCATCCCCAAGTTCTCACAATGTCCTGGAGTAGGCTCCTGAGGGTGGGTCTGATTATCAAGCACTTGCCCTTCTCAGCTTGACTCAATTATAAGAGGAATGAACTGAAAACCGCACTGTGGCTACTCGAAAAGTTCTCAGTGATAGTGTGAGATGTCTGTTGAATCCTGTAGTCAAACTCTGGACTGTGGTTAGCCCCACCCACTTCTGTGAGAATCCATCATCTTTCATGATTAGGACTAAAACTAAAGCTGAAAGTGGCTTTTTATGGTGTAATCTGGTGTAATTGAGGGGTCCTTCAAGATCACCTGCCCGCTCCTAACCCATTCAGTCTGAAAACGCTAATGTTCTTATCGACTTCGACCAAGCAGTGAACAGCATTAGACTTAACAATGTTGGTCTTGTTATGCATTTTTATAAATAAGGTAATTCTTCAAAACAACTTTTATATTAATGATTTGAAAATAGTATTATTTCTGTATAATTAACTGCTTATTTTTGCTGCAGAATAGTCAATGTGGCCTCATATATAGATTTCTGTGATGTTGCTCATGATGACAAAACAAACAAAACGCACACCCACCAACCTAGGATGTTTCTGCTTCAGACTTCAAAGTCTCAGGTTCTTGATAACTCTGCAGTGCAACCCTGGGCGGGGCCCTTAGTCCCTGTATGCCTGGGTGTTATGGATGCCAGGGTAGGGAGGGAATTATGAGGCCATCTCATTGTAACATTGACAAAAATGAGGTAAATCTCTGATAGCATATTTCCCTATAGAAACAGAAAGCATTAAACACTGTCTATGTACCTGACCCTGGGCATGTAGGCACTGGTTCATGAACTCCAATGCTTCTAGCTCTCTGTAGAAAAAGTGACAACTTGTCATCTGTAATTTTATTTTATTTTATTTTTTTAAATATATGTTATTGATTATACCATTACAGTTGTTCTATTCTCCTCTTCATTCCCCTCCACCCTGCACACCCCCTCCCCCACCATTCCCCTTCTTTAGTTTATGACCACTTGTCTCAAGTTCTTTAGATTCTATATTTCCCCTACTATTCTTGCCCTCTCCCATCCATCTTCTACCTACTGTCTATGCTATTTTCTGTACCTTCTCCCCCTTCTCCTCCTCCCATTCCCCTGTTGCTAACCCTCCATGTGTTCTTCATTTCTATGGTTCCACTCCTGATCTAGCTGTCCTCTTGGTTTGCTTTTGTTTTAGGTGTGGTTGTTAATAACTGTGAGTTTGCTGTCCTTTCACTGTTCATATTTTTCATCTTCTTTTTCTTATATAAGTCCCTTTAGCATTTCATATAATAAGGGCTTGGTGATGATGAACTCCTTGAACTTGACCTTATCTGAGAAGCACTTTATCTGTCCTTCCATTCTAAATGAAAGTTTTGCTGGATAAAGCAATCTTGGCTGTAGGTCTTTGGATTTCATGACTTGGAATACTTCTTTCCAGCCCCTTCTTGCCTGTAAGGTCTCTTTTGAGAAATCCGCTGACAGTCTGATGGGTACTCCTTTGTAGGTGACTGTCCCCTTATCCCTTGCTGCTTCTAGGATTCTCTCCTTCATTTTCATCTTGGCTAATGTAATTACGATGTGCCTTGGTGTGTTCCTTCTTGGGTCCAACTTCTTTGGGAGTCTCTGAGCTTCCTGGATTTCCTGGAAGTCTATTTCCTTTGCCAGACTGGGGAAGTTCTCCTTTATTATTTGTTCAGATAAGTTTTCCACTTGTGGCTGTTTCTTTTCCCCTTCTGGTACCCCTATAATCCGGATGTTGGAACATTTAAAGATGTCCTGGAGGTTCCTAAGCCTCTCCTCATTTTTTTTTTGAATTCTTGTTTCTTCATTCTTTTCTGGTTGGATGTTTCGTTCTTCCTTCTGGTCCACTCCATTGATTTGAGTCCCAGTTTCCTTTCCATCACTATTGGTTTCCTGTGCATCTCCCTTTATTTCAATTAGTTTAGCCTTCATATGTTCCTCTAAGTTGTGACTGTGTTCCTCTAATTTGTGACTATAATCAACTAGTTCTGTGAGCATCCTGATGACCAGTGTTTTGAACTGTGCATCTGAGAGGCTGGCAATCTCTTCATCACTTAGAGTTATGGGCTCTGGGGCTTTGAGTTCTTCTTGAGCCATATTTTGCACTGTTTGTGCCTGTTACGTATGAGGAGTGGAGCCCTAGGTGTTCGCCAGGGCGGGGCAACTCAGTTGCTGGGTTGTGACACTGTATGTGGGGGCGGGGTCAAAGGAAAGCAATGGTGGTCCCCTCTGCCACCTCCCGCTGCCGGGGCCATGCGGTCCATCCCACTGCTCACAAATGTGCGACCGCGGTCAGCTCGCCGCCTTGCGCACTCACTGAGTTTGCCAGCTGGGGTCTGCGCGGTCGGTCTCACTGCTCACTCCTCTGCTGGTTTATCTGCGCACGAATGTGTGACCTCCATCAGCCTGTCCCGCACCCTCACTGGGTCTGCACTGCTACCCCAGCTGCCTGTGCACCTGAGTCGGGGGATCCTTCCTGCCCGACCCTGCTCTGCTGCTTGCTCCGCCCCTCTTACCAGTCCCAGTTGAACAGTTCGTTGTTGTTGGACTTCAGTATAGTTCAATTTTCTGTTCTTTGGCTGTGTTTTTGTTTACTAAACCTTTGTTGTATTCAAACTTGGTTGTGGGAGAAGGCACAGTGTTTCCACCTATGCGTCCATCTTGGCGGAAGTCCCCACTACTTTGTCATCTATAATTTTAATACTAAACTCTAGGTGAGCTTGGTTTCACCTATTGTCTGCCTTCCTCAGAGAGTTTTCATACACAAATTAACATATTTTGCTGTATATAATGCACTCCTGTGTATAATGCACACCTATATGTTAATGCATAAACATAAATAAAAGAATTAGAAACATTTATATAGACACAGAATTAGTACTACTCATGTACAATGCACATCCTTACTTTTTTCCTAAAAAATGTGGGCAAAAAAGTACACATTATATACATGGCAAAATACAGCAATATCAAAATACCTCAAATACCTTGTGATATGCATACGGATGCAGATAAACACCCTGACAGACACATCTGTTGACATCAGAGGACACTCCTGTTGCACAGCCAGGACCAAGGGCACCTACCTTCTGTAGACTGGCAGGCTCAGCCTATTGAGAATGCATCCTGATCGGTCCCATGGCTGATCAGTTTCCCTGCCGACACATTCTTCCTCTGCAGTCAGGACACTCTCCCAGACCCACATGGGGGACTGCATTGCTCCCGTCGTGAGGACTCTACAAAGTATCCCACTTCCTATGGGATGAAATCCAAGCTCCTTAGCTTGATACCCATACTCCCCTGGTCCTCCACGACATAGTGATGCTTTTCTTTCCATCTGTGTGCTCATCATTCCCGTCTTGTATGCAACTGTACACAGAACGAAGCCCTCCCTTCCCTGAACACGCCCAGTTGGTTCTAACAGCCATGTCTGCAACTGTGCGATTGCCTTTGTCTCTCCTCTCATCCATTCTACTCAGCACCACCTATCTTTTAAGAGTCAGCTCACATATCACTTCCTCATTAAATCCTTCCTGGCTTTCCCAGGAAGATTATTTTTTCCTTAGCTTGCTTCAACAGCAAGTTTCATGGGTTTCAGTGAAGGCCCTTATCTGCACTGAATTAGTTAGTTTTCCTTTGTATATCAACTTACCCTAAAGGGGAGCTCACTGAGGGGAGAGGCCGAGTCTTGTTTCCAGTTGCATCCCCATCACTCATTCCAGAACCTGGTGCAGAGGAAACTCTCAGGGTGCTAGCTTAAATGATAAATCATTCATTTATCAGTTCTCTTGTTTGTTTATGCAACAAATATTTATTGTGTGTATACTCCAAAACAGTCAGTGAAGAAATAGGTATGGCTCTGTTTCTGAAGAAGCTTACAGTCTAATAGGGTGAACAGACATAAAATGAACAGACACATCTGTATGCTGGTGGAGTGTGTCCCTGATGCATAGCTGCTGGTGCTCATTCTTCCTGGACCATGCTCATGTGGAAGTGGCTTGTGGTCAATCTGAACTATCGCAGAGAGAGCAGCTCCCCTGGTGAGTCTTCAATGTCCATAAAAGTGGATCCAAGAGCAAGGAACCTTTCGGACTGTAAGCCACTGAGATTTGGGAGGTTTTTTGTTACTGTAGCATCTCCCACGTTATCCCAACTAATATTCAACCCATGGTACAAAGCTGAAAGACAGGAAAACACTCCTGGCCTGACATGTGGGCTTGTGCTTTGGGAAAACAAGTCCTGTTTTGAGGTTCCCAGCTGACCCTCCGCTTCTTAATACTCCTAGAACGTGAATGTAGGAGTCAGGGCTTCTGTCCAAGCGAGGGCCCAATGGATGTGTTCCTTTAGTGTGTACTTTAAAATGTACTTAAAGTATACTGCATACTTTAAGCTGTATAGGGATATAAGATCTGGCTGAGGTCTGTGTGAAGGGCTCTCACCTTGGCCAGGGGTCAAAGCACAGTCTGTCCTTGGGAGGGAAGCTCAGGAGGCCTCATGTAGTCTGGTCTCCCTGCTGAACTGACTACTCCCTAGAGCCTGTGTATAGCAGAGGCTGAGATCAAGACATTAAGTTCAATACCCCTGAGTGGTGGCAATGGGCCCCACTGGAATGAGTGTGTGTGTGTTTCCTTTAAACAATCTTTTCAGACTCATCTCATTGTTCTGTTTCACAAAACGGAAACAGAGGTGCACAGAGGTTAAGCAACTGAAACCAAAGGCAAGGGCTATTTAGGTGAGCAGCTAGAATTCACAAAGAGGCCTTTTAGGCTTTCAAGCTTTGGTTCCTTCCATTACGACCTCACTGTAGAAGTGCTTTTCAACAAACACTTCTTGAGGATCTCTCTGTTGCAGGCATGGTGTGAGCACCAGGCACAAATAGGGGCAAAGCTTGCTCACTGCCTTCGATGAGATCCCGTTTTGGGGGGGACTCAGGAACATAAGTGGGTGATTACAGCAGAGAGTGATAAATGCTACATGTACAGAACGCTAGGGAGGGGTGGATAGAGATGGCTTTCTGGAAGAGGGGCCATGTGGCTGAGACCTGAAGTATGCGCAAGGAAGTTTTCTGAGCAGCTGCAGAAAGAAGGGGAAGGAATTCTAGGCTAAGACTCAAGCACTTGCAAAGGCACCAAGGTGTGAGACTGCAGGACTTGATGAGGAACCAAAAATTCAGCTGGCATGGTGGCGAGCAGCAGGAAATTAAAAATTTGCAAGTGACTTGTAGTTCTCTGAGTTTTGTGGGGGCCTCAGATAAGAACCCCAAAACACCAATCCCAAAGAACATATGCACCGCAATGTTCATAGCAGCACAATTTACAATAGCCAAGGGTTGGAAGCAACCTAGGTGCCCGTCAGTAAATGAATGGATCAAAAAACTATGGTACATTTACACAATGGAATTCTATGCTGCAGAAAGAAAGAAGGAGCTTCTACCTTTTGCAACAGCATGGATGGAACTGGAAAGCATTACGCTGAGTGAAATAAGCCAGGTGTTGAAGGACAAATACCATATGATCTCACCTTTAACAGGAAGCTAAACAACAAAACAAACAAGCAAGCAAAATATAACCAAAGACACTGAAATGGAGAACAGGCTGACAGTGACCAGAGGGGAGAGGGGAGGGAATTTCAGGGGAAATAAGGGAGGGATTTAGAGGAACCTATATAAAGGATACATGGACAACAACTGAGAAGGGTGGAAATGGGAGGGAGGGGGGGAGCACAGGGGTGGGATGGGATGGGAGTAATAGACAGAAAACTGTACTTGGAAAATAATTAAATAAATTAAAAAATAATAATTTAGATAATTGCAACACGTCTTCCTTTGGCTCCACATCAAAGTCTCCCCATCTCAGCAGCTCCTGAAGTTGCTGAGGACGCTGGCTCAGTGCCACTTATCACCACCCCAGCTGGACCGGCGGCAGGCCTGTGTGAGGCCTCAGATGGCAGTGCCCTGACATGCATTCCAGCTAGGGCAGCTCAACAGAGCCTGACAGCCTCGCAGGGGGCCCTCCACGGAAGGAAGCAACAGCAATTTTAAAGGGGAAGGTAATTGGCTTTCTTTGGAGCGATTTCTATGCATTATATGCTACACTAGTCACTTTAAATATTATCTCGCTTTGTTCTCTTGGTCATCTCTAGTGGAGGAGCTTATCTTTCTCAAATTTAGGAGGCACTTGGCCTCACTGGGTCTTATGTGGTTTCTCCTCCTTTTATGCGGCTTGTCGCTCCTGTGGTCTTGCTTCTGTCGATTTCAATTAAATTCAAAACTGCAAGCAATCTTCTTCAAAATGGAAAGAGTTAATACACTTTCAGTTTCGTGAGAAACTGACACCCATCCCCAAGCCCATTGGTGGGCCTTTCTTTTTCTCGATGACCTTTCCTCGGAGGCCTGGCTGGCATAGCCACTTCTAGCAGCCTCTTTGCTTGGTCAGGGCACGCTACCTTTGCGGCCTCTTCCTGGCTAAGGAAGTGAGGTGACCGAAATGGTAACTCCTTCCTATTTTTAATACTGGCCTTTAACCCACAAAAGTCACAACTGGCCTTTGGACCAGGCTTCCCCGGAATAAAGGGAGGAGGGACATGAAGAATTCAAATGGGGAAGTGGTTCAAGAAGGAGAAGATTGGTAAGGCGCAGGGCTTCCAAGAGCAGGCAGAGGTCCCAGGGAGCCTGGCTGGAGGAGGGTGGAGGGTGGAGGAGCAGGAGGAGCCCGGCAGTGTGCAGGGCCAGGGCGCAGAAAGTGGACGTGGCTGCCTGGGCAAGGGCCTGCAGAGCAGAGGAAGGGGTGGGAGGCCAGGATTGGAGCCCTGGGAGCAGGAAGTTTGTGAGGAGCAGTGGCCGGTGGCGTGTTTGGTTCTGCTTTCAGAAGTACAGCAGTGGTTTGGCTGCAACATTCAAAGACCTGAAAATATGGAAGCAGGCTTTGGGGAAGAGGAGCACCGAGAATAGCAGCACCGAATACAGGAAGTGCTGAGCCAAGGGCTCTTCGGTGGAGCCATGCTGCTTTCTGGAGCGGCAGTCTACAGGAAGAGGACACCCGGTTCTGAACTGCTCTGGGCCTGTGGGGTCACCCCACTGGTTTTCACTGTCCGTTGCCCAATGTCTGCACTCCAGACTTGCCTGCAACAGCTTAATATACTTAGCAAATGCTGAGGGGCCATATAAGAAGAGAGGCTGTTAAGCATAGCGATTATGCATTCATTCAGCAGGATTTATCAAGACCTAATCTGTACCAAGTCCTAGAATTCAGAGATGAACTTAAACTCACTGTCTGGTGAAATGACATGACAGGGTATGACCAGCGGGAGACAGAAGCACATGCACAGTGCTTTGGAGCCCAGAGGAAGGAAAGGCTGGGTGGGCCGCGGGAGAGTCAAGATCATCTTCTTGAAGGGTTTGCAAAGCTGTCCACATGAGCTTGACTGAGGGAAAAGCAAAGCCCAGGTCAAGCACAAGGGCTGCCTGTGCTGAAAGGAGATGGAGAGTTGGGCATGATGGCTCGGGGATCAGCCAGGGGTAGGCAAAGGTGAAACCAGGTGGATAACCTGGGGGCTTGGAAGCCAGGCTGGGAACTTGGATTTTATTTCACAGGGAGCTATGGCAGGCTCTTAGGCAAAAGTCAAATGGGATCTTAATGCTATATTTCAGAATACTGAATTTATAATAACTATAATGAATGCTAATATTAAAAATGACAATGGTAGCACAAATAATAAATTTACCCATTATACGTCAAAGGTGATGGGATGACATATCCATAGTTGGTAGCATTAGTCATGACTCCATCACAGTGGGCTGGAGGGAGAGATTCTCCTGCTGGCCTTGGGGAAGCAAACTGCCATCTGGAGAAGGCCATGTGACAGGGAGTCGTGGTGGCTTCCGGGACCTGTGTTGGTTGTCCTCCAGTTGATCAGCCATTGGAAGCTAGAGTCCTTCACCATACAGAAACCAATTCTGCCGACAGCGTGACTGAGCTGGGAAACATGGTTTTCTCCACTGGATCTTCCCAGGGAGAATGCAGCCCAGCTGGCACCTTGACCACAGCCCGTGAAACCCTTGACCAGAGCTAAGTTGTGCTGGAACTCCTGACCCATGGAAAGAAACTGTGAGATCAATGCATGTGTTTGTTTAAAGCTGCCAGTTTTGTGGCAATTTGTTAGAGTAACAGGTAACCAGTACAGGTTCCTCTGGCAGGTAAGGAGCACAGGAACCTGTTTCTAGGGGAATCTCGTTCATGTCGGGGTTATAGAGTCACGTAGGCATGTCTGTTTCATAAGCTGGTAGCATCTGCTGCTGCCCACACAGTGGACTTGGAGAGACATTGCTGCTCTACCAGGTGTCCTGGCCCATTCAGAGTCTTAAGGGCAGAGTGGGTAAGGGAAGAGCAAAGGTCAGAGTCAGATAAGCCTGATACCAAATCATGGTACCACCATGTGATATCACCTATGTTCACCTTTCTGAGACTCATACGACATAATCTATTTAGATGCACCAAAAGGAGTCAAAGAAATAATGTCTAAGTCTTGTCAGAGTCATTTAGCAAGATGACTGTAACATAACTGATCTACAGTAGAATATTGTCTCCTTCTTTTTGACCTTTTGCTCAGAACCTGATTCTGGAGCACTAACTGTGTGGCATGGCTCAGGGCCATCACCTACCATTTGTCATTCTCTGGTGGTAAATTCTTTGTCTTGGTCTCCCTTGTTCTAAGTCACCCATGCACCTCATATTAGTTCTTGCTCCCCCCCACAGTGGCATTGTGTTAAGAAAGACATAGCAGTATGAGTTGATCCGTGTGCAACTGAGTCACCCTCTGTACCACCTGCCTTCTGTGTTCCACGCTTGTTGCTCATTTGAGTGGAAAGCTGTTGTTTGAATGGGAAGAGATCCCAGGAAATACCGATGGGCAGAAGGTCTGAGACAGGAGGGGAAGGAAACAGTATCAAGCCAGATAAGGTCTTGGGTGACTAGAGCTCAGTCCTGTTGGGGAGCCCCAGGTGACAGTGTGGACCGTGACTGGGGGCTGACCCAACCAGGAGTGAGGAGCCGGACAATTTATTCACAGTTATCTGAGTGTGGCTGCAGGGGCAATAACCCTTGACCCCTCTGTTGTGCCTCGCATGTGGGCCAAATGTACTCAAATGCCCAGAAAACAAAGAAAGTCCCACGTCCCCATCACCTTAGGGAGCCTTTGGAATACAGAGGTCAATGCTGAGGGTGCGTAGGTGGAGCTTCCATTGGAACAGCCCCGAGAATAATACTCTGGACCTATCAGTGTTGTGAGAATAAATGCCTGGCATGTGGTAGGTGCTTGACAAATATTAGTTTTCTTTTTTAAAAACCTATGTTTTCCCAAAGAAATGTTAATGGGAAACCTACAAAATGATGACTTAGGAGCCCAGACAACTTTGCAGAGGCTAAGCAATTGGTAAGAACCAAGAATGCAGCCAGTGTTGCCTTGGGCCTCTGAGTTCATATGCTCTTGGGCCCAATACTTGCTCTCTTCAAGCCTTGGCTTCCCCATAAAATTGGACCACGAGTAGCTCAGCAGTCTGGTCCTGCTCACACATTCTGTCCCTGTGGATGTGAGAGGCACATTGGCCCACTGGGAAGCAGACACCCTCGCAGCGGCCCTGTGTGCTGGGTAGGATGCAGGTGTTGGAGGCGGACAGGTGTGGTCCTAGCTCAGCCGCTTCTCAGCAGTGTGGCTGAGAAAGTCTACTTTTCTCTGTCTTAATCCCCACATCTGTGAAAGGGGGATAATAATATTTATCTCCTCCGTGGTTATTTGTAGGATTACATAAGATAACAAATAGAGTCGATTGTCACTTTTTGCAATAGTTGTCTTCTATAAAGTCACCAAAAACAGTGAGTGAATATGAGCCATTGCTCTCAAGGGGAAATACAGGGTGGGTTGGATTACTGTGAACCTCTCATCACAATGTTTCCCTGGACTGCCCAACACATAACTTTGTTGTGTGTGTGTTTCTGTTTAGAGACCCTTTATTTAATATGTGTTGCTCATTCATTAATATTCATGAATTCATGCCAACAGTAAGTACTATGCCTCATGCTTGAATAAAGCTTATCTAATGCATGTATTTTCTCTGTAAAGACATCATAGCCTTCTTGTGCTTAAGAGCACAGGACATCACTTCAGTACTATGCTGGGGGACCTTTCAAGCAGCAAAATTACCCATGAAAGCCCCCAAATGTGAAAAACGTGGCATTACACAGGCCGCAAGAGGGACCCTTGTTATAGCATGTGAGCTGATTGCCTTGCTCCACCCCAGTGGAGAACATTGTGTTCAGGGACTCAAACATTTTTGCTGCTCTGTGCATGTCTGTGAATGACTGTGAAAGTACACACACACATACACAAAGCAGCAGTGTTGATTTGAGGGTTACAAATACATTTTAGCAAGCAGGTGAATTTGCAAATACAGAATCAGGAAAAATGAGGATTGACTGTACTTCACATTATGCCCACCACGCTATAGGTGCAGTTAAAAAATAGCAGATTACTATGCATAGAGGCTGGCAAAGTTCCCCTAGGGGACACCAGGAATCCGAATATTGGCTCAGAGTGAGAGGAAGAGAGATCTTTTGGTGTGAAGCCCCTCAAACCAATGTTCCAGGGCCGCTGGGCCCCCTTTCCTGTCTCTCCGCCAGGTCTTCCAAGACTCCCCAGTTTCTCAGGCGTAACACCCGGGCCTCCCTGGGAACCAATGGGTGAAAATTCCAGGCTGTGCCAGGGGTTCCCTCATTGGATGTTGAGGCTACTGGCCCTCCGTGTGTGTGCCAGAGACAAGCCCTGCATGGCTGAGGCCAACGCTGCTTGGCCCAGAGACCCGCATCCCATTGCTGGTGAGTGCAGGACTGTATCCTGCCATTGTTCTAGAAAGAGCTGCCATCGGCTGGATGGGCGGCAGACAGGAGTCTGTTTCCAGATTACTGGGTCACAGAGGGGAAATAAACTCACTTGCTTCATACCACACCACCCGCTTCCTGCTCTCCACCCGGCTCGCCCTCCGGTCAGGTGGCCAAAGAAGCCCCAGCAGGTCCTTAATCGCACTTGCGGCACTTTCCCAGGGGGAGCAGGAAAAGAAAGGGAACTCCCGTTTCTTGGGCCTTCTTCTGTGCTCAGCTCAGTGTTGGTCACTTTCCACCACCACCTTGTGGAATCCTCCCTCCGTGGTGTCCAATGACAGCAGGTTGTAGACGAGGAAACTGAGGCTCAGAGTGGTCCCCTGAGTGGCTGTGACATCAGCCCCAACCTGGACATTTGGCGGCATTGATTTGACTACAATGCTGGGTTCTGTCAGAGGCTTTTAACACAACACAAAAAGAGTTACATACAGGGGCGCTGTACTAATCTTTAAGATAAAATAATAATAATAATATTGGCAACAACACAACCTCTGACTGAATGCTTTCCAAGTAAAGGACACCCTACTCCATGCTTTACATGATTTTCTCACTCAACTTTATCATCTCAATGATAATTTTGAGATATAGATTATCTTTATACCCATTTTAGAGATGGGGCAACTGAGGCTCAGAGATGTGAGCTGACTTGCTGGAGGTTGTGTGTATGTTGTAATAAAGTATGTCATCAATAGGTGTTACTCTTCCCTCTTTCTCTCCCCACCTCAAGCAAGGTTAGGGGTGAGAGCTAAGAGAAGCATCTGAATGTATTTGTTCATCAGCCTGTCTCTCCTTTGAAGGACACAGGTAGCTCCCTTTGCTATGGCTTCTGGCCAGGACGACAACTGGACCAAACACCAGCAAACTAAAAATTTGGTTCAAATACATATGCTCAGTGATTTAGCCAAGCACCCACACTCAGCTCTGCCAGAGTTCCCTGCTCCAGGGATGAAATGAGGGATAGGTTGACATCCACTGTTTTTCACTCTACTTAGTGTTCGGGCGGGGTTGCAGGGAGGTGGTGTGGGGATTAGGAGACCTGGGACATCAAGCATTCTCAGAACATCAGGGTTGGCAAAGTTAAAGATGATACAGTAGGCAGTCAGGAGGGCATGGCCACTGTCAGGACCAGCGGAGGAGAGCAGTGAAGAGGGCTGGGAGTTCAGAAGCAGGGTGAGCCAGTGGGGAGCACCTAAAAGATGGGGTTCTCCTTGGAGTCCCAAATCAGCTCTGTGTACAGTTCACGTGCATTGCCCATCGCGTGTGTGATGTGTGGGTGGGTCAGTCCAGCTGAGAGGATGGGGCACGGGACATAAAGGGAGGCAGGCCATGGTTAAAATGTACAGCTCCTCTTTTTCTTTCTGGAAGACATGAAATAAAATGTGTTATCTGAGCCTCCCCAGGGCATTAAGATATGCACTTCCAATACTTTCCTCATTACTGTCTAGGCTTACATATTCATTTTAAGCAATGATCAGTTTGGAGGGATTTCAACTTCCTCCATTTTCAATGAAACAAAATTCATCTTAACTGGAGACCCACCCAAGATAAAAATATAAATTTCTTCTAACTTAATAATCATCATTAAAGGAAGTCTGTAATAAAAATATAATCTTTCCAGTTACTTTTTTTTTTCTGGTAAAGGCAGATGTCAAGTTTCTGTTAAGCCTTTGGAGTTCTCTTCCTCTTAGCTAGGAATATGTTTACTTGGAAACATGTGAGGAACATCATCTCTGGTTGTCATGGAGATGGTTAAGGTACCACAGCAAGTCCATCTTCTGCATGTCTATTTTCCAAGGATAGGGTTCAGGTTGGCAGGGATGCAAGAAGAGGTAGGAATAATTAAAAATAAAGGGAACAGGAACAAAAATCACTTCTTACATTGTAAATAATTTGGTTTAACGTGGATGCAAAAGACAGTCACTTCTTCAATCAATGATCCTGGGTGGGTGTCCCTGTGGGGAAGCAGAGTTACAGTGTTGATTCAGCAGAGGTGGCCCATCTTTGGCTGCCTGGACACCTTCACTGGGCTAAGTGGGAAGGGACTGGAGGGGCTGAGACTCCAGCCTACGAGGCACCCCCAGGCTCTCAGCTGCATCGATGCCACCTCTGTCCCAGTTAAGATTAGAGTTGAGAGGGTCTTGAGAGCATTTTCTCTAAAACCCATTTCACAATTAGGAAAACTGGGGCCCAGAGAGCTTTGGGGACTGTTTCCCTTATCCTGAATCCTGCATATAGGAAATATTTTAAAAAGTCAACAGTGAACTTGAGCATCAAGTTTCCCAATATAAAACTAAATGGTCAATGAGCAGACGGGAGGATACTGAACTTCAGTACTAATTGAAAAAATGCTAATTCAAACATTGGAGTGCCATTTCTCCCTTATTTTAAGACATCTAAGAAAAACACTCAGAATTAGGGTGTGAGAGAGCGGCCTCTCTCCTTCATGCCCCAGGCCACAGGAGTTGACTGGTGTAACCTGTCTGAAGGGCCTTTTGGCAATACGTGTCAATGTGTGCCAAGAGCCTTAAAGATGTACATAGAGTCTTTAACATACCCGTTAAAGTTTTAGAAAGTTATCTTATAAACATATTACAGTTGTACACAAAAGTTTAGCTACAAAGTTTTTTATTTTCTGGATACAAGATATGTGTTCCAAATTAAGGGACTATTTAGATAATAGAATGGGATATTTTATTACCATAAAAATGTCTGGGTTCACCTTTCTGATTTATTCCTAAATCTTCTTTAGTATCATTTGTAGTCAAACAAACAAGAACGCTGGTGACAAAAGATGCAGATTTAAAGTCCTTATCCCATCTCTTTCTAGATGTGTGACTTCCTAAGTTATTTCAGCTTCTGGGCTTCCATTTTCTCACTTGTAAAATGGAGTCAGACATTAAATTGGAGGCATGTAAGGAGGATTCCTGGGTTCACATGCAAGGAAGTACCTTGTAAAGTCTGATACTGCCCAGAATGCATGATTATGGTAATTTCTTCTGACCATAGCTAACGCCACTGCCAGACCTTCCCCTTGCTGTTTGTAGGATTATTCCTGCAGAGACGGGGAGGGGACATGCTGTTCTGTCTGTGGCAGAACAAGATTCCCAAGCAACCTGGACCTCTTTATCCCCGGTCCAGAGTCTGTTCAGCACAACTTGAGTGCCCTGGGGAGCATGGATATTAGGGGAATGGAGCACAGTGAGGACATCCCAGGACTGAGCCATCCACAGCCAACATGTGGGGGCTGTGCCTAGACCCGTGAGGGAAGTGATCTCAGATGTCAGCACACGGAGTTCTCTGACTGGGGTAGCATGACCGTAATTGCTGCCATACCTTTGCGCTTCCCGTAACATGTGCTACATTAAAAAACAAACAACAATTTGTTTCTCAAAACTAAAATGGATTTATTTGCAAAGGAAACTTTATGTCATTATGATAAAAAAAACAAAAATAGAATTACTTGCTAAAGTAGAAGGTAACCAAGGCAAATGCACAAAGATAACAAAATAATAATATTAAATTCTAGTTCTCCTTGCTTGCTGAAGCCTAATCCTGAGCAGCAAGTACAGAGAGCTGTTGAGGACACACAGGCACTAACATGGGAATTTCTATTTGATGTGTAATCCCAAGGATAAAGGGAGAATTGAAAAGTGATCACCATTTTCATGAAGGCATTTTTCTTCTCCGCCTGTGACTCCTGAAATCGTCCCCCACAGGAGCCCTGTGCTGTTTTGTGTCCACGCTTTGAGAAATATTGATATAGTCAAAGTTTCTCACCATCTCCCCACCCACTCTAGAGATGTGAAAACTATGTCCCAAACAAAAGAAGAAACTAGTTTAAAAGCCCACAGTGAATCAGTGACTGGACTGGGATGAGACCCAGGGCCTGACTCCTGGCCTGGAGTACCTTCTACCAAATGCTCCAGGGGACCTTGTAAAAGAAGATTTGGCTTTAAAAGAGAAATATGATGAGAAGGGACGAGTTCTGAATCACTGAGACTTTTATCTTGAAGAAGTTAGTGCTTTTGCATTTGTGGTTCTGCGTTTAGAAAAACGACAAAAAAAAAAAAAAAGCAACCCCAGAAACAACAACAACAACAAAACACCATGCAACCTTCAAAGACTATTTTGAATTACAGACTTTCTTTGAAACGACCTATATTTAAGCATGGAGTTCAACACGCAACGTTCTTTTCATTCCCTGCCCTCCCTGCCACTACGTGTGTCCTTGGTGCAATTGTGTTGGTACCGAACGCTGAGCTGGCTAGGAGCCTCGGGGTGAGGGTCTTTGGACTGCAAAGGTTTCACTGGGTGCTTTTGGGAACAGAAGGAGCTGCAAGAGTAAAGGCTAGGACAGAGGCCAAACCCTTTTTAGGTGACCACCACCAATTCCTTCTTGCAAAGCAGAGTCACAGTTTTCAAAGTCCTCAGGAAAACCTTCCCTGACCCCTCAGACTATATTGTACCTGGGATTTATGGTGTGTTTCTTCCACTGGACTGGAAGCTTCACAGGGAAGGGTGTGTTTGTTAATCTCTGCTGGATCCCGGTGCCTAGCACAGCGCCTCATGCAGAGTTGATGGTCAGGAAATACTTACTGCATCAATATCCAGTGAGAAGCAGAGGGAAGACCTCCTTAGATACATGTCCTAGAAAGGTGATGGAGACAGTGCAACGCGTGAGTTTTCAAAGTGTGGTCTGGGGGCCCCTCAGAGTTCTGGACCGCTTTTTGTGGGACCCATGAGGTGAAAACTACGTTTGTAATAATGTGCTAAGATGCCATTTGCTTTTTTCCATGGCCGTTGTCTCATCGGCATACAGGAGAGTTTTCTGGAGGCTACTCCATGTGTGATGATGCTATAGCTCATGACTGTAGCTCTGATGACTGATGCAATGTGTGCCGTGTACTCTCAGGCTCCAAAAATCTCTCACTGTTCATCTCTAATTACAGTGACTGACATAACCCATGCAAACAAAAAACTCCTTGGGATTCTCAATCATTTTGAAGACTATAAAACAGTCCCTCAGACCACAGTGTTTGAGGACTGCTGGCCTAGGGGTAACTGTGAACCTTCCTGGAGCTGGAGGGTCTGGGTTCAAATCCTGGATATGTCTGGTCTTAGGTGAACCTATTGGTAACTTAGTTTCCTCATCTGTAACATGGGGGTAGCAATAAAACTAATCACATGGGATGTAAGGTTGTTGAGTGGTTTAAATGTGAGTTGATTGTTATAAAAAATAACTGGAACAATGCCTAGTACAGAGTGAGTGTTGTATAAATATTAGCTGTTTTGGAGGTCCAGAGAAGTGAGAGACGTGTTCAAGGTCACACCAGGAGTGAGTGGCAGAGCCTCTTGGAGCCATGAGTGGGACTGAATGTATGTTCAGTTCTTCCTATGCCTGGGAGATTCAGAAACTAGCAGGGAGGGTCCTTCCCCCTCAAGTGGCCCGGGAGCAGGAAGTCAGGGAGAAGGACGTTTGATTGGTGGCTGTGCCAGTGACCAATCTCTGCCTGCAGGGGCCGGAAGGAGGTGCTTGTGGGAAGAGAGCTGCAAGGACTTTGACTTGGCTGGTTCTCCTGGGAAGCCCTTCTGGGCACTGGGCTTTGGCACCTGCCCGGGAGAAGCTCCAGTTCCTGGAAGTGCGTATCAGCACTTTCATTACTGTCTTATCAGCAGAGTGCAGAGGAAACCAGGGAGCAGAGGATGGATTCTCCTCCTCATGACGAAATGCCCTCTGGTCAAGTATGAAAAATGTTTCAGGAATGAATTCCCAGCCCTGGTGTGAAAACAGATGTTGGAAGGGTTTTTATTTTTCTTCCCCCTCTCTGACATAGTTCAGGAAGACAGGGCAGGAACCAAACGTTTGAAGCCCGGCTGCTCATGTGTGTACAAAGGCCTGGGATGATGTCAGAGAGAGGCTTCCAGATCAAGGCTGCAGGGACTGGGAGGGCTCCACCCACTCCCCTGTTCTCTGTAAGGGGAAGTGGAGGCCCGCTTAAGAGGGAGAAGTGGTGTCCAAAGTCCCCCAGGTTGGCCAGGACTCTCCAAGTCTTTTGCTAGTGCCTGAAACAAGATTGGCAACAGCCATAAAATTAGGGCTAACAATCTTTGTGTGTGTGTGTGTCCCAATAAAACTTTATTTATAAAAATAAGGAAGGAGCTAGATTTTGACCATAGGCTATAGTTTACTGACTTCTTTTTTTGTTTTCTCATTTGCTCATTTATTTTTTAAATATAATTTATTGATTATGCCATTACAGTTGTCCCATTTTACCCCTTCATTCCCCTCTGCCCTGCACACCACCCCCCTCATTCCCCCACTTTAGCTCATGTCCATGGGTTGTACATATAAGTTCTCTGACTTCTACATTTTCTATACTCTTCTTAACCTCCCTTGTCTACTTTCTTTTTTTTAAACATTTTTTATTGTTGTTCAAGTACAGTTTTCTGCCTCCCCTGCCAGCACCCAGCCCTCCCCTATTTCCACCCCACCTTGTTATTGTCCATATGTCCTTTATAATTGTGCCTGCAAACCTTTCACCCTTTTCCCCTATAATCCCCTCCTCTCCCAGCTCTGGTCACTGTCACGGGGCTGACAGTCTTGAATGGGTCCCAAAAAATATGAACTTGGGTCAATTTGAGTTTTTAGGACACGGACAAAAATCTTGCCTAATAATTTTATTTCTTTCTTTTAAATAATTAAGTTAAATAACTAAATATCCTTTCTGTAAAAAATAGCCTATGGTTACAAGTGAATAGGAGCAACTATTGAGGCTTTCAGGCACAACATCTGTGGAGGTTGAAGTACTGATTAGTGGAAAGAGATCAGGCCCTGGCTGGTGTGGCTCAGTGGATTGAGCGCGGGCCTGCGACCCACACGATCGCGGTTCGATTCCCAGTCAGGGCACATGCCTGGGTTGCAGGCCAGTTCCCGGCTCCTGGCAGGGGACAAATGAGAGGCAACCATACATTGCTATTTCTCTCTCTCTCTCTCTCTCTCCCTTCCCCTCTAAGATAAATAAATAAAATCTTAAAAAAAAAACAAAAAGAAAGAAAGAGATCAGGATTTGGCATCAAGCACAACCAAGGTTAAAAATCCTGGTCTGTCATTCAACTGCTGTGTGACCTTGGGTAAGTCTCTGAGCGTCAGTGTTTCCTTTACAAAATGGGGATAATGATGCTTTTTTGAAAGGATTATTGTGAAGAAAGCAGAATTACTATTAATAGCAGACTTCTTTGAGCATTTCCCATGTGCAAAGCACTGGGCCATGAGTTTCCATGGAGTAAATGCACTTAATCCTCCCAATGACTCAATGACCTAACTATATTAAGAGTCCCATTTTCTAGTGAGAGAAATGGGTACTGAGATACTAAGAAATGTGCTCACTTAAGGTCACTGAACCAATAATGATCAGAGGTGGGCTTTGAACCCATGCTGTCTGACTCCACCGCTCACATGGAAGGTGCCCAGGAGAGTGGCAGCCCATGTAAGAAGTACACATAAATGACCGCCAGTAATAGTATAATTAAAATAATCATATTTTATTTCACTTGGCTTAGGTAGTGTTGCAAAGGCCATATTGTTCTGAGATCATTATTGAAAAGAAGTCAGGAATGTAGTACCAAGAAATACCTAAGGGCCGAACCCAAAGGCTCTTTAGTACGTGGGATGAGGAAGCAAAGAGTGGCCCTCACCTAGGGATGCCATCCTGATCGGCTTGAGAAAAAGAAATAAGAGTTCCTTAGTGAATGTCCATTTCATAAAATTAATTATGGAGATCCTACGCTGAGCCCCTGCTCTGGGTCTTCCCAGGAGAACTAAATGATCATGTTACTCTGCTTTGAGCAGAAATTACATAACCCATTGGAGAGATAGTAGTTATCTTACACTGATCATGAGGTCGGGTTGGCAACTATGTATAACTATCTTGATTAAAACAAATGGGTGATTACACAATAAACATCTTTTTAAAAAATGCCTCTCCTTTCATTATGTGGAGCTCCTGGGAGGAAACTGGTGACAGGGTCCCTCCCTGAGGAAGTTGGGAGCCACTCAGCTGAGACATGCAGCCATTGCAAGGTGCATGGGCAGAGGTTGTCCAGGATAGGCAAGGAAGTTCAGAAAATTCTTCAGCACGCACTGATCTCTGATGCCTGTAAAACCTCTGGTTGTTGGAAGGAACCAGAAGCACATCTGCTTCCCCGCATCATTGTAAAGCAGAAGACAAAGCTCAGAGAGTGGCTGGGATTTGTCCGGGATTGCAGAGGAAATGGAGGCAGGGCTGGGGCTTCTGAGTCATTGCTCTTTCCTCAGTGGTTTGCAAATGTCTTGGTGAGTGTTGTGGAAGGACTTTCTGATCTCTGTGGACTTGAAGCCCCTGCTATTCACTAATCTGAGGAGGCTTGCCAGAGGAGATGACTTAATGTATAACATAAAGACAAATATACCTATCTAAATCATACAAGCTCAATGAATGTTCGTGAGCCTTGCAACTAGCACCCAGCATGTACAATAGGACATCACTAGCAACACCCACCCCTATTTCATGCTATCTTGTACTAACTACCTCTTCCCTAGGGGGTAGCTGTCCTGAATTCTAACACCATAGTTTGATTTTGTCTGTTTTTGAACATTTTATCAATGGAATCTTATGGGAGCAACTCTTTTGTGTCTAGGTTCTTTTACTCAATATTGTATTTGTGATATTCTTTCATATTTTTGTACATAACTGTAGACCATACATACATTCTCATTGCTGTGTAGTGTTCTGTCCTTTGGCTGCATTATAATTCACTGATTCATTCTCTGTTGGTGCACATTTGGTTACTACACATAGTACTGTTGTTTGCATTTGTTGTTGTGAGCATTCTAATGTGTGAATTTTAGTGACTGTGTGTTCACCTTTCTAGAGGGTCCATTCAGAAGTAGAATTGCTTGGAGAAGATGAGGATGAGCTCACTTCCCCCAAAAGGTGATGAGTGGGGCTCTCCCAGCAAAGGAAGGGTCTATGTGTAGGCACAAAGCTTCAAAAGAATGAGAGACACCTGGGGAACCTCGAGTGATCCAGGGGGTTGAATGTGTGGTGTCTGTGAAGACTTAGTGATGGCATGCTCCTTCTCCTAGGACATTCCACTTCTCCCTCCTCACCTCCACCTGGCTAACTCCTTGTTCTTCAATCATTTGTACCTCAACTCTGACCTCACCATTTCCTGGGAGGCTTCCCAACTGCCTGCCTGGGTGGTTGTCTCAGCTGAGCTCCAGGAGCCTGTCATGAATCTCGTTAACAAAGTACTGCCTGCCCCCACTGCACCCACATTGCCTACTGACCTTCCCTCTCTCCTCATGAAGCTGTGAATTCCTCAAGGGACAGAACAGGGGTTGGCTCAGTGTCTTCTGTGTGCCCTGTTCTCTGTCCAGGAAGCTGACCTCTATGGAGTACCTCAAGAGGCCTCTTTGCCCTTTGCTTCTGGCTCTGGACAGTGGAGAAGCCCCCTCAAAGGACTGGAGGTAGAGAAGATAGTGAGGGCAGGTGATCTTTCCCATAGCTCTTACTCTGCAGGGCTGGCTGCCTTCTCAGAGACAGTCATAGCTTCTCTCTGTAACTCTCTTCCTTTAAGCCTAGAGGTACTAACAGTCCAGAAGTTTCTAGGCTCAGGATACTGTACTATCCTTGTGGTCCCCCTCCCATTCAACCAATTGTCCTTTAATTGTCTTAGTTTGTATGTGCCATCTGCTGGGACCCTGATTGATATATGCATTTTATTCACCTTTGTACCCACCTAGCACACAGCCAGGTGCATGCTAACAATGGATGAAAGTTTATTGACTAAATGGATAAAGAACTTGGAAAGGATGAAGATGGAGAGGATGGCCAGAAGTCAATAGTGAAGAACTTGAATGCTCTTCTGAAAAGTTCAGATTTTAATCCTCAGGATCAGATGTTGCAATTTCAGGTGACCATAGTGACCTGGCAAGTACAAATAGGGACGATGGCAAACCCAGAAGTGGAAGCTGTTTATATTATGCCTTCATGACTCAGCATCAGTCCATTAATGCTGTGCAGGAAATTGAATCCAACATGACCATATCTTCCCATTTTTAAGAAAAATCAGAATACCAATTCCTAATTATTTTTTTCTGTGAAAGTTCTGATTTTTAGTGTGAATACCATTTTCAATGTTGTCAACATTTCCAACTTTGAAACACTTTGTGCTGGCAAAGAGAGGGGATGACTGGCAGTTTGAAAGGTCTCTGCAGCCAGGAGGGGACCACTGGACAGTGTGAAGACAGAAGCGAGGTACTCAGATGTCACACGGTGCTGTGGAAAAGATAGTCCCAATAAATGAACTGCAGAGACAGGGGCCCTTGGATCTGGGTCCCTAAAGCAATTCAAATGTGCTGAGAGGCTGTTCCACTAAGAACACTAATCTTTCTCCGTAATGAGTATTTTTTTAAATCAGTTTTTAGTTCTAAAAATAGTGTTTGGTGGATTTGTCCACTTTAGTCAGGTTCCCAGCCACTTTCTCTATTTCTGCTTCAAGCTGGAAGCTCTGAGTTCTTTTGGGTTTTATCAAATTATACGCTGTGCAAAGGCATCCATTTCACCAACAGATGGACTTAATGTGCATGAAAATACATGCCTTTTAAAGAAACTAAATTAGTAGTTTCACTTCTTTCCCCTTTTATTAAAGACAGAGTTCCAGGAGAGCTCTCTGCTATAAAGTCAGACTTTACAGACATCAGCAAAATGAGATTTATTTGGATGGAAATCGGACAGAACATCAGACGAGTGCTTTTCGACCCTGAACCTGCAGGTTTCCAGTATAGATTCAGAGGATGCTGGCCCCCAGGCCCAGAGGTGCTTTTAAAACAGGAGACGAGAAGAAGATACTTGAAACCTTACACCTCTATAAGAGCTGGAGGTTCTCTTGAAAGAATAGATTGATGGCTTTCTTTGACCATTGGCAAGATAGCCCGAAGACAGGGAGCTGAATGCAGCAGGAGATCAGTCCACAGAGCACTGAAATTGGCATCGAGGGACCTGGGCCGCAGTCTTGACTTTGTCACTAACCTCTCCTGTTACCCAGACAAGTTCCTTCTCTTACTCTGGTTTCTCACTTAGAATGTGGAGGCAATAATCCTACCCTGTCTACCCCATGAGGTTATTCTTAGAGGATAAAAAGGGAAATATAGTGGAGGAAAGTACTTTCTTTTCCATACTTTAATCTATGTATGTATTTATTATGCTTATGCAAACAATAATAAGAATGTATTCTGTGAAATCTCAATCAACACATTGTTGGAACAAAAGCTCTCTTTTCCCTTTTGCCTATGTATTCTTGTTTTGTATATACATATAGACATACAATATAGGCATTATGGTAGCTTTCTGGGGTCTTATCCATAGAATGATGCTATTGATACTCCCCAGTTTGCTTGTTTCACTGAATAAAATATTCCATGTCAGAATATACACATCAACCAGAAGGCTTCAGAGCTGTCATAGTTTTGGATGCACAAGGTTCTTCCAGCCATTCTCTACCAATGGGAAATGCAGTGCTTCCCATGTCTCATTGTTACCAGAGAATGTAGTGCACACCTCTTTGTACCCATGTGAAAGTATTTCCCTGGGGTAGGTATCAAGATCCTAAATGGCTTGATCAAAGAGAATGCACATTTAAAGTTTTTATAGATTCTGCCAAGTTGCCCTCAAAACAGTCCACTGATGTGTGTTCCTGCAAGTGATAGTTAAGAGCACGCCCCTTTCCCCCTCCCTCCCTCACACTAGATATTATTGGTCTTTAATTTTTGCCAATCTGATGAGTGAAAAATGAAGTCTTGCTGTCATTTTAATTAGTACTCCCAGATAACTAGGAAGGTTGAGCAATTTTTCATATTTCTCCTGGCCATTTCTAAAGATGAGGTCCTGGCTGTGTGTTAAAATAGCTAGCTAAAAGAAATGATTATAGTAGAAGGAACGTGGTTGAGGGAGATAGGCTGGCTGGTTCTGACTTTTACAGGTCTGGTGACTTGACAAGTTGCCTCGGTTTCCCAAGCCTCTGCATTCTGATCTGTAACGTGGGAGACCTACTATTATCAACTAATTCTTTGTGTCCTCCAAAATTCATACACTGAGGCCCTGACCCTCAATGTGGTGATATTTGTTTGGTGATGGGGCCTTTGGGAGGTCAATAGGGTTAGTTGAGGTAATGAGGGTGGGGCTTTTATAATGGGATTAGTGCCCGTGTAAGAAGAGACTCCAGAGAGCTTGCTCTCTCTCTCTGTGCAAGGGAAGGACAAAGCAAGATGGCAGGAAGCCAGGAAGAGAGCTCTCACCAGGAATCAAATTGGCAGGTGCCTAGATCTTGGATTTTCCAGCTTCCAGAGCCATAAGAAATACTTTTTTTTTTGTTTAAACAACCTTGTTTATGATATTTTGCTATGGAAGCTCAAGCGGTCATATTAATTAATTAATCATTGTAGTTATATATAAGTTAATTTTACTACTTAACAGTAAGAATTGGCTCTTACTGTTATGAGATCCAGCTGATTATGAGACCAAGAAGTCCTAAGAGCTGCAGTTGGGAGGCTGGAGACCCAGAGATGACGGTATGAGTTCTAGTCTCAACTCAAAGGCCTGAGAACCGATAGGGCCAATGGTATAAATTTTAACTGGGGTCTGAGTCTAAAGGTAGGAGGAGACCAGTGTCCCACTTGAAAGACAGTCAGGCAGAGAATGTGAATTCTATTCTCTTCAGAGCACGGTGCTATTCAGGCCTTCAGCAGACTGAATGAGACCCTCTGCATTAGGGAGGGCCATCTGCTTTGCTCAGTCTACCAATTCAATGCTAATCTCATCCAGAGAAACACCCAGAAATAACGTTTAAGCAAATATCTGGGCACCTCATGGTCCAGTTAAGTTGACACATAAAATGAATCATCATAGTTATTCTGGAAAAACTTAGAGATTTGAGGGGTTAATCTAATCTTCTGGGGAAAGAGCAATTGCTAATTCTGATCCCTTCCTCATTCTTCTCCATTTAGTTTGTGTTGACATTCAATGACTGAGTGCCTATTTTTAAAAGTGCATTTCTATTAAGAAATTGAATCAAACATTTTTTGTATTATCTTTATTAGTGGAGATTATTATTTTGTATGGGGAAAACAATAAGATTTGGATACAGTCTGTAGATACGAGTGCCCACAGGAGGTGGTCAAACCTGTTGAGTCAGTTATATCAGATGTCTCCTGGGAGAGTTTTCTAGGGAGGTATTTTGGCAACTGTGCCCCTCAAGCTAGAGGGGAATATAACAGCCTCCTCAGTTGGCACTGGATCTGTTCTTCAACACAACCCTTCTCTTTGGGGCTGGTGGGTTGGCTTGGGCAGGGAGCTGGCTGAAGACACCACACCCTAGGCAGCCCCACATCTCCTCCTACTTGGTTAATGGAGTCTCTCTGAGCACTCAAAGGTGCTGGCCATTCTGAGCAAATGGCTATTCTTCTCTAAGTGTGGTGCAACAGTCCATAAAGTAGGAGATTGACTACCATGATTTTGGAGGGCTCTTTTAGCCTGTATCATTTGGAATAGAAGAACCTTTTCAGCGCTGTTTTTCTTCTGACTCCCTGAGAGGAAACACTCATCTCTGAAAAGTCTCACATTTCCCAGAGTCAGGGTAAGCAGGCTAAGTGTGCCTAGCTGTCTTTTTACTGGGACAGTCCGTGTGCACCTTGGTTGTCTGCAGAGAAAAGAGTGAAATGAAGGGAGGCATGCTGACATAACATACAGCCTGTTCTTTGGGGTAGGCATTGTTGTACAGGTTCCCCAAGTGCTCCCTCAGTCGGCTCTCACAACAACCTGATGAGGTACACATTATTATTATTCCCATCTTATAGGTGCCGAAGGTACCGAAAGGCTAAGTAACTTGTCCAAGTAATTAGTAAGGGGTAGGATTCAAACTCCACGCCTCTCTTTTATTGTTCATCTTTTCACCTGGGGTTATTGCGTGCATTGTCAAAGTTGGACAGACATGCCAATGTGTCTACTACAGCTTGGTGCATAGTAGGCATAATAGTAGTACCTACTATTACTACTATAGGCAAGGCTTGGGAATGGAGAGGGGGCTGATTGAGACGGACCACAGGAGAAGATGCTTATCTCTGCAAGTGTCCTGCCTAATGAATCAGATTAGGTGACAATGAGCTCTCAGGGTAGGAGAGGATACCGGTGAGACTTCCCAAAGTAAGGCTTCTTTTCCTAATCACATCAGTGAACAATCTCTTACGTTACTTTCCTCTTCCCCTGGCCTGGTTCAGGTCCCTATTAGCCCCCTCTTGGGCTCTTGCTTCTTATCTTACCTCCAGGTTTATTCTCCAAGCAGAGAATGACCTGTATCTATCGCTAAATATACTTCCCAGTGGTATAGATCTGGGTGATATATCACCCAGCTCAGGTGACAGAACTGCCCAGCTCAAGAACTTTCCCGACCTATGAGATCTGGTTCAGACATAGCCTTCCAATGTTTTTGGTTTGGGTCTTTTAAGCATCTTATGCACAAATCAGGCCATTCATTTGTTCTTCAGACATTTATTGATAACCCCCTACTTTGTGCCAGCATTGTGTTGGTCACTTAGACACAAAGTCAAAAAGACATTGTCCCTGTGCTTCAAGTTCACTGTTATAGAGTCTTTTTTACTTTTCCTGTACCACCAGCACAGTGTCCAGGAAGTCCCTTCCAGAGGCAACATACAAGTTTGACATCCCACTGGCTCCTGGCTATCTCTCTGTTCCAGATATTCTGATACTCTCCCGTCTCTTGTACTTGCTTGCTGATGTCCTCACTTGCCCTGTATTCTGGAAGCTCCTCTGGGCTGGGGGGTTATCTTACTCATCTCTGCCATTCCCCAAAGGGCCTGAGACTAGGCCTGTCAGACAGTAGAGGCTCCTACTGATATGAAGGCTGATGTTCTGACTGAACTGGCTGCATGGATTTTTTTCTTCTGAATTTAAACGATGAGATCTTTGAGGAGTGACACAAAGCACTTACAAAATTGGGGCTGCGTGTAGAATCACCTCTGGAAAGCTTTTAAAACTCTCGATGCCCGGGATATACCCCAGACCAATTGCTTCAGAATCATGGAAGGGGAGACCCAGGCACCTGTTCTTTGTAAGACTCCTCACTTTCTTCTAATATACAGCCATGTTCGAAAATGACTGCCTTAAAAGTTCATCGTTTTGTTCCTTTCCAAGCTATGGGTTATCAGCCCGAGGGGATTTTGCCTACTGGCTGTAACACACATAAAATGACTTTGCTATAATTATGTCCTTGGAAAAAGAGCATGTTAATTTTACAAAGAAGAATCAACTCATAAGAACCAGCATGATTTTATTGCAGTCCAAAGTTCAAAAGTGGTGCTTCAAAAATAAGGAAAGCAATATTTGGCAGAACAAGGCTGTAAAAATTTACCAGCAGGCAAGTAAATAAAGAACCCAAGCATTCTAGAGCTCATGGCAATAAAGAAACATTGGCCCTTTTGCCTCTTTACAAAATACTAGCCCACCAAATCAACATTGCTATTAGTCTGTCACTATCTGGAGAAGTTGGCCTGGGTGCCGGTCACCCATTAGATTGTGGATTGTGCAAAAAGCCACCAGCCAGCTGTTGAGACAGAAGGTAGTTATCGAAGGGTGGGGAGGAGGAAGAAGGAAGAGCACTCCTAATAAAACCCTGCTCTGACTTCCTCGAAGTGACTGCATTCAGCAATTACTTGCGAATTCCACTGACAAACTCCTATGTGGAATCAGCAAAATGGTCTTCTGAATGCTATGTGTTACATTTGAAATTTATATTCTGTAGTTGATACACGCATATACCTTTCATTCTTATCAGAACAGCGTAAATGCTGCACAATATGAACTCAGCTGTTTTTAATTCATTTTTTTTGATATGTGCACATTCTATCGACGTTCTCCACCTTTGGCTCACTGATGAGTAAGTGATTAACTAAAATGTATGGCAGGGCTGCCTGGTCACTGGAAACAAGTTCTGGTTCCAATAAAATGCATGACCACTTAGCAGCGGCAGCACCCCATCCCCCCAAGCTTATTCAGTCATGGAAGTGATACTCTGACCTTACATTTGGTTTGGGCCTCACTGAACTCCCATATATTGTGAATGTCCTGGAATTTTGAGCTTATGAGGTATGGCCAACATTACATGTGAATGGGGGTCAGGGAATGGTGGACACACACATTGCCCATTTCTCTTTTCCTCACCTCCCTGTTCCCCTGTCCCATCAGACTTTATAAACACAAATGTTCAAGGACAAAGTTATTCCTAATTTCAAGATGGTGCCAACAGAATGTTAAACCCAACATGGAGCCCTTCTGAGTGTGGGATTCCTGGCAACTGCCCAGATCACATGCCCATGAACATGGCCTCGGTACAGGGAGGAAAGATGATCCTTCCTGTAATGAGAAGATGCCTGATGGTACTTAATGTTTGTTACTACTCTTCAAGACCATGTTTTATTTTCAAAGAGCTTTTAACTGAATGAAAGTCCTTTTATGAATTGGAGGCTGTGACCTTGTCTTTCTGTCTTCTGGTTTGATTTCTAACTTTGAAGGTGCTGTCAACATAATCAATTTGCTTTAAATAAAATGTGTTTTGGATATATAATGGCAAAGAAAGAAACATGTAAATAAGTAATTTCAATGTAATTGAAAAGTAGTGATAATGGTCATAATGAACATATTAAAATTTATAATAATGATTATAATTAATATTTTTGAGCATTACTATGTGCTAAGCATTTACATTTTCCTGTTTAAGACTCACTATTNGTTACTACTCTTCAAGACCATGTTTTATTTTCAAAGAGCTTTTAACTGAATGAAAGTCCTTTTATGAATTGGGGGCTGTGACCTTGTCTTTCTGTCTTCTGGTTTGATTTCTAACTTTGAAGGTGCTGTCAACATAATCAATTTGCTTTAAATAAAATGTGTTTTGGACATATAATGGCAAAGAAAGAAACATGTAAATAAGTAATTTCAATGTAATTGAAAAGTAGTGATAATGGTCATAATGAAAATATGAAAATTTATAATAATGATTATAATTAATATTTTTGAGCATTACTATGTGCTAAGCATTTACATTTTCCTGTTTAAGACTCACTATTATCCTATAAGATAGGCATTATTACTTGAATTTTTCAAGTGATGAAACTGCAGCCCAAAGGGGTGAAATGACACCCAAGGGCATAAAGTCAGAACCAGAAGTCAAATCCAAGTCTGTCTGATTCTAAAGTTCTCTTCTTTCTGTTGGTCTACAGAGTCTATAGGAAATTAGTGGGTTTGCATTTGCAAATTGTCAGATCTAACTCAGCCTGAAGTCCCAGCCTGAAAGGTGCCTTACAGCAGTGACAGCATGGCACTTGAGAGCACCCCACAGTGACAAATTGATCTTATATCATGACCCAATGCACATACATACACATACTTACATATGTTTGCATGTCAGTCTATCTGTCATGAAACGATATTCACCTTTACTCTGATGGGCTTTATTCTGAATTGTTTTGTCTCTTTTTAAACTGACCCTGTTAATTTGATTACAGTACTTGCTAGTGGGTCTGACCTGTACTTTGAAACCCCCACCTTAAGAGATATTGAGACCAGATTTCTCTTTTAAAGATGTGAAGACCATGGCCAGACTGGGAAAGCAACCTGAGAAGGACCTCACAGGCAATCAGCAAGAAAAGGGGCTTGTAGCTCAGGCTACCAAACTGCTAGTATAGATTAAACATTTTTTTCAATTACACTTATCTTCAATATTATTTTGCATTAGTTTCAGGTGTACAGCACAGTGCTTAGACAATTGCATGCTTTACAAAGTGTTCCCCCCAGTATTTTCAGTACCCATCTGGCAGCATACATAGGTATTGCAGTGTTACTGACTGTATTCCCTATGTTGTACTTTATATCCCCGAGTCTATTTTGTAACCACCAATTTGTAGTCCCTTTACCTTTTTCACCCAGTCCCCTGCCCTTGCCCCCCTCTGGCAACCATTAGTCTGTTCTCTGTATCTACGAGTCTGTTTCTATTTTGTTTGTTCTTTTATTCTGCTCTTTAGATTTCTACATATAAGTGAAATCATTCCAAGTTTTCTTTCTGTTACGAGGCTCACCATTCTACAATGGCACTTCTCCTAACAGAAAGAATAATCGTTTCATGGTCCTACAGCTCTAGATTCAAATCAGAGCTCCACCTCATCACGCTATGTGACTTGAGGTGTGACTTCCTCTCTCTGAGTCTCTTTTCCCTTCTGGAAACAGCGGGGAATGATACCCAACTTCTAGGAGTATTGTGAAGATGAACTGATATTAAGGCCCAGCGCTTGGTGCACATTATGAGCTTAGCAGAGGTGAGACACTCTAGGCAACTTCAGGAGACTTTAGTGGGGGGTGATGAAGGCTGAAAGTCATTGCAAGGAAAGCAAGAATGCAACTTCATGTACTCCCAGAATCCAGTGCAACCTAAAAACCATACGTGCAGGAGTATGTTAGTGTGGTATAGTGAGGAAAATATTGCCTTTGGGAGTGAAACAGACATGGCTATGAATCCCAGTTCTAGAATCTTCTAACCTCAGTGAGCTTCATTCAGTTTTCTCATCTGTAAACTGTGATATTAAAACTTCCTATTAATATTGTGGTATTGTGGAGATTCACTGCGTTATTTTCCATTTTTTCTTCTTCTCTCCTAACCTGACTTAGATGCCTTATGCCTCTTTAGATTTTATTTTACCTTTCCTTATGAAAAATGTCAAACAGACACAAAAGTAAAAAGCATAGTGAAATGACTCTCCACGTACAAATGACCCAATTCTCAGCGTTCAGATGACTCCGCAGCCCCTTCAGCCCCATCCAACAGCTTGACTGCAACCTCATGGAAACCCCCCCCCCCCCCCCCCNACCCTATGAAAAACCCCCGAAGTGGCATCCCGCTGAGCCACGTCCACATTCCTGATCCACAGAAACTGTGAGATTAACAAATACTTATTGTTTAAGGTTGCCAAGTTTTGTTACTGATTTGTTATTCAGAACACTGACATAAGATTTAAAAATGATATATATTCTTTTTTATGGTATATAAAGTGTTTAGCTTAGTGCTTGCTTAATACCCATGGTAACCTGCTCGATAAATATTAACTTATTTGTGGCAGCAGCCCTTTAAAGGGACATCTTGATACACTACAGATAAGTGCTAAAGGGGGAGCTCCTACTTCTGGAGTCAAGAAAAAGTTGAGAAATGAGTTTGGGGTTATGCAAGAGGGACAGGAATCTGAAGCAGAGGAGCATTGGGGTAAGAGTATGCTTTCTGGGGGATGCAGTGCAAGCCAAGGCGTGAGTGGGGAGAGTGCTGTGTGTGAGGGACAGTCAGTGGTGCAGCACTGAGGATTCAAAGAGATGAAATTGAAGCCAGACCACAAAGAACCCCGCTTCAGTAAAACATGCTTCCTATAGGACTGACATTTCACTTTAGGATGTTCACTAGAAACACATACTCAGAGAAATAGAAAAGATTATAGACAGAAGGTAATTCTTTGCCCACTTCCACTCTTTTTTCAGAGACTCCTCAAGGAAAGATTAATTTAAGGATTCATCAAGGTATTTATCTAAGTCCATTGTCAAGTATTTAATTATAAAATGGAGAAGATAGGCAACTAAGAAGGCTCCATTTGGCCTAAGTCACGTTGTATGAAAGTCCATACTGCTCTCATTTGCTGGCATTGCTTTTGTTATATAATAAAATCATGATCCTTTTGAACAGCTGGAAATAATATATTTCCTTTAATCTGACAGACACTATGAATCACACATCCTTGATCAGTGTTTCCCACTTTGCTTTAGCCTTTGGAAAACTCGCAGCCTAATTTGTGTCCCAACTGCCTGCCTCACAGTGCTGGGAATCAGTCTTCCTCTGGCTTCATTCGGATTTTCTAATTATTTTCCATTCCTGTGATTTCTTTGACCATTTTCATTGTACTATATTGTAGACTTTAAAAAATTTACTTTAATTTTTTTTGGGGGGTGAAGTGGGGTAAATATAAATGTATATGAAGGTTCATATTAACATGTGGAGGTTAAAATGGGGCAAATGAAGAACACCTGTCTACCTCATTCAATAATTCAACATACATTTTGAATGCTTAGAAAATACCAAGAAAAGTAAAAAGTTTGGGGAGATTATGGTAAGCTACTTTTATGACAGACAAATTTGGGTCCTTCTGGAAATAGAGGTGTCCAACATTGAACTGGTTCTGAAAGTATGAAGTTCAAAAGCGTGGTGGATTCTGGAGAGAAAGACTTGGAAGTCCTCAATCCAGTTGTGAAAGACCTTAGAAGGATGGTTAGTCAAACAAGGTGGCAGCCTAGGATATGATTTTAGCCAGAGGGGAGGTGGGAGGGGATAATGGGGGGAGAGCGGGGAAGGGTTTTCAGGAACATGTATAAAGGACACATGGACAAAACCAAGATGGGGTGGGATCAGTGGTAGGAGGTGGGGATGGCTGGAGTAGGGAGGATTGGTGGGGGTGGGGTGGGGAATGGAGACAACTGTACTTGAACAACAATAAAAAAGGCGGGGGGAGAGAGAGAGAGGTGGCCTACCTTCAAATGAAAGCCAAAAGAAGACAAAGGATATATGGCCCTTTAACAATGCAGCAAGGATCCCATAACTGATGGCACACATATGCACACTTACCCACTCACCCTTGCAGCTCACGAGTGAATTATGTAACACTACTTGGACTCATAATATTAAATCATATGAATGGACATAAAATCCCCATTTATACTCAGCACTGGAAATGCTTTCATGATACATACTTTTCAAGGATTTATTTTCTTTTCCTGTTGAGTTTCTAAATCATTTATTCCCCTGTGGTTTAAAAATAGAAGTACAATATATTTGGACAAGGGGTGTTTGGCTATAAATGCTATATGCTCAGTGTCAATGGGGAAATTTTGATTGCTTTAGGGTTGATTTTTTTCTGTGTGTTGCACATGCAAGATGAAACTAATTCATATTATGAAATTTTACGTTTCCTTTTTTTATTTTAATGAAATGCTTTAAAAAGATCAGAGCGGGCTAAACAGCGTTTCCCAAGTAAAACACCATCAAATACAATTATTACAAAGGACCTCTGAGTTTTCTTGTTAAGTGGTCTACACATTTACATAAAAAAGGATTTTTAAAGTTTCCTACACTCCTCATGCCCCCTCTCAGCACTGGTTAATTAACCAATCATAAAGAAAAGATGAAAGTATGTGAACCTTAAATCCTTATGTTCTGGAAAAAATAGTCACAGAATAATTAAAATAAATTTCAACTAATGAGAACCAGAAACAATGACCAATGAAAATAGTGAAAACGGTTGGATCTAACAGGTCAAAACTTCACAGGCAATGAACAATGGATGTTTCCAGCTTGCTACTGAGCTTGCTTGTAGCCTTTGCACTGGTTGAAGGACCCTCAGTGGGAGCAGCAGGGAGCTCCTGTCTTCAGAATACACTGTTTAAATATTCTTTCAACTTCATGAGCTGAAAAAAATATTTTTAATATGCCTTTTCACCTGGCTTCCATCTCCCTTCAGATATATGGGAAGTCTCGGCCCTTCTGTTGGGTTCTGCTATCTTGAAAGAGCCTCTCCTTAGCCAGCCAGGCATAGACACTCCGCCCATCCCCTGGTACTGCAGAGCCAGTGACTGAGGTGCAGAGTTCCCATATGGCTAGGTTGACCTGGAAGTGGGAATGCATCTGTTCCCTCTGACATGCTGCCTGAGGCTGTGTCTATGGCTAGGAAAACCCATTTCCTCTTTCGAGGCATCATGGTAGGATACATTTTCCCAGCCTTCCTCACAGTCCGTTTGGGCCTTGGGACTGCGTTCTGGCCAATGAAACACGTGCAGAAATGGCCTCCACTTGTGCTTTTCACGCAGTAATGTGAACACCCATCACTTAGGGCTCTTGTTAACGTGCAGGCTTGGATTCAGCAGGCCTCAGGTGGAGCCTATGTTTCTGCATGTCAACAAGCTCTCAGGAAATGCCGTTGCTGCTGGTTTCATAGACAGCACTTCAAGTACGAAGAATGCCCATCAGTTCCAGGCCGTATTGTTAAACGTCCTGTGCAGACTCCCATGATCTCTCAACGGTATCTGCACGGCTAGAAGCAAAGCGTGCAGGATGCGGAGAACCTTGAGGTTTGGAGGAAAACTACTCTTGCATCACTGACTGGAGGAGCTCTGCCTGGGATGCTGCCTAACCCATGAGGGTCTGTGAGAAGAGCAAGAAGAAAGCTTTCATGGTGTTAAGGTCCTGGCATCAGGTTTACTTACTACCACAGCATGACTTACTCTAATTCTCCCTCTTATCAACCGCCCTTTCTGAGTCTTTTTCTAACTTATGATTTTAAATTAACTTAATAAACTTATGAAATACCAACTTTGTACCAGGCACAATTCTAGGTGCTGGAGAATGCAGAGATGAAAAAGGTAGAATTCTTTTTCAAAGGATTTAGGAGGGGAGATAAAAAATGGCATCAAGTACTAAATCAGCACATTTGAAACATATCAGGGCCTAATAACTCCTACTTCCTGGAGATGGAATCCCAGCTCTGGGCATCCGGAAAAGTTTCTTGGAAGTGGTTGTACTGACGTCAGCCTTGAAAGATGGAAAAGGTTTGACCTTGTAACAGGGCAGAGAACTATGTATCAGGTGAGTTAAGAGGAATAAATAGCAAGATGGTGCACGAGGAAGTGTGAGACTTGCCATTGGGATCAAGGGTAGGATGAAGGACTGGAGTAATGGAATGCACAATAGAAATGAAGGTCAGGGTTATATCATGGAATACTTTGAATGGAAGTCTAAGGAGATTGGACTTTATCCTAAGGATGGTGGGGGACACTTGGTGTGTGATCTCACTGGGCACGATGAGGAGGGGAGTGGGAATGGAAGGTGTTGGAACCACTCTCCCCTTCCCTCCCTGCCCTTCCCCACTTCCCACTGGGGCCTACTGTGATAGCTCAGTATGATTGCTGAAGCCTGAAGATGCTAAGCACGAAGATGAAAAAGACAGAGAAAGTTCCTGGAAGCATTGTTAGAAAGGTGAGGTAGCACCTGTCCTGCCCCCAACCCCTTTTCAGAAATGAGAAGGCTGGTCAAGGTTGTGTTTTGCTCATGACATTAAGCCAGAAAGGCAGGGCTTGGACCTCCAGTTTCTCACTCCAAGCTCAATATCCTTTTCCACTTGAGTGTGTTATTGCCAGTGTCATAAGAACTCTCTAGAGCTGCTCTTGGTGAGCCTGCGTAGAATCTCAGCATAATTCACACCTTAAAATTTGGCCACTTTTGGAAATTTTAAATTAAATACTTTGAGTCAATCAATTGGGAAATTTACTGGAACTCTATTTTACTTTGACTTGCCAACGGCAAGTTTTAATACTCACTTTAACAAACTATATTCCACTCCCAAAGGTCTTCAACCAAACTTGCTGCTACCTTTTGGGATCTGTGCCAGACCTAGGTGAGAGGTTTTGGGAAGGGTATTTCTACCCCTTTGAGGACTCCCTTTGTCCCATGCTGGCCAGGTAAGAGGGGAGGGGTGAGGAATTGGAATTTACTCTCCCTCCCTGTCCTCATTTTCCCCAGACACCCAAGTTGGAGCCTACAGAAGAAGAGTCCTATAAACCAGTAAGAGTTCAGATGGTGGATTATGTCTATGGACAACTGTGGGAAGATGCTCTTTCTGATGGAACTTCAGGATCACACTGTATAGAGTTGGCAAAAGGGAAGGCTGCTTACAAATTACATCTATGCCTGCCACTTCCTAACCATATGATCTGGAACAAATGATTTAACATCCCAGAATCAAGGTTTCTATGGTCTAAAGTGGGGTGGTGATTATCTGCCAGGATGGTATATAGGTCCCATGAAATTCCCGTGATGGAGTTCTGAGCACAGTGTAAGGTCCAATCAGCTTGTGCTGTTCTCCCATCCCTAGAGCATACTAACGAGAGTAACCTTAGTTGCTATAATAAATCTGACAGTTTTAGTGGCTTCAGAATAAGCAAGCTATCTATGTGGGTGTTCCTGGTTCCCAGGTAGCCTTCCACATGGTGACTCAAAGACCCAAGTGGCTTCTACCTGTGGCTTTTGTCTCCCTAGGATGAAAAAAAAAGAGGGTGGAGAAGGCATGTTTGGCCTAGGAAGGAGACACATCACTTCTGTTCATGGGTCACAAGTGGTCACATGACCCCACAAGAAGCAAGTGGTGCTGGGAAATGAGCTCACTGGCATGGCAACCTCGTCCCAGTGACTATTCCATTTTATGAAAGGGGAGTATGAGTCTCTGAGGAGCAGTTAGCCATCTCTGCCCCAGGTGTGGCAATACTGAGGTGGGATTGGGCTAAGGACCAAGAAGTTGGGTTTAGAGTGGTGAAAACAACATTTCAGATTCACATTTCTTTCCTCTCAGCCTTTTATAGGGCTCAGTCTGGCAGATCCTGCCCCAATTGGAACCTGGCTGTGAGCAAGAAAACATCTGTGGTTGGAAAGCGGAGGTGGTGATGGGGGCCTGTGTGGGACTTGGAGAGGAGGCCCCGGGCCCTTTGCTCAACAAACAGCCCCTTCCTGCAAGGAGGCGAGAGGTCATCAGTCTGTCTGCTTTGACACTTTTACCCAGTGACCTTTGGGGCTTCAAACACCTTCCCGGTAGGTTGGACTGAGCTAGGCACATGCTGTCCTTGGATTTGACCATAACTGACTCATTAAAGGTCTGAGTGAGAGGAGAAAGAAGGAAAAAGCAGACAAACAGACACTGAGGACGTTGCCATCCCAGACCTGTGTTGTGTAAACAGGCTGTCTGCTCTGTAGCCAAGAAATGAGCCTGGATGTGGGTTGGAATCAGAGCCCTGAGAACTCATACCCAAAGCCTTTGACTGTGGCATACTGTATTCAGATGGGACATGCTGCCCACAACCAGGGCTTGAGGAAGAGGCAGGATAGGGTGTGGGGGAGAAGAATACTGCTTCAGAATAGCACACAACTGGTTCCTACTATTTACTTAGTTTGTGACCTCGGCTAAATGTCGCTTACTCTTTCTAAGGCTCAGTTTCCCTATTAAAATTGGCATAATACTATGTACCTCAGATGTTTTAGGACAGTGCCAGCACATAGATGTGCAGATAATATTCTTCTCTATTATTAATTCAAGTTAATAAATATGAACAATAGTCAATAGCCACCATTTCTTAAGCATCTTTTATGAGCTATTTGGTCCTTGCCACAACTATGAGTTAGATAGTATTTCCATCGTATAGAGTTTGACACTGAGGCTCAGACACTATAGCAGTGATAGTTACCTTAATCTTTCTACTGCCTCATCACTGAGGACAGATAACAGAGCAAAAATAATCAAATGAAACATATGGGGAAGAGAAAAGTCAAGAATGGAAGTCTGGAGGCATGGTCTCTAACTCTAGTCTAGCCTTGGGTAATAGAATTTCCATCTCAGTCTACTTTGCTCCTTTTTATTCATTTGTATCTACATTCATCAATTTACCTATTACTTATTAATTAGCAGACATTTGCTATGAACCCTCTAGGCCCTTGAGTCTCACTAGTCTCCAATGTGGTTCTGGACCAGAAGCATCAGCATTACCTGGGGGTTTATTAGAAGTGCAGACTCTCAAGGCCCACTCCAGACCTGCTGAAGGGGAATCTGCATTCTAACAGGATCCCCAGGGGATTCATAACATGCATTAATGGTTACAAATCCCTGTCCTGTTGCTTCTGTCATGGAGGCAACCTGTCTTCCCTAGACCCCTGCCATTCTAGTCCACAGAAGGAATAGTGGGGAAGTTCTAGAATAGGCTTTCTCCGAGCGTGAGTGTCCCCGGGATTGTCTAGAGGCTGGGTGACCCCTCCACCTCAGAGGTGGGTGTGTGGGGTGCATACCTGGGCCTTCACAGAACGGGAGGTTCAGCAACAAAAGTCTGTGACCTTACAAAGGATTTGGGGCCACATCTGCTGCATCCGACCTGTGGCCCGGGGGCTTGGGTTGAAGATGGGGGCACCAAATCTGAAACCCGAGACCTCTGTCCATGCTCTCCAAAACATTTCTTGTATCACCATAGCACTTACAACTAACCCGCACTTACCCTTAGCATCAAAATGTTCACACAATTGTTGATTAGGCTGAGGTAGTAATTCTATGGCATTAGGATGGCTCTGTCCTATCTATCCAACAGTGCCTGGGATGATTTGCTGAGATTCTCCAGTCATGAAATATGAAAAATGGGAAAAGCCAACTCTCACTTCCTGCCCTGTTGGGAAGAAGTTGGCTATTTTATGGGCAGCAACTCAAGATTAGGCAAAGGAGTGAGGGCCCAGCGTGCATTGTTTGTTCCCATGAACACCTTCAGGAAAGCCTGCGAATATTGACAATTAGGGAGCATCTGCCACATGCTGGGTACCGGGAGGAGTGATGGGATGTCACAGTGAGAACTTCTTTGATACCTTGGTTAGGCAGCAGCATCCCAGTTTTCAGAAGGAACTGCAGCTCAGAGAGACAATGTTACTTGCTCAGAGTCACAGAGGCAATGGGTAGTAGCGCAGGCACTTTTCAGCACTAGGGGTGGGCATTTAAAGAAGGGGAAGCCATGCCTTTTTCAGAACTGGGAATTGGAGTTACTCAAATAAAGAAAAATCTCGTTAATGAGTTCCTGGAATGTATTCCTTGGGCTACCACTCACTTGCTGCTTCCAGGGGGAAGCAGGAGAGGTGATAGGAAGGTGGGCAAAGTTAGTCAGATATGAGGGGGGATGAGCTTGGATATGTTCCCTCCTGTTTTCAATATATCAGATCTATCCTACTCCTCAGCTCCGCCCCCTGCAGCAAAGGCTGGACGGTCTCACTGTGGACCAAGGAAGTGGCCGGTCCTGGATGAAGCTCACCATCTCACCACCTTCAGCATTCAGTCAATGGGTGCTAATTGCAGAGCAAGCCTCTTCCGACTGCTCCGCACATGGCCCAGGAAGCCCATCCGATCAGTAGGGCGGCCTTGCCAGTGGTTTCTGAGGCAAGCTGTGCCCCAGGAGCCTGGTCTGGAAGCTTAGAGCCTTGTGTAGGAAAAGAAGGAATCATGCGTAGGGCAAACCATCACAGGAAAGAGCTGCCACTCTGTTAACTAAATGAGCACTAGAGAACTGCTAATTCTAAATATTAATTAGCCTACTCTACATGTACCCTATTCCTTTGGGAGCATAGAGTGCAGTGAAGATAAACAGATGTAGAGTAGGATCTCCGACTTCTCCATGGATCGGATCAGTGATTTTTGCAACATCAAGCAACCTCTGAGCCTTGCAGATATCTTCATTTGTTAAGTGGGACATTCGTATGAAAGAATGTTCTTACTGTCCTTACTGTCCACTTACTGTCCTCGCTCATGCCCTGGCTTCTAATGGGACTTCAATCAAAAATTGCAGTGATTATTCCATCTTTCTTCATAACTTAAATATTAAAACATTTTAGACTCAATTATATTCATTATAACATTTTCCCTTGTAAGTTATAGAAACCCAACTTAAAACTAGCCTAAGTGTTAATGAGCAAATGAGTGAAATTTTGTGTGCCTGGCAAGTCCAGCAATGACTACCTTCAGATACAGCTGGGTTCAGGGGTTCCAACAGTGATACCAGGGCTCAGCTTCTCTTTGCCCCTTGGGTCATTCTCCTTTAGGGTCTTGGTCTATCCTATGCTCCAGATTCTCATGCTTTCTAGCTTAACAGTGTCTATTGCCTATTTATCAACTGAAGCATGACTTTGATTGGCCTTGCTTAGATTAGAGAACTTCACCTGGACCAATCACTATTGCTAGAGGCACAAGGCACTGAGACAGGCTGATCTGGAGTCATGTACCCAGCCCTGGGATCAGGAAGAGGGTACTGATGTGGAGATCAGTAGCTCTGTTGGCATGACGCAAAGAAGGGAGTTGTCCAAATGTGTTAAGGATGGCCAGGAAGATAAAAATACATACAAGTGACTTCCAAGCAAAGTAAAATAACTTGCAGAAGAGGGGAAGAGTTGCTGCTTAGCTGTGCTCATCTGAACTGTAAGTAAAAACCCCAGGCTATGTCTGTCAGTTTGGCTTAGAACAGATGGGACTCAGGGCAAAATTTTACTCACCCAGCTGGGGATCATATGAATATCCCTTGATCTACTTGCTTTTAGATCAGTGTGCACATCAGGATAGGTGTTATGTGAGCTGTTTCTCCATGTATCTTGAATGCCCTGTTAATATTTTTTTTATTTTGCTGAAACTTTCTAAAAACAGTAACAATAGCCAAACTCCCAAAGCCAAGCTAATGTCACATGAAAAGTTTTTTGGTTCTATAAACTTTCAACTTATCTACTCTTTCTTGGAAGACACTTGTGTACTGTGTAGCTTGAAACTGAGGTCAGGATTGCCTTTGCAAACTGACAAAGGAAAGGCCATTTTGTTTCTCTCTCTCCCCTTGTCAGTCCTTGGTGGTGGCAGGAACCATGGTCTTCTGAGCTTTTTCCCGGTAGTTATTCCATTTGTTTCACAAATAGTTGTTGAACACCTGTTTTGTGTAACAGGCTGTGTTCATGATGAAGCCCACACATGTAAGCCAGATGTGAGCTGTCCTTCACTTCTTACTCTGCCTCTTCTCGTCCTCTCCCCGTCTCCACCCTGGCCAATGTGGAGATGGCTTCCAGCACCTCTTTACTCAAGATTCTAAGGAGAGATGGAGGAGGGAGATTGCTTTGCAAACAATTTACAAGATTCTCTTAAAATATTTTTATTCCTCAGAGGTGGTTCTGGGACATGGTCATATGCCAGGGTGGTGGGTTTTCCCTTTTTCCGAGCCTTGCTGGTCCCACCTTCCTTCACCCCAGTACCCAGCCCCTTTCCCCCACTCCTGCATGTTCAACCCTCTCTCTTTTAAGAAGTAGAATGACTCATCTCTGCCTCAACTTCTAGCTCTAATTTTGTTTACATAAATGGCATCATAAGGATTAAAGGACTAAAGGATTCTTCTTATAAAGAAATATTAACCTGTTAGTGATCGGGCTCCATTTGGAACAGAAGGGCATTTCTCAAGTGTTGAACTGGAAGATCTGCCCCAGGATGCTGGTTAAGAATGAAAATTCCCAGACCCGACACCAGATGAATAGAATCAGAATTTCTGGCAGGAAAGTGGTGGTTCTCAACTTTACCTGCCTGTAAGGACTCTACGAAGAACATTCTTTTTAATGGCCCCCAAGTGATTNATCATAAGGATTAAAGGACTAAAGGATTCTCCTTATAAAGAAATATTAACCTGTTAGTGATCGGGCTCCATTTGGAACAGAAGGGCATTTCTCAAGTGTTGAACTGGAAGATCTGCCCCAGGATGCTGGTTAAGAATGAAAATTCCCAGACCTGACACCAGATGAACAGAATCAGAATTTCTGGCAGGAAAGTGGTGGTTCTCAACTTTACCTGCCTGTAAGGACTCTACGAAGAACATTCCTTTTAATGGCCCCCAAGTGATTTAACTATGCAGCCAGGACGTCCAATCATTGGAGTAGAGATACCTGCATTGATTAGATGCAACTCAAATAACTCATATGCAGCTGGGGTTGTGTGGTGGGAATTCAGAGAAGAAAGGGTAATTTCCCACTGGGGTTGGAGAAGGTGAAGCAAGAGAAAAACTACCAAGAGGAGGTGAGTGGTATTTGAAGGGGACCTGGAGAATAGGTGAGGTTATTATTATCTGTGAAGGAAAAAAAAGGGAGAACAGATGGTTTCCTGATATTTAAAACAAAGGAAGGGCCGCCCAACGTTGAGAGTATCTGCAACAGCATAGTCATTTGCATGAAAACTTTTATGCTGCCTGCTGCTCCCACCAACAGAAGGCTCCTCCCTCCCAATGAGATGAACAACTATTCACAGATACAGGCACGAGGGGTCCCTGATATTTCTCAACTTTTTGCCCCACTGATGCTACAGGCCATGAAGATATTCCAGCAGTGCCAATATTTAAACATCCATGTTTCATCTCCAACATAACCTCTAACCTGTGAAAGTGTCATAAGGTCTGTTGACAACCACGTGTTTCATTTGGGGTTTGAACAATCAGGCTCTGTTTCTCAGCAGAAAACACCATCAGCTCTCAGAAGGTGCTGGGGCTGGAATGTCCACCCGTCACGGAGGCCAACACTGATAACAATCTGTCAATGTGAAGATGGGCCACCTACTGCCTCCCTCCACTTAGGGCCTGTTTGTTTAACTAACAGCAGTGAGAGTCCTTATTAAGGGCTGTTAACACTCCAAAATGCTGTTTGTTGAGCTTGCCAAAGTGATAAGTGTTTATTCTGAATACAGTCTTAAGATCAGGGTTCTCTTTTTCCCAATTCTAAGTTTACAATTCAAGCGTTTTATTTCCCAACAGTGTGAGCGAATCACACATGTCTGTGTCTACCAAGGAAAGGAAACCCAGGGGATGCAGGAGACATGAAATGAATGAGGAATTGCTTACTAAAAATGCATCTCCTCCTAACTGACACGAGCAAGTGCTGGTTTTCCTGGGGAGCTGGCTTTCTTTAACGTGCTTGTCCACTCTGACTCCAAATGTGTTTGCCCACAGAATTGGCCAGTTATTGGGCTGAGGGGACCTCTCCACTGGTGAAGAATAACAGCATGAAACAAATGTTTCCTCTTTGTCTGTGAGCTGCCTGCCAACCTCTGCAATGGCACCAACCACATTCTCAAGCCTTGACATTATAAAATTGTTTGTGACCTTTTGGGTGATTCTGGGACCCAGCCAACAACTCCTGCAAGTTTTCAGAGCTCCAGAATCAAACCTGGGGAGAGGGCTTCAGGAGATGGTAATGGCCATATCATTTATTGGCCAAATAAGGACCTTTTTAAGAATGAAAGGGTATGCTTTTAATAATATGCCAAGACTACAGATGTTGGGTGGGACATTTGGTCTTCTCAGCAATAAATCATTACATTTATTGAGCTCCTACTATATGCTAAGAATTTAACTCATCCTTTAAAAAATTCTTCTACTTAATCCTTAGAAACATTGTTATTCCCATTTTATAGATGAAGAAATAAGGGCTCAAGGAGCAACCTGTGTAAAATGACTCGTCTACAGTCCCACCCTGGTAAGAGCAGACATGAGTAAGGGTTTGGAACTGAGGTCTTGTCTCATTCCAGAGTGCATGCACTTTGCCCTGCACAGTATTGTGTCTCATCCTGCAATTCAGTGTGTGTGCTTTTTTAAAACTGGGTTCTAAGGAGACCCAGGTGGCTAGTTAGCTGTCATGTGTAGTCCTGAAGGCAAGGAGTAGACCAAGGAGGAGAGCAACATAAAGAGCCTCTCCTTCGTGTTTAATATGTTGGCCAACTGGATGGGATTTCATTTAATGAAGGAGGGTGCAAAGAAAGAAAACGAAGAAAGAGAGAAAGATGAAGGAGAAGAAAAAGGAGAGAGTAGGAGGAAGAGAAGAAAGGAAAGGATAAAAGAAGGAAGGAAGGAAAAGACAGAGGGGGAGAGGGAGGGGGAGAAGGAAAGAGGGAGGGAGGACTACTGTTCTAAAATTGGAACTCCTTGGTTTGAAAATGAAAAACTGAGGTCTAGAGAGAGAACCTTATCCAATGTCACATAGCAAATCATAAATAGAGGAAACAATGATCTGGAAAGTCCTGGTCTTTTGATTTTTTCAGTCCATGTTCTTTTTGATACATTTTGCTGTGTAGCAAGCATAAGTTGAGAAGACGTGTTTCTGCTTCAAGCTATTTCCATATTTCACCTCGTTTTGACACTGGCAGTGAATTGCTGGTCCTTAGGGAATCTTTTCTTTAAAAAGAGGATTAAGCTGTTTTTAAACACTGAGTAGAAAAAACTGTCAGAGATTTTAGATATACTATGCAAGAGGTTTTAAATAAAGACAAGTGTGTGCATGTTGAATTTGGCTATCTTTCTTAGTAAAAAGAAATGTAGTGTTATGGAAATGCTTGCTTTCTTTTTTTCATCACTGTGGCCCTGGAATATTTAAATGAAATTAAATGATACCAGTTTCAGGTTGCAAAGTGAAGAAAGCTACATTCACCTCTCAGGGAAGTAGATGGGGGAATGGAGTGGAATAGGAAGTCACATTTAACAGTAGAATATGGGGAGAGGGAATTCACAGGGGTGAAAACACAGCAGGGACTTAGGAAGTCACCTCTGCACTACCCCAGACTCCCAATCAGGACTACCCAGTGGTTGATTAATCCAAGTGAAGACTCTTCTAAAAGAAGAATCAGCTTAGGAGTTGGGCCTCTTGGAGAGGGACAAAGAGGAAAATCCCAGCAGACTAGACTTTGGGTTCCATTCCAACTTCTCCAGAACTGCTTGATATGATCGACTCATGGAGTACTTACTATGTCCTGGGGACTCTCCCAAAGACTTTATACATGTTAATTCACTTCATCGTTACCGTCCTGTGTTGCCAACACTGTTATTATTCTCAAGATCAAATAGCTAATAAGTGATGGAGCTGAAATTCAGACTGAGGCAATTCGATTATGAACCTGTGTCCTCAAACCCCTGCCACACTCGTTCTGGAATTCCCAAGGATTGGCTGGATGCTTAAGTACCACTGTGCACGCAAGGGCTAAAGGCCATGCACCCCGCTTCAGTAACTGCTGCTGTGCATGTTGGGCATCTGTTATGATCCTGAGTGATGCTATGAGACAGTAAGGTAGCAGTGAGCATGGCATTTTCTTCTTCTTCTTGAAATTTTCCTTGCTCCTTGCTCTCTAGCCTTGATCTAGTGTGTTTGGGAACTAGGAAAACAAGGAGCATTCACAGAAAAGTTGATAAGCCCACGATTCTATAGCACATCCCTCCAATTCTCCCACATACATAGCATCTGGGTTAGGTGGTCAGATTAGGTGGACAGATCTCTGCTGTCCCTCAGCTTTGAGCTCCATGGGGGATGATTTTCCCTGGACTGAATTCTGGTAGGGTACAAACATTGACTTCCTGAGTATGTAAACCTGGTGAAACTTTCCACCAGGAATGGGATAACTTAAGTCTTCTGTTTTATTCCTCTGTAACCATGCATTCTAGGGAGGTCAGGAGCCAGTAGGTAAAGAAAGATATTTCAGAATGGAACAGGTGGGAAATAGTGGAAAAATCATGAGCAAGAAAATATGAAGTGAGAAGGGTGGGTGGTGGGAAGATAATGATATATTCCCTCCTTCCAAAAGATTATTTCCCTTACACCTACTTTTTGAGTGACTAGATGCACATGTGATTTCATGCAACTCTTCAGAACCTATCCATTGTCTAAAATCATGAAAAAAGAGAAACTGTGTGTGTGTGTGCTTTTCTGTCACAGTGGAACTTGGCTGGCTCTGTGGACTCTCCCCAAGAAAGCTCACTCCTCATAAGTGGTTCTGGCTGTGGTTGGGGGCCCCGTTTCATTTCCCTCCCCGGCAATCTCTCTCAGCCTTGAAGTGACTCATTTACAAATGCAGAAAACAGAACCAATACCAATTTTTCAGATGGAGACTGGGCATTCCAAAGAAAGTTCAGCTCCTTAAAAAAAGCTTTAAATTTCCAGGATTATGGTAAAGAGCGAGGCAGAAAAAGGAATGAGTGCTATTCTCTGTTGCATGGCTAAACTGCACCTTGGTTTCTCATTATTGCCCATAAAATAAAAGCAATCATGTGCATCTTTATCATATTCTATATTATATATATTTAATTTCCAAGAGAGCTTCATGAAAGTGTGTCAGGGTAGTTGTGCATGGAATGAAAAATATTTGATTTGAAATCTGAAGACCAGGATTTGGGTTTTGATTTTATGTCTCATGAAATGACTAAGTCTTGGTTTCTTTCTCTCTAAGAAGCATTATACTTACCTCATAGATTTGTTATAAAATCAAATGAGATGATACATGTGGTGATGTGTTGTAAAATAATTTGCTGAGATATAAAAGAGTCTGATGTTTTTCAGAGAGGAATTTATCCGTGTGATGAATGTTACGTCCGGACAGGGTGAGCATGAATCCCGAAAGCAGATCCAAGCATCTAAATTTATGGGCACATAGTGTGACCTAGAAATGGGGTCTTGTGACGTTCTGGAAAATCATTTCTCAAGGCCAAAAAAAGTCAGAGCAAATGACAAAGACCACAGGTGAGCAGCATCTCCTGGAAGGAAAGATGTGTTTCTTTCACCAAATTGTGATTAAGAGCAAGAAATAAGAGTGCCTTGGTATTTATTTGCACGGGACTTTTTATAGAGTCAGGGAGTCAAATTCTGCCTAGTCTATTCTGAGCTTTGAATCATCTTGTCACCCATGAGGATTAATACTTTATTTCCAATGAGGCTATTGGTCCATGGAAGAAGGAAAAACTCTTTTGAAATGAAAAGCTCAGTGGTGCAGAGTAAGTTCACTGACACAGTATGTCCATAGGGATTCTTAATCATTCTAATGATAGCGGGATACTCTTTCCAAGTGTGGGGAGGAGTCTGATGAATCTGGAGCTCCTTGGATGTCTCCTGAGACGGGAGTCCAGCGTAATGGCAGGCCAGCTGCTTGTACCTGGATTTGAGGCCTGAAGTCAGATTTCATCTTTTCAGGGAATCCAAAACCCTCAGAAAGAAGCTAGAGGGATGGTTTGTCCTTGTCCATTTGTGTGAGCAGGGCCAGAGACTCAAGTTTCCTTCCTCCAGGAATTCAAACTCCTAGAGTGCTGGGACCATGGAGAGGGAAGGGGAGGAAGAACTAGTGGGCTTCTTGAACAGTCCTTAAAGCTGACATCCAGTGAGCAGGGGTAGGGAATAGAAGGTACTTACCTTATGAGGAATGTGGACTGTTTGCATGACTGTGTCTTCATTCTACTTTGTTTCAATGAGAGAGAGAGAGAGAGAGAAAGAGGCAGAGAGACAAAGAGAGACACACATACAGAGAGCTTTCCATGTGACTCTGTTGAATGGATAAAGAAACTAATGATCAAAGTGATCAAGCTCCTTGCTCACAGTTACAGTGAGACATCTCGGGTTCACACCTATGTCTGTCTGACTGGGAGGCCAACAGTTTTCCCACTCTGCCGCATTAAGCGATGCCCGTGGTGTGGAAGTAAAGAGGTCTGCTGCATTCATGAAGATGGGAAGTGAGGTGGGGCTATAACTAAATACTCAATGGAAGGCCAATCCTAGCATTTTTTTTCTTGCTTTGTAACAAGAAATCCAGGATGTTCTTTTTCTGATGCTATTGTACCTGCAGATTAAATTTGAGTATCCTTAAGCTCTATCACTGATACTCTGGCAGATATAAAAACATTTTTGGCAGCTTATTATACATCTAGAATTTGCTAGAATATTCCATGTATGTTCTTGTTATTCAATCTTCATAGAACTCAGTAAGATATTATCCTCATTTGGGGACTTCCGGCCAAGATGAAGGCCTAAGTAAGCACACTGTGCCTCCTCGGACAACCAAAATAAGGACAGCAACAATTCAGAAACAAAGTAACAACCAAAACTGAAGGACAATTGAACTATATGGAAGTCTGACAACCAAGGAGTTGAAATAGACACATTCATCCAGACTGGTAGGTGGGGCAGAGTCGGGCGGCTGAGTGGGGAGGGGTGGCAGCACAGGACGCTGTGACAACGGGCGTGCAAGGCACCCTGGGCGCACAAGGTGGCACTGGGAAGACCCTGGGCATCCAGGTGGTGGCTGGCAGATCCTGGGGGTGGGGTGGCAATGGGCAGACCCAGCAAGGCAGCGATTGAGAAGCGGGGCACTGTGCGCAAGGTAAGCCACGTGGGGCAGCAGTCCCACATTTGCACACAGATAACTGGGGAGTGAGACAGATTGTGCAACCCAGGATCCCAGTGCCAGGAAATAAAGCCTCAAAATACCGATTGAAAACACTTGTGGGGGTTGAGGTGCAGGGAGAGACTCCCACCCTCACAGGAAATTTTGTTGGAGAGACCCACAGGGTCCTAGAATGCACACAAGTCCACCCACACGGGAATCAGCACCAGAAAGGCCCAGTTTCCTTGGGGGAAGCAGTGGAAGGGACTGAGGTCGGACAGGGAGTGGAGCAAGTGCCATTGTTCCCTCTTGGACCCTGCCCCCACACACAGCATCACAACCCTGTGACTTGGGTTGCCCCACCCTGGTGAACACATAAGACCCTGCTCCTCACTATGTAATGGTGCAACAAGACAAAAAAAAATTGGCAAAAACAGAAGAATAGATCGCAGCTTCATAAATAATACAACTAAGTGACCAAGAGATAGCCAACCTATCAGATGCACAATTCAAAACACTGGTGATCAGGATGCTCACAGAACTGGTTAAATTTAGTCACAAATTAGATGAACATATGAAGGCTACACTAAGTGAAATGAAGGGAAATGCACAGGGAACCAATAGTGATGGGAAGGAAACTGGGACTCAAATCAATGGAGTGGACCAGAAGGAAAAAAGAAATATTCAACCAGAACGGAATGAAGAAACAAGAATTCAAAAAAATGAGGAGAGTCTTAGGAACCCCCAGGGCATCTTTAAATGTTCCAACATCTGAATTATAGGGGTACCAGAAGGGGAAAGGGAAGAGCAACAAGTGGAAAACTTATTTGAACAAATAATAAAGGAGAACTTCCCTAATCTGACAAAGAAAATAGACTTTCAGAAAGTCCAGGAAGCTTAGAGTCCCAAAGAAGTTGGACCCAAAGAGGAACACACCAAGGCACATCATAATTATATTACCCAAGATTAAAAATGAAGGAGAGAATCCTAGAAGCAGCCAGAGATAAGGAGACAGTCACTCACAAAGGAATTCCCATCAGACTCTCAGCTGATTTCTCAAAAGAGACCTTACAGGCAAGAAGGGGCTGGAAAGAAGTATTCCAAGTCATGAAAGACAAGGACCTACATCCAAGATTGCTCTATCCAGCAAAGCTTTCATTTAGAATGGAAGGACAGATAAAGTGCTTCTCAGATAAGGTCAAGTTGAAGGAGTTTATCATCACCAAACCCTTATTTGATGAAATGTTAAAGGGACTTATCTAAGAAAAAGAAGATAAAAAACTTGTATACTGAAATGACAGCAAAGTCACAATTACTAACAACCACACCAAAAATAAAAACACACTAAGGAAACAACTAGAACAGGAACAGAACCACAGAAATGGAGATCACATGGAGGGTTAGCAACAGGGGAGTGGGAGGAGGAGGGAGGGTCAGGTACAGAGAATAAGTAGCATAGATGGCAGGCAGAAAATAGACAGGGGGAGGGCAAGAATAGTGTGGGAAATGTCAAAGCTAAAGAACTTAAGACACATAGACATGAACTAAAGGGGGGAAATGTGGGAGGGAGAGGGTGTACAGGGTGGAGGGGCAGGAAGGGGGGCAATGGGACAACTGTAATAACATAATCAATAAAATATATTTTAAAAGATTATCCTCATTTTACACATGTGGAAACTGAGGCTCAAAAGAATAAGCTATTGATGGAGGTCACATGCTATAACTGGCAGAGAGCCCTTGTGCGACTCTAGAAATGTCTCTCAGTTAAATGTTCTTTCTACTTCTTGGTTTGATGGCATCACACTGACAGCAGAAGGAGGGGAAGGAGGAGAAGGAGAAAGAGATAGAAGAGGTGGGGAAAGAAAGAAGAAGGGGAGGGGAGGGAGGGAAGGGGAGAAGGAGAAGGGGGACGGCGAGGGGAAGGGGGAAAGGGGGAGGCCCAATTGGTGAGAAGCCCAGCTGATTCTTTGAGAAGAAGACAGTCTGTGCCAGGCGGCATTATCCTGATCTGAGTTCTGGGAGAAACTGTTCACAATTGATGAAATGAAAACTACTAACATCCTTGCGGCTAATTAGTGGTTTTTTTTTCTTTTCAAGTTTTCTTTTCACATGTTCATTTGTTCAGAAAATATTTATTGATTGGCTGCTCTGTGCTCAGGGCTTCTCTAGACTGGGAGGATACCACCAGGGAGAGAGCAAAGTCCTGCTTGTCTCCTAGAGGGAGAGAAAAAAAACAATAAAGTCTTCCCACTGTATTATTTTATTAAACAGCTATATTACAATATAGCTCACATACTATCAAATTCACCCATTTATTTTTTACTTCATTTTTTTCAATTCACCCATTTAAAATGTACTGTTCAGCATTTTAATATATATCATATCATTTTGCAACAGAAACTGGTTTCTGTCAGTTTCCAGGGGGATCTGTAATTTGTCAGGAGTGACAATGCTCAGACGATAACTAAGTGGGGTAAGAGTGAAGACACTGCTTGTCTACCTGGCGTGGTGGGTAAAGGTCTGCTTGATAAAGGGGTCATTGAGCAGAAACCTGAGTGCAGGGAGGAAGTGAGACATGGATTTCTGAGCCAAGAACAGTCCAGGTCGAGGCAACAGTTTAAGACCCTGAATCAGGAGCACACCCAGCACTCAAGGAAGAGTAAAGATATCAATGATTAAAGGCGAGAGGACAGAAGAGATGATCTCATCTGAGAATTATAAGGGATTATGTGTTAAAGCCCTTAGTGCAACATCAGGTACCTAGCAGGTGCTCAATAAAAAAAAGCTGTGATTATTAGGATTATTATTCCAGTTCTCTTAAAGGCACCAGGCACCTTGCTTCCAGAACACAGGAACTATCGTCCATCTTTGCACCTCCCGAGAGACAAGACACTTAATACACAGTCATTAAACATCCATTTAGTGAGAGAATGGTGTTTAGTTTTTAAATTAATAATCTTCATTTGCTATAAGAACTGACAGGAATAAATGTCCAGATGTAATGATAAATCACAAAGACAAATTAATATTGAACAATGCTGTTAAGTATTCCTACCAAAGAGGCATCATTTTCTCAAAGGCCTTCAGACTTCCTATTTCCTTGAGAAGAGAAGTAAAAAGTTTTTTTCCACTCTGGCCCCTGGTTGAAGGCAGCTCTGTGATGGGGTTTCCTTATAATTGGGCAGGGGGTGTCGGGGTCAAAGTGACAGCCAATGTGTGCTGCTATTACAACGCATTACATAAATAACTCCATATAATTGCTACCATCCATCAACGTGGGGAGATCAGTGGTGAGAGATGCTGCCAGTTTCTTGGAATGAAAACTAAAGCTCCAAATAGCCTAGATAGTCACACTCGCTAATCAATGCCAGTTTCTAAAAAAATTGGTCCAGTGACCAATTCAACCTTGAGAAAGATTCCCTTGTGTATCGCTTATATTGGTTTTGCAAGACTTTGCCCAACCCTCACTGAAAATGTTTTTTTTTCTCATCTCTCACCAAACTCTTTTTATCACAGTATTTATTATTCTTTGCTCTGCCTTCCCCTATGTGGCTGCCTGAAGCCTCTGCTGAGTTGGCTGAGGACAGTTAGATTTTAGATGGGTTTAGGTTAATCTGACCACTATGGGCTGCAGAATCGAACACCCTGGCTCCTATGCAGACTTGGGGAGTTCTGACTGTCCAGTTTCTCTGTCTACATGGGTCACGCTAACCTGCTTCTTTCTCAGTTCCTTAGTTCATTCTGGGCTGGCAGGAGTAGTCACAAACTTCAAAACCAACCAACCAACCAAACAAACAAACAAACAAACAAATGGAAGCAAACATACTAGACACCTGGCATTCAAACTGTGTGATTACTGGAAATCCTATGGATTTTCAGTAATCACGTCTTGTCAGGACCCCAGTCAGTCTGTAGCCAGCAGGAGGTGGGTCTGTGCGCATTCTGTCTCTCCAGGGCCTACAGCAATGTGTCTGGCGCGAAGTGGAAGACCAATCTTATTGAACTGATGTTGAAGTCATGAAGTCACTCTTGTTGATTGAAAATGAAATCTGAACAGACGTTTCCACAAGAAGGGTCTTTTGAGCAGAGATAAATGGTCAACAGTTCTCTTTACAATGACCCAAGAAACCCTGCCGACTCCTGGAGTGTTGGGACTTCACTGAGTTCCCATGTGAATGAAGCACAGGGTCTTTTCCGGAGTGGTGATGGGGAGCGTTTGTGCCCAACAGTGTGTGTTACAGACACAATGGAAAACTTTCTGGCCCTGGTACCAAATGTCTTTCTTCATGAGACATTTGCCCCCCTTGTAAAAAAGCTCATTTTATTTCCTACCGACTGCCCATTAGACAGGAACCGCTATCGGACGAGATGGGGACTCTCTGAGGTTCTTTGTGCTTCATCCTCTGTGATCTCTCTACGTCCTCCAGAGCATTTGTCTGGGTGAATGTTCAGGGCTTTTCAGAGTGTTACAGCCCATTATATTAGTCAGAAGTGCTTTTGTGGGTAATTAGTAGGAAATGAATGGATTCAACGGTGATTTGATGCTTCCAGAAATCCTTAGAAGTTCTTTAAGAGGGAAAAATAAGTAAGTCTTGTTAAAAACCCTCAAGCCATGGGATATTGTTCTCTCTTTTTTTGTGTGGAAAATTGCTACTTAGAAACATACTATAAAATATGTTATGCTTTTGGGTGAATGGATACCATGCATTTAAATTTTCTTGGGCCAAACAAAGTCTTGCCAGTGGTGGTTTTATCTTTTCTAGGTGCCGGCGCAAGGGGATGGTCGCATCATAAATTCTCCCTTCCTGGCAGACAGGATATGGTGATAACAACAATAATAGTAACAAGAACATCTTATATTTGAATAGCACTTCCTGAAACGTCACTCATTTGCATTATGATGTGATCTTTAAAAGAAACCTGTGAGGATAGCAAGGCGTGAATGACAACACTGAAGAAAACCCAGGACCATGGTGTTAGTGGTAAATGACTTGCTCAAGGTCTCGTAGTCAAGTGGCAAAGCCAGAACTCGGGTCCCCTATTCCCCAGGCGACACCCTTTCTACTAGAAGAGGGTCTATGAGGAGGGGAAGGTACGTTGCCCCAATATTTTTATTTCTGTTGCAGTGCTTGGTTAAACCTTAAGAGAGATTCTCTTTGTTCTGTCCCCAGGAGTGTGTAGTAATGTTTGCCCAACACAACCTTTAAAAGGCTTGACACCTTTTACCTGAACCTGAACCTTTGGTGATATTATGCTATTGACTGGGGAATAAAGGGATCAGACCAGTGTATTTCTTTGCACCTGTGTTCCAGACAAAAAGAAGAGAAGGAGAGGGAGAGAGAGGTAGTTATATGTGGAGAGAGAGAGGAAGAGAGAGGAAAAGAAAGGGAGAGAGAAGGAAAAGGAAGTTTTCTCCTTCCTTTAGGGAGAAGCAGAGTCTGAAGGATTTCTAGAAGCCTGGTTCAGGCTTTAAATATTTTGACTGAAAGAATTATGGCTGCTGATTTCCAAGTTCTTCTTGCAAGAACGGAGGGACTTGTTCCTTAAAATGACCCCAAAAATGTTGCAAAATACTCAAATCAGAAACCATGTTATTTTTAGTTACTTTCTCCTCTTCCTCCCCTGAGTGACTTCTGGTATCACAAGGAGGCAGCGCATAAACCCTGTGGCCAGCTGACCTCATGTCCCTGGAGAGAGCCGCTGCCTGCAGCTAGGAGGTGGGTGGGCTGCTCTCAGTGACTTGCTCACCGCACCCCCACCCCCGGCACCTGCCATTCTCGTCTGCTGTTGTTGCTAATTCCTGGAATGCCATGAACCTTCAGAGGACAAAGAATGTGTCTGAGTAACCTCTGCATCCCAGTGCGTGCCTGACATACAGCAGGTATTCAAACCCATGTAAATAACTGTCTAAAAGGACAGTAGACGTATCACATTCTGCCAGCATTGTGCTGTGAGCACTCTGTGAATTTTAATTTTATTTTTCAGTTACAGTTTACATTCAGTATTACTCTGTACTAGTTCCAGGAGTACAGTATTGTAGTTAGACAATCATATACTTTACAAAGAGTCCCCCCCATCCCAATATTTTCAGTGCTCACTAGGCACCATACATAGTTATTCCAATACTGTTGACTATATTTCCTATGCTGTACTATACACCCCTGTCCAGACGGGGGGATGGGTAAAAAAGGCAAAAGGATTAAGAAGTGTAAATACTTTCAAAGGTACAGGTTCTTCCAAGGCAGACCCATCATGGAGAAGAAAAACCTGATGGGTCCTCTGAGTTCTGTTTAGTTCATCAAGATTCCTCAACTCCTGCTTGGTGTTCACTATATCTTGGATGAAATTCACCATCCTCTGCTAATTCTCCTAAACCTGCTTTCATTTATTTAGTTTTAAATGGCCTCATCTTCCTCTCAAACACTCAAATTGGAAAAGTAACAAAGATTCTTCTCTCCTCACTCCCTCCTCCTGTGGATTGTTACCAACTCTATGAATCCTGCACGTCAATGTTTCTCCGAAATACCCAAGCCCTCACCATCTAGCTCTGAACAATCCCCGTGCCTCCTGTTGAGAGTTTTGACTCCAATCTTTGAGAGCAGTGTGTGTGTGTTTGTGTGTGTGTGTGTGTGTGTGTGTGTGTGTGTGTGTGTGTGTAATAGAGCGTCTCTCTAGCTTAGACCCCACGGGAGTTATCCTTGGTCTTTCATTCCAGTCCAGCACTGAGAATCTCAATACCGGTTAACACAACTCACAAACTTCTTCACACTATTTTGCCCCATCATCCCCATGCCCCAAACTACTTCTCTGTCAAAACAAACTTCTTTCTGATTCCTTAACAGACCAGCTTCTTTCTTTCTCGGGCACTGGTTGAATCTTCCTAAAGCTTTCCCTGAGGTTTGGCAAACCTCATTTTTTGAGGTTCATTCCTCCAAAAAAATCATTCTGCTGGTGCTGCGCATTCTGCTGGTGCCGCCACTGCTGCTACTATTGATGGGGAAAACCCCTAACTGGATACACCCACTGCCATTGGAATCCAGTGGAACGTTGGTTCTCAAACTTAATTCGTTCTGGAAAAATGATCAAGAAGTGGTTTGTTGGAAAACAGAATCTCCTTTGTTGCCTGAGTGACACGTGATGGATCATACAGGAGTCAGCATGAACATGTTGTGGGGTAGAGAATTGAGACCCAAAGTTTTGTTAGACAACTGAGACATTTTTTTCCATGAATAACTTGGTTGAGAAGCACATTGTTTGAAAACAAAGGTGTTGGAGAACCTGAGGTTTGACTGCACTATTGATGTCAATCCAGCATGAACTATGTGGACTTAGTACAGTCAGAAATTTTGCAGCTATCTCAAACAAACAAACAAACAAACAAACAACACAGAAAGAACTACAAGCTAACCTCAGCCCTTACAGAATTGAAAATAGCCCACTCAATAGAAAACCAACCAAAGGCCAAAGCCCAGAATGGCCCCCGAAGAAAGAACACCCTTCCAGTAGGCTCTGTGGCTGTTTCCAAGTTTCGGATAATTTTCATGATAGTGTAACACCATGGACATTAAAATACAGTGTGCTCCTTTTCACCAAAACCAAATGACTAAGTACTTGTTTCCTATAAACTTCTATACATCCCTCAAGTAAAATGTTGGAAGAAAGAACACCAGGAACAAAAGCAGACTAAGATTGTTTGTCATCTAACAGTTTCTTGGTCCATCTTGAACTTGATGGGAGGTTCCACAAATCCTGAGGGGAACAGGTCTTTTGTGGGATATTTAGCCCAGTTTGTTGAACCTGGGGTTGAATACAATGGTGTCAGGGTCTCCTCTGTCAATAATACAAAGGTTTTTTGTTCATTAACCATTAACCCCTTTTATATCCGATCTGTAATTTTATTCCTAAAATTTTTAAATTAAATTGCCCACAAATACCTAGCTCCTTCAATTCTTATTTGAACTTCTTTTAACATCTTATTGATTAAAGAGTTGAACAAAATCTTTGATTTTGTTTTATATTTGTAAAACAGTCACGTTTTTAGCTTTTTCAATATTATTTTTAACAAAGCTCTTGATTCCCATACTCCTGAAAATGGGAACGAGCTATTGTTTTTGATTTTTGTGGTTCAGCTTACGCTTGTGTTTTTTCTCTGGTGGAAAGTTTTCAACCTACTCACCAGACCTCACAAGTTATCACAATCTCCTTCACTTTGAATATAACCTATTAACACAAATTAAATTGCATTATAGGTATTTACAGGTGGGCCCTTTTCCCATCATTATTCACAAAATGATAAGCTTTTTGAGAACAGCAACTGAATCTTTTTTCATCATATACCCCTTTAAACTCCACTCAATCCAAGAGGGCATTCAGTGCAGATTTTAGCATGAACGAATGAACAAACGAATGGAGCAAGGCACTTGGAATATAAAGATGAATAAAATCATATGACTTGTCCCCTGGCTGGTGTAGCTCAGTGGATTGAGCACAGGCTGTGAACCAGAGGGTCTCTGGTTCAATCCCCAGTCAGGGCACCTGCCTGGGTTGTGGGCCAAGTCCCCAGTGGGGGGCGTGAGGGAGGCAACCACACACTGATGCTTCTCTCCCTTTCTCCTTCCTTTCCCCTCTCTCTAAAAATAACCTTTAAAAAATCAGTTGAGTTGCATGTGGATAACCAATCCAAAGCTCAGTGAAATGCGTGTGTGTCTCAACTTTACAATCATGTGCTGCTTAATAACAGGAATACATTCTGAGAAATGTGATGTCATGTGATTTTTGTCACTATGGGAACATTATGGAATGCACTTACATGAACCTAGATGGCGTAGCCTACTACACACCCAGGCCGTATGTTACAGCCTATTGTTCCTGGTCTACATGCCTGTACAGCATGTTGCTGTCCGAAGCAAAACGACATGAAGTCAAGCACAAGTGAAAATGATGCAATGAGACACTGTAAACAGAAGACGTATGAGCCTGCTGTCGGTGTAACATGACATGCTGTTTTACGAGACTTTTTTATAAGTAGAAAGAGTACCCTCTAAAATAATGATACAAAGTATAGTAAATACACAAACCAGTAACATGGTAATTTATTTTCATTGTCGAGTGTCCTTATTATGTACCGTACATAATTGTATGTGCTGTACTCTATATAACTGGCAGCGCTGTGGACTGTGTTTATACCAACAGCACCAACAACATGTGAGTAATGCATTGTGCTTTGATGTTATGGCAGCTACCATGTCACTAGGCAATAGGGATTTTTTTTAGCTCCATTATAATAATATGGGACCACCATCATATATGCTATGTGTCATTGACTGAAAAATTGTTACAGGGGACATGCCTGTAATTTCACAATTTTCCTGGTGTCAGGAGAGCTTCATGGTCCCATTGTTGTATAGCTGTGTATTTTTCTTTCATGGGGTGGGTTTTTTGATGACTGGCTATTATTTGAATAACTCCAACTCCTCAGTTCTGTACCCAGGGCTTGGAAATACCTTCTTTGGGAAAGGATACAGTATTATTTTAAAAACAGTATCGTGTCAGGTGCAGCATAGACTAAATATCATTACTAATGTATTTTATGAGAAACCAGATGTTGCCAAGGTTTACTTCACTTATTCAACTACTATTCAATATAAAATCACATTTTGTTTGATGCTTTTAGATAAAATTTTAGTGTTTGTTGTAATGAGATTAACTCATATGAATTATTACCTTGATTTCAGGGAACTTTCTCTGTGATCCCAGCTGGGGCTAGGCTCTCCTCCCTCTAATCCCACAGAGTCTGTCTGTGTCCTGGTGCCTCTTCCAGGAGCCTGAGCTGGTGGTGGCAGTTATCCCTGATCCCAAGCATCCTGCCCAGGGCCTGGCCCTAGGCAGTTATTCAGGGAGGGTTTGTTGAATGAATGAGATGAGAGTAAAGGGCATGGGGTCTGGATTGTACTTCACTTTACCAAATGATTATTTTCAAACAGGGATAACTCACGACTCTCATATAGGTAGAAAATTGGCACATGCTGAAGATTTCATTGAATTCATTAATCAATGAGGGAGCCAGGCAGATGTTATAACAGGTGAAGATGAGGAATATTGAAATGAATGTGCAAATAGAGGCAAAATCAGCTTTTTTCACAGAGAGGAGTGAATCAAACCTCTGTGGAAAGGACAGAATTTGCATGTCTATAAACAAGAATTACTTTGCATGGCTATCAGTTATCCACACCCTCCAAAGTCGTAAAAGAGCTCCTATAACATCAAATAACCTGGAAGGGATCCCCCAGACAATACAGAGTTTCTCAGTAAAGCACAAAATTTTCCCTGCAGTTCAAATTTCACCTGTGCTGACAGGTCCTCCGGGAAGGGCCTTCTGATCAGAGATAACAGCAGCAGAAAAGGCCTGCAGGCCTGAAGCCTTGAGTTTCTGTAAAGGAAGGGAAGTCCCTAGAAAGAAGAATGCAAGGGTAGGCAGATTGTAGTGGCTCCGGAAGGCCAAGGTGAAGAGTACTGATTTCATCCAAACCTTTAAAATTGTACGACCAGAGCAAAAAAAAAACAACAAAAAACCCCAACAACTTATTTTGAGCATTTAACCCCAATTTATACACTTTTACTTAATTATGAATTATGCACATGTATTATGATACCAGAATAATTCTAAGAGCTCAAGTTCCGCCACTTACTGGCTGTGTGACTATAAGTAAATGACTGTAAAAAAAATGAAATTCAGCTGAGTACATTTGGAGGTCTAACTGGCTGCATTAATTAATTCATGAATGAATCAGCATCCTATCTAGCAGTTGGAAGGGTGCTCTGAGGGGTTGTACAATTTGGAAGGTTTTTATAGGAAGAAGGGTGTGGCAAGGCAGCATTAAGAAAAAAAGAAGGAAGGGTTATTTGGGGCAATGGCATCAGTTTTTTAGTAGAAGAGAACAGAGCACATGAAGTTTTGTTTTTGTTTTTAAAGATCTTATTTATTTATTTTTAGAGAGAAGTGCAGGGAAGGAGAAAGAGAGGGAGAAACATCAGTGTGTGGTTGTCTCTCATGTGTCCCCCCACTGGGGACCTGGCTTGCAACCCAGGAATATGGCCTGACTGGGCATTGACCCTTTGCTTCGCAGGCCCATACTCAATCCACTGAGCTACACCAGCCAGGGCAAGGTTTTTATCATGCAGATTACCTCTTTTCTCTGTGGGGGGGGTGGGATGCAGAGGGCCCACAAAAGAGATCGCCTCATTGGTGAGGACTAGAAAATTCCAGGCTGGTTGATTATGTTAGGTAGTAAATCTTGGTTTGGTTTCACAGGCTTTTAGCATGAGTGACACATTTTGGGCCCGTGGTTTTTCTCTTTAACATTACTTACCAAAGAGGTGCCTCAGTTTCCCCATCTTTAAAATGGAGATGATAACCCAGAGTTGTTGTGATGATTATATACATTAATAAGATAAATGCACTGGACTTGGCACATAGTAAACACTCAATAAATGCTAGTTCAAAATATATCATAAAACACACTCACAAATAGAAGTTAAAATGAATGAGATATAAAATATGTGTAGATCAAGTTCTAACATTCGTCTTTCTGCACTCAGTGGATCAGCTGACCACTCCATGGGGGTGTGCGCATCCCATTCCAGAGACTAAACAGGATGCTTGATAAAATCTGTGGGTTGTAGAGATGGAGGGTGTGGGGTGGGAGAAGGGTCAGACTCAGGGAGACCACAGAAGAGGCAGCAGCCCAGGAGAGAGATGAAGTGGCCTGGGCTTGGGCACCCGTGGAAGACGTGAGGAGGGCTCACTGAGGACAACGGTGGGGACCCCACTCTGATAATCTTTGCACAAGGACTTGGCAGAGATGGAAGAATGAAGACAGGCAGAAGATTCTTGGTGTGGGAGGTAGATGGTACAGAGAACAAGCCTTGGAGTTTGAAAGACAGGCAGGGAGCTACAGAAAAAGGCCAGAGCAGGAAGCTTCCTGGTCATGGGCTCATCTCTCGTGGTCCCCACTGCCCTGGAAGATACTGGCCACTCATGCTGCTGCATGCCTGCATTACTTTTCATGACTGAGCCTATAATGGGCCATAGTGTTGAACGTTATTCACAGGCCCGCCATTTTGCACAGATAAAGTGCTTGTTACTTTATAGACAGTAGTCACTTCGTTTACTTTTCCCAAGGACCCTGAAAGAGTTATTATCATCCCCAATTTATAGCTAAAGAGCTGAGGTTTACAGAGGTTAAGTTGCTTGAGCCATGAGATGACAAGCTCCGTATAAGCACCCTGCCATATAATCCAAAAAAGCATGCGCTCTTTTTCTTCTGCATTCCACTGTCTCCTGCTAAATCTTGGAAACCCGTGCACCCTCATGATGCCCTCGTTACCCCAGTTCTCAGCATCCTTCCAGGGAAGAACCTTTTCCCCACCTCTGGGGTACCTGTCTGCAGGGCGGCATACCTTAGCACCTGCTCGCTAGGAAGCCCCTCCCAGGGTATCTCTGCCCTCAACTAGGAGGCAATCAGACTGGATGGGGAGAAAAACCCAGGGGAGTAGAGGAAGCCCAAGAGACCCAAAGAAGGCATAGCCTGCACAGCTGCAGTGGAACAAGTCAGAGTGGCAGGAACTCGTCTTTTAAGAAGATTCAACTGAGACCCTCTGGGAACCTCAGGCCCCTGCAAAGGGGCCCTCGCAGGGAAAGGCCTATTAGTGCAGCCGTGGTGTCCTGTCCTCCGCTCCATTTCAAATGAAATGGAGACTGTCAAATCTTACTGCTTCCGAAGACCTGGAGAAGGGCCGCACTGAAACAGAGAAGTTACAGAAAAATGTAGCAGCTAACTTTAAAGTATGCTTGACAACTTTAAACTCTTCAGGCGGACCTAAGTTAGATGATCAAAGGTGAATGAGAGGAGCCTCTGGGACTGGCTTGATGGAAGAGCTCAAAATGATTTATAAAGTCAGTGTCTCACCTTTCTATGACCTGAACAGTCTGCTGAGCAATTTCCCACCATTCGTGGTATATAATACTTAACCTGTGAAAAGCCTGGTTAAACAGTGCTTCTAAAATGCTTCAGTTCTTTCTAATCTGAAAGATGTATAAAAAGCATCTAAGGTTTGTTGAATGAACAAATGCCTGAATGAATGAGCGAATGACAAATGAGTCTTTTTTTTCCTTTTAGTATCAAATGCCAGTTTAAGCTAAGCCCTTGACTAAGTCATCACCAGCTCCTGGAATCGCTCATAAAAATAAAGTCTTACCATGGATGATATTAGAAACAGTTTAGACCCGCTTAGAAACAGTTCTGTTGAAACTCTTTCATTTAACCGTGGGAGGTGGTACCGTCAGGGCTGTGCCTGCACCTCAAGTTATGTTGTGGATCTTGGTCACGACAGTGGCTCTAATGAGCACCCCACTCTCAGGTCGTGCAGAAGTTCGAGCTCTTTCACATGCTGATCTTACACGGGACAGATCCGTCTCTCAGCAACCTGCTTGGTAAATATGGTAATTACGGATTCAGAAATACTAACGTGAGGTTCAGAGATGTTTCAAAGTCTTACCAGCCTAAGTCTGTAGACCGTAAAGTGGAGGGGTAGCCCCTATACTGTAGCGGGAGTGTTTTATCTGTAAAAGGGGATATTGCTCTTTCTGTTCTCTAAAGAGGCAGCTCAAGCTTGTTGAGGTTACAGAGAAAGCAGCTTTCCAGTTTAGAGGAAATAGGAACTGAACAGTCCTCATGCGAGATCTAAGTTTCTAATACTTGGATTCTTCAGAGAGTTGTCCGCTTCCCCCTCCTCAGGACGAGGCATGTGGCATTCTAGCAAGTTCGAAATGTCTTAGATTCAGACGAATCGCTCATTTGAAACAAAACAAAAAATAATAAAGCAACTAAAATCCGAATGTTGCAAACGCCTTTAGCCAATAATTGTGAAATAGCATTGACTTTGCCAGTTCCTGTTTTCATTTTCCATAAATCTATTCTGGTATCACTTTATTCCCTTGAAGTAGATGTAGCAAGTTCTCAGCGACACCGAATAAAGCGAGCAGATCATCAAAACCCCCACAGTGTATTCAATAACAACAATAAAACTCTGACTCCGTGTTAAACTTGGGAAAATTACCTTCTTGGGGAAAATTTAAAATGTTATAGAGAAGTCACAGAACTACCTGAAAATATCCCCAAACCAATGCCAACACATTTGTAGTGAGTGATTAAGCAATCAAGTGTAGGAATTATAAATTGGAGCTGCTGGCCAGTTAGAGTTTCTGTAGCACTTAGAGGGGGTGGAGGGGAGCAGGGAGGAGTGGGGTCTGTGGCTTCACCCCAGGCCCTCAGTCAGTCTGCCACTGCCCAGCTGTGTGAACTTGGGCAGTGACTTTGCTTCTCTGAACATGCACAGCTTCCTTTGTCTATGAGGGGCAGACTGATAAGACTGACGTCAAAGGTTGTTAAAGAAATACCAAGGGTGGGGAGGGGCCTCCACCGAGTAGGAGCTGAGAAAATGGCTTCCGCCATTGTTGCGAAGGTGGAAGAGAGAAGAGATGAAGGAAAAGAGAGCAAAGCTTTGCTTGTGCGAGGCTTGAAGCAGGAAGAATTTTTAAAAACGGGAGGGAAATCCTATCAAAAGCAGATTGTTATGTAAGGGAAATACCCCGTTATCTGAGTGAGGCTTTGGGGATAAAAAATCTGACACCCAAATTCTTTCCGTGTGCTGCTAATAGCATCACTGAGCAGAGCAAATGGAAGGCATTTACCTTTCACCAACTCTCCCCTGCGCCGGCTTTTGACGGGGCAGTCAGTTCAGGCGTCAGAGCCAAGTGCGGGCAGCTTGAGCTGCAGGGATCCAATTTGTAGCCTCTTCCTGGCCTGCTGCTTCCCTGTTGCAGGCCCACCTTGCCGGCCCTCCGCCTTCCTCCTTCCGTCCTTTTTTAGGTGGGGAGGCGCCTGGAAATGGCCCTTCTGGGGAGAGGAAGGCTTCTGCCGAGGTCCTCATTGTCGCACTAGTCTTGCACTACCAAATTATGAAGGGGATCAAAAGACCACTGTGGGGTCATTTGTCCTCATTCTCTCCGCGGGCCAATAAGTGTAGGCCGAGCAAACATTTGGTGTCAAGAAAAGACAGGGTGGCCTGGAACGTTGTGTCTCAGTGGGTTCCCTCGCAGGCAGGCCTCTGAGCAGTCCCAGAAAGCAAGATGGCTGGGCTCCCAAAGTGAGAATCATGCAGTCGTTGATCTTCTGCTGAGAGTCCGGCAGATTCCATGGCGATGCTTGCTCAGAGCAACCCAAGCATCACACTTGTCTCCCTTGTGCCCTTGGAATTCTTGATTCTGTTTTCTGGTGGCAGCGGGTGCAGGGTACCCACTCCTTCTGAGTATCTCCTACTTGCTGTGCTCCCCTCTGACTAACATGACGTCTGTTAGGCGCTCAGCAAACATTTGTAGGATGGATGACTTCAAATGAATGTTGTATTCTGGTTGATGGCATTTTGCCCCAGGACTTTGGGTCCTCAATAACCCTTGAAGATTCCTGTTATGCTCTTTCTGGAGGACCACAAAAGCTTGTATCATAAGAAGTTCAGCTTTTGGTTTAATCTACCTGTGAAGACAGAACATATATAGCAGGCTGGTAAGACCCTGAGAAACCTAGTTCACCCTCCTTGCATTCCTGATGAAGGCACAGACACCCAGAAAGAGACAAGAACTTGCATATGCTCAAGGAGGTGGCAGAATCACCATCAGTCCCCACAATAGCCTGCTTATGTAACCAGGGCTCCCTATACCCTGGGAGCAGCAGAGTAGTATAGTGGTTAAGGTGCAGGCTCTAGAAAGCAGGCTGCTGGGTTCAAACCTTGGCTTTGCCACCAGTGAGCCAAGTGGTCTCAGGCAAGTCACTCAAGCTGCCTGTGCCGGGACTTCCTTATCTGTAAAATGGGAATAACAATGCTCTTCCTTGTAAAGCTCCTTAGAGGATTAAATGAGTTAACATCTCTAAAACACTGGGAGCCATACCTGGCACATAAAAAGCACTATGGAAATGTTTCTTGAAATTATTATTACATTCTATTAGAACTGAATAACCTATTGATTGCAATGTAATAATCATTTCTGGGACCCATTCTGTGCCAGGGGCAGCATGTGGATGGGAGATGCCAGATGAACAAGTCATGGCTCTGGCCCTCAAAGCTGCTTGCAAAATCCTCTTAATGGCAAGATCATAAAAGAAGATGAACTGGACCCAGCCCTGGGCTTGGAGAGGAGCAGGCCTCTGCAAAGGCCAAGGGCAGACATCAGAGCTGTAGCTATCCGCATCACACAGATAGGAGGTGAAGGCCCCACGTGAGACCTATCTGTTGCTATCTGATAGATTGTATTTCCTGAGGATGGTGGCAACAATACCTCCCATTCCACATGCTTTTCCAGAACCTTGACACTTTTATATTAAGAGGTGGAGTCTAATTCCCTTTTGCTTGAATCTGGGCAGGGATCCTCACTTGCTCGGAAGGAACAGAACGCTGCAGAAAGTGACACTGAGTGACTTCTGAGACCAGGTCACAAAAGCCTGGGGCTGGGAAGTGTGGTGGACTCCCATGGATGAAGCTGGGACATTTGCCTTTGGAGTCCTAAGGTGACATTTAAAAAACCTGAGGTTGCCATACTGTGGGGAAGCTCAGGCCACAAGGCGAGGACATGTGCAGGCTCTCTGGTTGACAGCAACACCAGCTGAGGTCCTTGCCAGACATGTGAGTGAAGATGATGCCAGATAAGTCCAGTCTCTAGCCCCGCCTCCCTCCCAGCTGTCTCTTCAGACGTTGTGGAGCAGAGTCAAACTGTTTCCCTTTCCGAATCCCCAACCCACAGAATCAGCAAGTATACCAAGATGGTTATTTTAAGCCGCTAAGTGTTGGAGTAATTTGTTGTGCAGCAACGATAACCAGAACACTGCCCTCAGACCTCTGCTAGGACTCATTCTTTTAAGACTTCCAGCAACAGACAATTCTTTCTCCAGAGGTCTCAGAAGATTTATTTCTTCATGAGTCTGGAGAATTCCCAGAGATCAAAGATGTTACAGCTGGAAAAGTTTCTGGAGCTTGCCATGCGTCATGTGTCACGTGTCATGCCTGCCAACATCTGTCTGTGACAGCTCTCCAGGGAGCCATCACCAGCCCCACCAGGAGAGAGGGCAAAGGAAGACAATGGAGTCCCCTCACTGCCCATGACTGTCCCACACTGAGCGGGCACAGATCGCAATGGCTCATGCAGATGAAAGTGCCATTAATACTGGAGCAATGTTAAATCCGCCTGGATGGATGGCATTCACCTTGAAGGAAGAGAACAGCTTTGCATTTGGCTGACAAGATGGTGTCCATATTTTCTAGCCTGTTATTTGTCTTACTATCTGCTCTTTGCTCCAGACTCTATATTTAATATCTATTATTTTGTTTGGTCTTCACAATCAGGGTGGGAAATTATTCATCTATCTCATTTTAGTGATGAAGGAACTGAGGCTCCAAGGCTAACTCAAGATATATTGATTACTAACATATATCTAATCAATGGTGAGGCTCAGAATTAACACCAAGACTTCTGGTTCTAGATTCAGGTCTCTTGTTGTTGTACCCTGAAAAGAACCTCTGTTCTGGAGAAAAAAAAAGATGTCTGTTCCAAGGTTGTCAGGAGAGTGTTTGTTTAACATGTAATGTCTCTTGCTTTTCAGGCCATTCCAAAGTACTGGAATTCTGCATTTCATTTGTAAAGGAAGTCAGTTTTCTGTTCCAAGTATCAGCTTTGTGGGGTTCTTTCCATAAATGCGATGAAACCAGTGGTGAGCTGAAGTATATCCCACCATGGCTGACTTCAAACCACCAAGTTGATGTCATTGACCATGGAGTCGAGAAGAAATGCACATTTCGCTCCTATGAGATAGTAATAGTAATAAATAAAACCAATGCAAATTTGGGCTTTTTGCAATTGTTTGTCTTTCCCAAAGCAATCAAATACCTTCCACTCAAACATTTCAAACTATCAGACCGTGAGCAAAAACAGTGATGCTCTTCCCGAACACAGAAGGACCAGCCTACTTCTGAAGACCACTTCTATATAGCAGTACCATTCTGGAGTGGTCAGCTGTCACCAGCTCCAAAGAAGTCCTTGGATCTTCCATCAGTAACCCAACCCCACCCAATGACACAGAAGCTAAGTACTGATCCCTCAGTGGCTTGACCATTCTGCCAGCATTGGGGTTGGGGTGGAGGCCAATGTTGCAGGGTAGGGTAGACAAGCCCTGGGAAAGAACCCCACAAGCTTTAAACTGGCTCCACAAGTCGGCTATAGTGGGCCTGAGGCTCATGTGTGCACTTAGCTTCCACCCCTTTGGGACTGTGAGTAAACCTTAAAGACAGGAAGGGGTCCCTGGTGTCTTGGAGCACTCCTTTGAGACGTGACTCTTAACAGGGTGGGAATGTGCAGCCCTCTTTCTCTTCTCACCTGTCTCCCCAATGCTGACCTCCTCATTTCCCTACATGCCTGATGTCTGGTAGCATGTCCTTATGCTCCTAGGGAAGAGAAGCTGGAGAGAGGTGGTGGGGATTTTAAAGGGGAGACCTGATGTAGATGGAGATAGAGATCTGAGCGGCAGTGGTGTACAGGACACAGTGGGTGAGAGCCCTGGTGTGGGGATGGGCAGCTGGTAGGGATTGGTCCACACACTTTAGGAGCCAGCAGCGGGCATGGAGCAGGTCGGGGCAGTCAGAATGAATACAAGGGTCTTTGATCTGGCCTCTGCCCTTCTTTTCCCCCATCTCCACCCACATCCTCAGACAAATTGAACTTCCTGCAATCCTTTCAACACCCAGAGTTCTCACACTTTGTAACTGTTCTCTTTTAGGAAAATTTCTACCCTTCGCTCTGCCCCATCTTTGTAACTTCTGCTTACCATGTGAGACCCAGCTAGGTTTCATCCCCCCAAAGAATCCTTCTTTGGATTCAGGCCCTGGGCTTCTCATCAAAACACACACACACACACGTTCACACCTACATACACGTGCCCTCTTCCCCAACCCCCACTCTACACCATACTACAGTCTGAGTTAAAAATGCAGCCCTTGATTCTGGCCCCAGAGCTGCCACTGCCAGTTAGGGCTCTTCACCCTCTGAGTCCCATTTCCTTCTCGGTAAAGTGAGGGGGTGGATAGGCCGTGTGTCTGCCGTAGAGTTCTGGGGAAGTCTCTCCTGCCAGCCTGTGCCTACATGGGTGCCAAGCAACCAGCACAGCCTCTTCATTCCATTCTAAGCAGAAGAGCCTCGGGTCAATGCAATTTATTTGCAGGCAATTCCAATGTAGCCTTGCCTACAGTGGCTCCAATTCCATGCTGACATGTTCGATAGAGCTGGCTTAATGGAGAAAAATGACTTTATTCCCTAAGCAAGACAGACTTTGGTAGGGGTCGGGATGAGTAGCAGAGGAACTTTTATGTACATGTCACATTTCTCTAGTTCCGGGGACTTTAAGTATCCTTTTGGCTTTGCTTTCCATTGCCTACCCATCCCATTAATGAAGATTAATGAAAGGACTAAATCTATTGAGCAAAACTAATCAAAGTGACAATCTTCAGTCCTTTTGCCTAGAAACATGGCATGCCCAATTTGGAAATCTCATCAAATTCCATCCAGTTAAAACTGGGGTTATTAGGCAATTAATACTTAGTTTTGGTTCTGCTTACTCTCTGGAAATGTTGTTTTCCAAAAGCATAAATGTGACAGGAAATTTCTTCATTCTGTTTATCCTAAGTAGTTTAAATATTATTTCATAATTGCAAATGGGCTTTTCCCTTCTTGTACAGGCAGGCTATGGCTGGTCTTCTTATCTGGGGGTATGAATGTGACAATATCTCCATTTCCAGGGTGACAAAGAGGAGCAAATGAGATCAAGGACGGGAGAACTCTTTCCAAATTCCAAACCTCAAGTAAATGCAAGGAGGTTACATGGCCAATGGCAGTCCTGAAGAAGCTTTGGGTTCCAGGAGGTCAAGTGTCTTCTTGACAGGATGAGCCTGAGCTCTTCGGAGAGATGGGGTGACACTCATATAGGACCGGGGCCTGGGGTACAGACCCATTAGCAGGGGTTAAGAATATGAAAATGCTTACACAAGACTCAGGTTTCTCCATGTTCTTTATTTCTCCTTTCTTTTTTGCAGCTTATCCTCACAAATGCCCCTTTGCCCTGTGCTGAAGGAGTGATATTTCTGTGAGTCCAGTTCCTCAACTTCAAAATTTGAAGAATTTGCAAATAGTTACATCATGTGGCCCTGCCTCACATTTTCCCAGTGAACTCTCCCATCCTACAACCATAGTATGTCTAGGAAGATCTTTGGGTTCTTGGTGCACTGGCAAAGTGTGAATGCTGTTGGAGTTGTATTTATTCTCACACTCAAATGTAAATGTGCCTCTGAGAAAAACAACTGAGTACTCCTCTTATACGAGAATGTCTCTGTAAGACTTAAGGGACCAGAGCACAAGATCGTCAGGAGAGCCTTCTGGCTTTATGCCTTCGCATTCTTAGCCTGACACTTTAGCCTGGCCATCTGATCTATTAAGCAGAAATAAATTCATGCAAATTTATATCTGCTCCCAGTCACCCTGGGGACTGAGTGATCCTGGTCCTAGCCCAGCTGCCAAATGAAGTATAGTTCCTCATGTTTTTTTTCACCTATAGTAGAAAACCAGCACTCGAGAAGGGGCGCTGACCAAGTAAGCCTTTCATGTAGAAGAACATGTCCACTAGGTTAATGTGGAAAGGGCAGATCTCATTGTTCAGAGCATAAGAGTCATATTTGAAATGTTGATCTTTTTGTGTGTATTTTCACAAATATTTTAATCTGATTAGTATTGGTCGTTTGCTTTAATGAAATCAAGTATTGGTTGATTGATTACTTTCTACTAGGCATTAGAATGGGAGACTATAGAGTTGATTAAAGCCCCAAACTATCAGTGGAAATACAAAATCTGATATCTAAATAGTGTTTTACTGATCGTTCTGCATATACCCATTATTTTTAGGTTCTCCAGGTCTCCTGGTGAGGCAGGCAAGTCTGTGCTTTTCCTGTATAAGCCAAAGTACAAGAGAAGACTTGACTTGCTCAAGAATATACAAATGGTTTATCACACTAGTCCAAGCCAACTCCCTGGGTTCTTGCTTCTCAGGATTTCCCCAAGGCCATGGGTTGTATTCCTAAGAAGAAATGGCCTAGAATCTAGAATGTTTGGGGATGACATACATTGAATTGACATGAAGGACAAGATCCAAGAGACCTCAACAAGGGACAGTGGGAAAAGCTCATGGCCGGACAATGGTTTTGGGAGGAGCCAGTGCCACAGAAAAGTATGCGGCTCTAGGCAAGTCCATCCTTGACAGATAGGTCAGAGGATGGCCTTCCATGTAACCCAATGTTTGGGTTACATATGCACCAGATGCTCTTAAGACATTCAAATGTCTTCCTAGAAACCAAGAGCTTTAGACTTTTCACAAACACACCTGAAAAACTGGACAGTTGAGGGGTGACAGCAGCTGAAGTTCCTGGTTGTGGAAATGTGGTCCTGGCTGCCTGGAAAGGCCAAAAATGTGCCCTAGTTTTTGCTGATCTGCCTCCATAGACACTGTGGTCATAATCTGACTGCTTAGTCCACAGAGACCTGTCAGAAAGAATCCATCCCTAAGATCTCAAAGAGGAGTAAGAATAAATATTAAAAGGAAATGGCTCGACAAGGAGAGTGAAAATAGAGCTAACAAACAGCCCCCCCCCCCCANGCTAACAAACCCCCCCCCCCCCCCAGTTTCCTACTCATTTTCCTTTCATTTACAGAAAAGCAAACACCTGGGTGATTGCCTATTGTTGTAGTGCCTAAAGCATCCAATGCCCTCCCATATATATTAGTGTATGCAATGCCCTCTTGGTATTAGTAATTCTTCTCTTCTCTATTTAAGTGACAAGGACATTGAGACTCGGAGAAGTGAGCATTTGGCCCAAGGTCAGTGTTGGTGGAGTTTCTGGACGCAAAGCCAGGGCTTGTTGCGTTACACCGTGGCCATCTATAGCACTTGATGGAACTGGAGAGAATCCATGAACGCAGCTGTGGGATGCTTTAGCAGAGAAAGGGAGGGCCATAGGGGCTGCTACTCTAACCCTGATGCAACCAGAGCAGTTTTAGTTTTAATTTATTTTATATTCTGGGTTTTATGTGCAATTGCTTTTGAGTCAAATGTTTTGGGCATTGAAAAAGTGCTAAACTTCATGATTCATCAGCTTTTAACCGATCATTTCTAAGGAAATAGGCCTAAAGATTTTAGACAGATTATTTTTGTATCCATGTGATCCTGGAGTGGTTGGAACTTCGGTTTGAGCTTTGTAGATGACCCTATGGTGACTTGATGCTCTGTCATTCGTGGCAAACCAACCTGAGGTTTGTGTCCTGGCTATACCACTGAATCTTCGCGTGACCTTAAGCAAGTCACTTCCTCTCTCTGACCCCAGTTTCCTTATCTATATAATGAGGCTATTGGACTAGATCAGCTTTCAGGCCTGACATTGTGGGAAAGGTTGCAGGAGGTGTGGAGATAGTTACAGTCTTCCAAAATAAAGTACCCAAGCAATTGTCTGGAGGTCTGGTAGTAGGGCTGTCAGATTTGATCAGCCAAAATACAGGCCAACCAGTTAAATGTGCATTTCAGGTACACCACCAATACTTTTTAGTGTAAGTATATGCCATAAAATGTTTGGGACATAATTATACTCAAAAAAGTACTTGTCATGTATCTGCAATTCAAGCTTATCTAAGGGTTCTGTATTTTATCTGGCATCCCTACCTTAGAGGCATCCTGTTTTCTGTATCCTTTTAGCAAGTAAATTGGAAAAGCAGACAAACAAGTGAATGAGAATGCAAAAAAACCCATTAATTTTTGCTTTTACCATTTTGATAGAATCTTCCTTTTGATCTTTCAACTTGTGACATAGCACCCAAAATATTAAATCAGAAGATGAAAACAATACTGTTTCCAGTTTTTCTTTTAATTTTTTAATTTAACATTTTGTGTGTGTGTGTGTGTGTGTGTGTGTGTGTTTAAAAAAAACGCAGTTCTGTGTCTATTGTCACATTTTGTGTTTGGCGAGATATATATACAAATTTTTTCCCCGTATCTGGTGACTTAACACTTGGCTCTTGACTTGACCAAGCCTCTCATCGACCTGCCCCAAACACGCTCTTCGGGCCAAAACCTGTGCTGCCATTACAAGGAATTCCGCTGGCTGTCTGAGTTTCCTTCAGACCTTACTATTTGTTTTTGAGTGCACACACGCACAATCCAAACTTGCACTTTTTGCTTCAGCTAGTGATTGCATGTGGCCGGTGGTTTGGAGATTGTGAAACAGTCTTGAAATATCAGTGAGGAAAGTGTTCCTCCTGCATTTGTGGCCCAACTCCCCACAGGAACTTCAGGTTTCTCTCTGTCTCCTTGAGCAGGAGGAAGCAGTAACTCAGGGTGGCCCTGGGCCAGGGAAGCAAAGAGGCTGGAAGGACACAGCTCCCTGCATTCATTTGTACATGTATCCCTAACATTTTTCTCAGATGTCCTTTGCAAATGTCATGTGGTCTCATTGGGAAATCGCAAGTGTCCTGAATAGAATCGGGGGCACACATGGGCATTGCTGAGCTCATAGGTGGGGAGGGAAGGAGAAACTGGCAAAGCATTCGGCTGGAGGAGGGCCCCTCCATCTGACCCTCTATTTGCTGGACACCTTTGCACAGACATTTGGATAAAGAGGTGGTGTGTGGAAGGAGGTGCTGATAATCTGGACACTTCCATTTTTGCCTTGAGTCAGGCAGGGGCTCACTGCCAGACATTGGGTTACAGGGGCCATTGAAGGTTTGTGGAGTTTATTTCTAAGAGATGTTCCAGTCCTGCTTTTATGTCATTCATTCATGGTACACCAGTTTGTTCACTGAACACAAGTCTGGAAGTGGGAAATCCTGCAGCTTGGGGAGAACAGAACAGGCTATAAGACCTAGTTTTTTCCTTTGTATTCACCCAGAGAGACTTTAAGTTAGAAATCAAGGTAAGTATCAGAACCTGCAGGCATATCCAGCTTTCATTTTATTCTATCCATGCGATAAAATCTTGTAATATTCTGCACCAGGCTCTGCTTAAGGGACAGAGAGGGAACAGGCAGGGTCCCTGCACTGGGAAGCTCCCAGTCTGGGGGGTGGTGCAGAAAGACAGCAGCCAGCATCAGGAGCTGTGTGTGCCTTTTGCAGTGGTGGAAGGAAGGGCAGAGGTCTGAGGGAGAACTGAGGAAGAAGTGGTTCATTTACCTCTGCTTATTTCTCTTGTGGAAGTGATATGTAGGGGGTGGCTTGGACCATTGGGGCAGCAAATAGAGGAAGTATGTGCAATCAAAAATAGAGGAGAGAGGAGGAAATAGAAGTTCTAATCTAACAGAAGCACAGAAGGCCCCAACAAACACCAGGGATGCGTAACTTTCCCCAGTGCTTTTGAGTGGGATATTTCTCCAACATACAACTGGGCTCAGGAAATGGAAACTGCCTCCTTGGTCAAGAAGTGACACTGCCCAAGGTCAAAGGCAAAGCCCTGGGTGCTCCTGCATCCCTTGGGAAGGGACTCGGGGCTTCCCATGGGAGGATGGGGAAGCTGTTCTCAGAGGTTTTGTGTTCCTCTTCAGACCACCTGGTTTGGCCACCACCACAGATGGGGACAGGCTGGGCCCGGAATGGCTTCTGCTCCTGGAGTCCTTCCTGAGGGGCGAGAATGCCCATCCTGGAGGGTACTTGCCGTCCTCAGGCTGTAGTGGTCTACGTGGAGGCAGCAGGCTTACCTGGGAATAAAGAGCCAGGCTCCTGTCACGACACAGGGCTCCCAGATGCCCCTGCTGCGGAAGGTGCCTGGTGTCTGACTGTCCCTTATGTTAGTTCCATAGAGCTCTCTACTTGAACCTACAACTCCTTATCCACAAGCTCAGATTCTTTTCTTGCCTGAGAATTCACAGACTAATTACCCCCACTCCTCCACCCATCCCTCACATGTGCATATGGTTCCCCATACATTTTCAGCCATCAATAAATATTTAATAGTATGTCCATTATACCTCAATTAAAAAAACCCCTTAAATCTACAGAATTAAGGCAACCCCTAACCCGGTAACTGATATCTTCATAAGAGAAAGGAGAGGGAGATTGAACGCAGAGACATAGAGAAACAGAGCCATACAGAGAGGCGACAAGAGAAGCCAGCTGATGTCAGAGACAGAGACTGGAGTGACACAGCTGTAGGTCAAAGGTTGCCAAGGATTGGCGGCCACCATCAGAAGCCACCAAGCAGAAAGAATTCTTCCCAAGAGCTTTCAGAGACAGCCTGGCAAAACAAACAAACAGATATCCAGTGGACAATTAAGTACTGAGTGAACTTAAAAAATAAATGAAAAAAATATAGAAAATGATCACAGACACATGTAGCAGGGCTCTTTGAGCAGGCATTTGAGCTGCTCCCTGCTCTAGGCATGGGAGCCAGAGAGGCACTCCGTAGGCAGGAGATCACATGCAAAGCAATGGGTGTGTTAAGTCAGAAGATGTATTGAGGGAATGTCAAGTGAGCACCTAGGTTTGAGTAAAACATGAAGTTAGGGAGGTTGGTTGAGGACAAATTGCAAGCACATGCAATCGTGTTTGGACTTGATCTTATCAGTAAAGGGAAACTACACAGACTGCAGTGAAGAAATTTTATTTCCATCGGAACTTGAGAATCTTCTGCCTCTGATATTGACTTAAGTCACCCCTAAACAATTCTGCATTTCTGCTGAACATGTCTTGGCTTTCTGAATTTGGGCACACCCTGCTTTCTTTCTGCTTCTACTGTTGCTAGGCCATGTAGTGATGACTCCTCACTGCCTTTTATTTTAAACATTTTATTGTATGTTTCCATCACCATGCAGCCCCCTTATGCCTCCCCTCTCCATTGCCATCACTACACTGTTGTCTGTGTCCATGAGTCCTTTTCCTTTTGTTCCATCCCTCCACCCTCTAATCTCCCCTCACCATAGCTATCATCCTGCTATCTGTGAGCCTGTATCTATTTTGCTTGTTAGTTCAGTTTGTTCCTTAGATTCCACTTATGAGTGAAATCATGTGGTATTTGTCTTTCTCTGACTGGCTTTTGCCCCACATTGTAGCCTCTCAAGTCCCCAAAGCTAACAGTGGCAGAAATCAGTCACAGTAACCATAAATCTGGGGTGAATCTCATGCTGACTTTTCTTAAATGCTGCTGAGGCCAGAGAAATGAAGGAGAGACTAATAGAGCACCATGGAACTCAATGGCTCTCGATCCCCAAGCCAGAGAGCTCCTTCGAAACCCTCCTTAACGTCATTAGTTAAGGAAGTCTTCACATCTACTCTACAACGCAATTCCAGCAAGAAGTATCTGGGGTTAGGCACAAAATGGTGTCAAATGGCTGCCCTGAAGTTTAAAGTTGTATTTCCCTACTTCCTACCTACATTGTGTTGATGGGGGAATTGAGACAAGTGGAGGAATAAGGTTTACAAGCACCTAGATTTTTTGGAGATGGGGCAGTTCATATTTGAGAGTCCCTGGGTCAGACACTGTTGGATTGTATCCTCCAAAGACATGTGCTGAGGTTCTTATTCCCTGTACCTTACAAAATATGACCTTATTTGGAAATAGGGGCATTGTGGATGCAATTTGTCAAGTCAAGATAAAATCATACTGGATTAGGGTGGGCTCTTAATCCAATATGACCTGTGTCTTTGTAAGAAGAGGATGTGAAGACACAAGGAGAGAATGACACACGGTGCAGCTACAGGTCGAGGAATGTGAGGCTTGTCGGATGCCAGCAGAAGCTAGGAGGAGGCAGAGAAGGATTCTACCCAGAGTCCAGAGGGTCCTGGCTCTGCTGACACCTTGATTTTAGTTCCTAGTCTCCAGAACTGTCAGAGATTAAGTTTTTATGGTTAAAGCCACCCAGTTTGTGACACGCTGTTATAGTAGTGCTAGGTCCAACACAGCCACGTGTTACTGAAAGAGACTGAGAGTCTTCTTGTCCTGTATGCCTGTCCCTGTATTACATACAGGCGATGACCTCTCCTGGGCAGGAAGGTTCAGTGGCTTTCCTAGAGGGAGCATTCTGAAGAATCTACTAGCACGTTACTAGGTGTCTCGTGGATAATCAATCACGCCTGCTTACACCAGATTTCAAGTCACTGTTAAAGCTTCATTAGAACAACGTGGAGGGGAATTAAAAAATGGAAAGTATTCATCCCATTCCTCTTTCATAAAACGTGCCTTTTTCTGTGGCTCTTGCCAGCATTCTCCCATTCCCACACATGCGTGGGTGATCGGGAGTTCAGTCCGCATGTACCCTTGTGATCTGCCCTTTTCCCGCCACACGACGTTGTTGTTACATCACCTCACAATGTCGGCCTGCTATTTCATCCGGTCGTTATACCACAATCATTTCCTCATTTCGCTTTTGTGTTGGTTATTAATTTGAATGATTTCATTTTTCTCTTTTACTCATTTAGCTAACATTGCAAAGAATATCATTGTGCTTATATATTTTTCCAGTTTTACTGAGAAATAATTGACATATGTCACTGTGTAAGTTTAAGGTATGCATCATACGATTTGATTTACATACATTGTGAAACAATTACCACAACAGGTTCAGCTAACATCCATCTTCTCATACAGAGACCATAAAAATAAATGTGTTTATAACTTTTGATTCTTTTTGGATTATCTCTTCTGAATCAATTTCTGGGATAGATTTACTGACTCAAAGAGTACAAACTGAGTTAAGAATTTTGTTATACATTATTATACTGTTTTCTTAAAGAACAAAAACAAAATATAGTGCCATTGTGAAATATGTACTAAATGGTGCTTCATTCCATTTTTATTTTCTGAGGTTAAAAATATATTTATTTCCTCTGTACAATTGTCCTAAGCCAGTTGGTATTACCCATTATTCTACTGGATCTTACTGGTACTGGCTATCTATATATCATAGACATTAAAACAAATCATCAGTGCCATACTTTAGAACTAAATAGCTTTACTTATAATGGCAGTTGTTTTATTGAAGAAGGTTGTTTTTATTTAAAAATTTGAAAATTTTATTGATTTGGGACAGAGAGAGATAGTCTACTTATTTATGCATGGATTGGTTGCTTCTTGTATGTGTTATATTATTTTGAAGATGTTATAAAGTATAATTTTTTGTTCCTTTGAAAGTTATACTATTACTTACTGTGTACCAAATAAGCATTTATCCAAATCTGCAATTAAATATTGTTTTACCTCTGTTATTTCTATGGCTCATTTTACTAGTTTACTTTTTAATCCATTTGAAGCTTATTTTTTCATATTACATAAGGTGAAATATAAATTAATTTATCCCCAAACTGTGATCCAGTTACATAAAATAACTAATTAAATCAGTCGTTGTCCGATTAGTTTTGATGCTCACTTGATTGTATATACTAAGTAATCCTGTGTACATTTTTCTGTAATAAGAATTCATGTTCTTTACTCTTTGAATATTGTAAATATTTATTATTGCTGCTTTATAATTTGGTTTAACTCCTGGTAAGTCTGTTTATTTTCCAGCTTGTTTTTTGTGCAAGTTCTCATACATTTATGTTTCCTATGAGCTTTATATTATATGAGGGGAACCCCAAAACACCCCTGAGTTATCTTCTGGAGGGTGGGCCCTTTGTAGCACAGGCTTCCCCTACTAGGTGAGTGTTCTAGGAACCCATCTGTATCAGTGTACTAGCTGGTGTTGTTGTGAGAGGGTGCATTGGGCTTCAGTGAATTTTTCGTGAAGACTCAACGCATTTGCCCATTTCATGATGGGTGATTTACAAAAGTACCTGCCCACACTATTCTGTGTGTTTAGTAGTTTTTGACCAAAAATGTGGTTTGACTCCCATGCCCCACCCTCCCTATTCACTTGATCTCATCCTGAGCCACTTTTTTTTTTTTGTTTCCCTGGATGAAAAAAGCTCCCAAAGAGAAACATTTTGCCAATGTGGTAGTGAAGTAAAAAAAAAAAAATGGTAGAAATACTAAAAGGCATCAAAATCAACAAGTTCAACAATTGTTTTGAGCGGCAGAGAAACGTCTCCATAGGTATATGGAATCAAATGGAGAGTCCTCTGAAGGTGCCAGAAGTTTAAACATATAAGAATAAATACACATTTTTTTAGAAATAAATTCTGTGCTTTGGGTCCCCCTTGTATTTCCTATGAGCTTTATATATTCCTAAGTTTTAAAAGGAGACCATTTGATATTCAGGTTGGTGTGTATCATTTTAAGATACACATCCATTATTGTGCGGGTCAGGGTGACCTTGAGACCTTTCTTCTGAGTGGTATAACAAAGTAGACAGAGTGGGGCTTTGCAATTGGACCACCCCTGGGTATGAATCCAGTCCTGCTACCTGCTAGCTTGCCCAAGTTCCTTAGCCACTCTGAGCTTTACTCCCTCCTTACTCACAGAGAGATAACAGAGCCTGCTTCAGAGGGGTGCCATTCTAATTAAATGAGGGACAGGATGTGAAATACCCAGCACAAGGCCTGCCACCACAGGGGCACTCAACTTTCATTTCCTTTAAATTTTCTTGCAATCACAAGGAATAGCTTCATTCGACCTTCAGTGAAGGTGGAATTGCTTGCCAGCAATTTATATGTATCATAAATGGATTCTGTTGCCCCTGTATATTTTCACAAGTGTTTCTTGCTGACAGGCGGGATGCCATCAATTACTGCCATTTTATCTTGTGGTCCACCCCTTTGTGAAGCTTTGTATCACTGTGGGTAGTTCTTTTCAGGTCCAGATGGTGCTACCCTATGCCTTACGGCTTCTGAAAGCCATACTGTGCTCCTAAAGAGATGCTACAACAATTAAGTTCCTTGAGCCACGTTCAGGGTTGCCTCTACCAAGAGTCAGGAGCCTCTTCTGGTTTTCTCATTCTTGGGTTCCCACTCTCTAGGTCTCTCATCAAAAGAGCCAAGTTCTTCCCTAGGAGGATTCTAGATATGATTTTCACCTCTGCCTCCCAGCCCATCCTCAGCCAGAACCCAAGCAGCCTGTGGTAGTTTCAAATTGAGAGTCTGCTCTTGACCTCCTGTGGACTTATCACCTTTGCAAAAGCATGTCTCCAGGCACACGGCCTCTCCTGGAGCAGAGGACTGTGATGGCAGCTGGGGCCTGGATTCTCATCTTAGCTGTGCAGCTACTTGGCTCCCCTCTTCTACTTCTTGACAACTCTATCTCTTCCAAAAAGGATTTCAGACTGCTTTATATTATAGAGAGAATGCAGAAATAAGTTATAAGTGGGGTGGGGGGGGGTGTGTGGAAGACAATAAGAAAGCAGGGCAGGAGAAAAAGACTGAATTGGGAATGGCAAAACCACAAGTTCAAACCCCTGTGTGCTTATATTTGACCAGATTCAACCTCGAGCTTCCTAGTCATTGGAAGGAACAGAAATGCTCTGAGCAAGTTTCTTTCTCTCTAAATCTCAGCTTCATCGTTGATGAAATGGTAATAAAAGCACCTACACCCTAGGGCTGGTTTGAGGGCTGGTTTGAGGATGAAATGGGATAAGGGATGTGAAACCTGTATGTGTATGACACATAGCAGAGACTCTGCAAATGCCAGGTTTTATCATCACTGTGATTTTTTTTTCCAGCATTTCTGCTTGAAGTCAGAAATCAACTGATTGTGGCACCACAGCTGCTCCTTCCATCAAGTTATCTCCAGAGTTTTATCCCTTTTCTAAGGTGGGAGAGGCTGAACAATGATGTTAACTACATCATTCTAGTTAACTACATTACTGATCTGGAGGGGCAAGTGGGACAATTAATCTGTCTGCAACAGGTAGAATGCCAGGTTAAAAAAACAATAATGTTCCTTTGGGTACGATTCTTTTTCTTTTCAATTTTTTATTTTAATTTTCAGAGAGGGGAAGGAAGGGAGAAAGAGAGGGGGGGAACCTCCATTGGTTGCCTTCCGCATAGGCCTCGACCTGAGGCTGAGGCCACAACCCAGGCATGCGCGCCTGATGGACTACCTTTTGGTTTGAAGGAGGTTGCCCATCCAACTGAGCCACACCGGCTGGGGCTCTTTGGGTAAGATTCTTATTCCAACCCATTTTCCAAGATGAACTGGCCTCAGTACAATACACTGCTAGAACCTAAGGGAGCCTTGATGGTTCATTCAACACCTCTTTCTGGAGTGAGGGGAGAGTTGAATGTCCCAACATTATCCAGGCAGACTTTTGATACTGGCATCCCAGTTCTTACTCTTAAAGGACCCGTTCACGAGAACTACTAACATGGGATTAAAGTAAAGAAAAAAAAGAACTGGTTTATTTATAGATTTGGGAAGTGAGAGTCAGTTTGAGTTCGGACCGTTCATTGTTTCATTGTTGTTACTTCAGCTGCGGGTAGAATTGTCCATCCTTCTTCTCCCCTCTGCTGGCCCTGCAAGGGTAGTCCTCCGCTGCCAAACAGGCTCACAGCGACAGCTCGCCCACCCTGGAAACAGTGTGAGGTTTCCGGCTGGTGTGGAGGACTGCAGATACTCACAGGGCTGTGCTTTCCTCAGTGCGTTTGTGCTTTAGCAGAGAGAACCACTGAAGCACATCTCTGGGCTATTTAAAGCATACAGAGGAGTGCCTTCTGAGTTGAGCACATGTGCCCTTGACTCTCAGTGTAACACCAGTTTATTTTCAGTGGCAGTATTTGACACTGAATCCCAGGCCAAGTTCATCATGCAGAAAACTGAAGCCACGAGACATAACGAGAGAGGCTGGGCCCCTCTCCTGCTGGTTCCCAGCAAATGAAAGCCCTCACATATGGGGGCAAAGGAGCAGTCAAAATGGTTATGGTGAAGCAATGTAGCAAGTTGAGAAGCCAGGTCTTAGAGAATGGCTCAGTCTCTTTTGTCCAGGTGTATTTGTGCCAGCTATGTGCATGGCACTTCTACATTTCCACTCATTATACCCTTTCATCACCCTGGGGAGGAGAGTAGTGTTACAAGCCTCATCTTAGTCACTAGGTCACTCAGGGAAGTGGGCTGATATGCTCAAGGTCATGGGTCATGATCATAAGCCAACCTGAGTTCCAAACTCTAAGCCCAGTGCTCTTTCCTCAATACCACTGCATCTACTCTTGGTGAAAAACAAAAAAACAGCAAACAAACCAAAACCCAAAACAAAATCCATGACTTCTAAACAAGGTCCATTTTCTCCAGTTCCTGATGTGGCCATTTGGTGACTACTTTGGTGCCATCTTCTATGTAAGTAAACTGTGTGCTGAGGAAATGAATGCTGATAACCTCTGGTGTGGTGGCGATGCAATGTGACGATTTTAAATCGTTTATTTTTGAGGTCCAAACCAGAGGGCTCTGTTGACCCAGGGAGTTGTACTTCCTCTCCTCCGTCTCCTATTTCCCTTTCTGAACTGGTCACTTGGGATGCCCGTCTCCGTGTGCATCTGTGTGCACTTGAGATCTGAAACCCAAGCCAGTGCCACCACCACCAGCTGCAGAAGCACACCACTTACCATCATTTTTGGAAACCAGAAATGACTGGTCACATAACTGTGATTAGATAAAGCTTGTAATTTGTGTTTGCTGTAGTCAGCGACGTGGTATTTTGGGACAAACAGCCGCTCTATGCTACATATAGCTTGGAATTTGCGGCTTTTGTGTAACCCGCCATTGTGTGATCGAGGAGGTAAAGGAGAAGAAGGAGAGAGAGAATGGATGAAGGGAGAGAGGTCAGGAGGCCCCACTGAGCAGGCAGGCAGGGACTAGGGTGGCTTTCGAGCTCAAGAGGCCCTTAGGGAATATGTAGCTGACTTGCCCTCAAGAGGGACCTCCTCCTCAGATGATCAGATGGTGTCAGGCTCCTAACGACTAGAGTCACTTGACTCCAATGAGAGGCTTGGCCCTACCCAGTCTCAACAAGGAGTTCTGTTTGAGTCGCAGCGTGACTTAAGAAGCCCATGTTTAATTCTCCAGGGAGTCAGCTTTTCAGTTGAGCTGAGAGATATTCAAATGATCCAATGCTTCAGTTCTGCAAGGCCCGGCTCTTCCTCGTCCCCAGGTCTAGAAACAAAGTCTTTGCCTTTCCTGAGTCTCAGCTGGATGAAACTTTTATTCATTCACTGAACATTGACCTAGGGCCCTCCCATGCCAGGCCAGGATGGACACTGAGGACACAGAAATCAATCAGCCTGAATTCCAGCCCTCCACACAACAGCACAATCAACGCTGCTGTATCCTCCCTCTCTGTCAAATCTGTATACTGAATGTGATTTCCCCTGAACAAAGAAGGTGTGTCCTAAAGAATCACTCATCTCTAGGCCCAAATAGGAAATAAAAATGGTGACATAATCAGGCTTCTCCATCTAACTACCTTAACAGCTGTCTTGTAATACCAGTTTGGGAAACACTGTTCTCTACGGATGGGAAAACTGAGGCTCAGGGAGGTGAGCCAACTTGTCTAAAGACACAGAGTGAGGTGGTGGCAGGTCCAGTTTGGAACTCAGGTCGTATGACTCCTAATCCGGAGCTCTTTTCACTGTTCCCTCGATTTTAGGACATCCAGATGATGGTCATAAATTGTGAATTGAAATTGTCACTTTCGATCAATATATTTTTTAATATATATTTTATTGATTATACCATTACAGTTGTTCTATTTCCCCCTTCATTCTCCTCCACCTGCACACTCCCTCCCCCACTATTCTTCCCACTTAGTTTATAACCATGTATCTCAAGTTCTTTAGATTCTATATTTCCCCTACTATTCTCGCCCTCCCCCCAATCTATTTTCTACCTACTGTCTATGCTATTTTCTGTACCTTCTCCCCCCTTCTCCTCCTCCCACTCCCCTGTTGCTAACCCTCCATGTGTTCTTTATTTCTATGGTTCCACTCCTGATCTAGCTGTCCTCTTGGTTTGCTTTTGTTTTAGGTGTGGTTGTTAATAACTGTGAGTTTGCTGTCCTTTCACTGTTCATATTTTTCATCTTCTTTTTCTTATATAAGTCCCTTTAGCATTTCATGTAATAAGGGCTTGGTGATGATGAACTCCTTGAACTTGACCTTATCTGAGAAGCACTTTATCTGTCCCTCCATTCTAAATGAAAGCTTTGCTGGATAAAACAATCTTGGCTGTAGGTCTTTGGATTTCATGACTTGGAATACTTCTTTCCAGCCCCTTCTTGCCTGTAAGGTCTCTTTTGAGAAATCCGCTGACAGTCTGATGGGTACTCCTTTGTAGGTGACTGTCCCCTTATCTCTTGCTGCTTCTAGGATTCTCTCCTTCATTTT